>NC_140771.1:21166611-21532249 GCF_044657685.1 Stegodyphus dumicola | reverse complement strand
CAACTTCAAAGCTCAACAAATAGGCTATCTTTTCTCCTGAAATGTTCCAATGTTCCATTTCTCTATCCAGCAATTATAGCAGAAATCCTTGATTTTACCAATAACAAATATTTTTTATGTTTGAGTGTCGAACACAACTGCGGCATCATCCATAGCAGCCTCTTTGGCAAGCATGGCATTGCCTATAATACCAATATGGGGTTTCACCCAGTTCATTTTCCCTTCATATATTTTCTCAACTTTTAGAAGGAGATCTTTTGTGTGAGACCAACTATCAGTGTTATCAACATCTGCGTTAGTATTAGTATAAGCAACCGATTTCAGAGTAATAAATATTTCACTTGTACAGTCATTAAGTTTTTTTTTTTTTTTTTTTTTTTTTTATGCTGGAGCCGGGAAAATGGTTCACTGCTTTCGAGGAGATTCGAATTTCGGACATCCCGATTGCGGATCGAGTGTGCTTCCAGTTACATTACAAAAGTTTGCTGAAAAAAGGGAGAAAATATCTTATATACTCTCCTTTTAAGAGGCGACTGGGGATTTACATATTGATACCATATTACGAGAATTTTAATGCAAGTTTCATTGATAAAACAGTCTATGAAACACTTTTAATGAAGCTAATTTAGCATAATTGGACGACTAGATGGTCTGAACTTTAAATGAAATATATTTTCTTATTCAATGATATTTTAAACTTTCCTTTAAAGGAAAATGACCGTTTGTTCTGACATAGCCTTTACGTAATACTACTTCTATGCGTTCAACAAATTGAGAGTTTCCTTGCAAAAAGAATATCTGTTTATCATTATATTTGCTTTCTTTTTACCAGTGCACAAATTTAGCTAATTGGAGTTTAACAGCAAAGAACCTTTAAATATTATAAAATATATATCAGAAGACGTTTTGAATTCCCTTTTTTAATTGCATTTACTTCCCAAATTCATTACTCAAATGCTTAATAATAACAGCGTTTTGAATAATTAGAATAAAATAAACTTAAAATCTGCCATCCATAACTTTTTCTACTTAAATTACGTAATGAAAATACGACATATATCCATAATAAAAAATAATATTAAGCTTTTAAGTTTTACGACAAGTCGCAGATAAACCACACTTCGCGAAACGTTTTCCTTCCGCAATTTTGGCCCACAAAAAATACGCCATTTCAAAATGGCAAATAATCTGTTGGGTAAGATTTTAACCTTTCAGCACGCGCGCTGGGCAATTTTACATGAGCGCGCGCGCATCGTATTTTTTACGACATCCGTTTTTGGCGCGAAAAACGACAGAAATCAGTGAATATTGATAATAGATTTCTTAAGAAATAAAATATAAATCTTATTATTGCAAAATACAAATGCTATCACGTTCAAATATAAGTAAATTATTTTTAGGTTCTTATGTTAGTGAGATGGAAATGCAATGATGTATTTCATTATAGAAAATTTTAAATTGATTATTTAATAATTATATTTTAAAATCGAAGCTAATTTTAATATTCATCAAAAGCAAGTTAAGACAAATTTAAAAAGGAAAACACCTTGGTAGGGTAAAAAGTTAGTTTAGCATTACTTACAACTGCAAGGAAATTTACTTCTTGCTGGTTACAAAAACGCACTTTAAACTAATTTTAATTTTTTTATATTTATTTCTAAAAATTAGAAATGAAAGAAAATAAGGAATGGAAATCGCTATTTTTCTCCCATCCAAAGGTTTCCTTGTCTTCTTTTTCTTCATCAAATAATTCTTGAAGAATCCGAACAAAATCAGCTGGTTGCACTTAATCTTTTGAAATGAAAGCCGATATAAAATTTACAGAGCCAAGTGTATTCAAATTAAAATAACACATGGCATTTAATAACACAAAATTACAAAATATTTGAGAAAAAAATATTTTCCGAATGTTCACCCACGAGCACGCACGTGTCGTAAACTTTACGTAAAAGCTGCCACGTAGCACAAAAGCCCAATTAAAAAAAGTTAAATGACTTCCTGTTGGCACATTCCATGATGTGGGGAAGGGTAGAAAGGAGGAATAGAAATGACCGTTTAATTGTAATTTACTTAAACCTTTTGAATTTACGTTTCTGGAAGTCCCTTTCTCTCAGAATAATCTTTTATTACAGAGAAAATTTTAACTGATATAATCTGTCAGCGAATATAATTACTTAAAAATGTTATATCATAGAAAAAGATTTTAGACATCATCACATATTATAAATACGCTGCCATCATACACGCATATATTTCTACCTGATTGCGAGGATACATATTTCATTATAATGAGAAGGAAACGTGAAAAAATTAATTTTGAAAAACTAGAAAATATTTTTCAAGCTGATTCTACCTTAAATGTATTTCTCAGTTTGGATTAGGCAAAATTTTGATTTCAAGCAACTCGAATAAATAATTTTTTATTGTAACTTGTCCTTTTGTTTAATAAACAGCATAAACATAAACAATTTTGTGGCATTTCAACTTTTTTATGAATGAAAGGATGAGCAATAACGTGTTCTCCATTTGAACTTTCCCTAAGCTCTAGGTATTCGGGATCCTAGTTGATTGATGGATATTTAAATGCTCCAAAATACTTTGTTTGAAGTGGGTTTCCATCTGTGATTTATTCTAAAATGTCATCATCAATTTTGGACAAACGTCGTCTGAGTCACGAATTTCTGAAAGAGAAATAATAGTTCTTACATTTTCTAAAAAAATTACTAACTTCTTTTCTTGCTATGTAAACTAAATTAGAGTACGAAAGAAAATATTTATAGATAAATGTTTGTAGCCTCAAATCTGTTCGCCTTAATAAACCGGCAGGTCTCGGATGTTGTTAATATCACTAGTTTATATTCTATAAAATGTACATAAAAACACAATTTAACAATTTGATACATACAGTCGCCCAACCGGGATAGTAGTTAGGATCTCTGACTACTGTACCGAAGTGCCCGGATTCGAATCCCGAAGAAGGCATGGATGTTGTCAAATGCATAGCGTCTGTGCCGCATGGGGGCACTCTAATATGCAGCTAGCCGAAATTTCTCATGAGAGGTTGGTGGTAAGGGAAGAGGGGTGTGAGACCCCTGGTGACGTCTTACTAGGGTGCTCTCCATCAAAATTAGGGTCGGAATTGAGCAAAGTCGTATTGTCACCTATATGGTGGTCAAAGATCTTGCCAACGTCAGGCGAAAATTTGCACTCTTTGCCTAGATTAATTTTTAGACTTGTTCTGGTGTAGCCGTCAGACAAGTGACGTAAGTAGCAATACAACAAAATATTATAATCAAGTTAAAATCAGGATTACGAGCATGTGAGTTGAACATGTAAATTACAAAATTCTTTGCACTTTTCTACAAGTTAAAAGACCCATTTTTTTATTGAACTAATAATGATTTGCGCAAATAAGAAGTATTTATAGTAAGTAATGTCTTAAACTGTATCTGAATCTTTTATCAAAACACCTTTTATTGAAGAACTTGGTTAGGAACTGATTTTTGTTTTAATATTGCACACTAAACGAACGATAAATAATTCAATTCACTGCGATTAGAAATCATACAAAACTGCAAAAACTGTAGAATTTCGTTTACTTAATTATAAAGTGTAATTCTCCTAAAGCTTTAAAACTAGATAAATTTCGTTTATTTTACATTATGCTATGTGTAAACTAAGAAAATGTAAAAGTTGTTGTTTTTTCTGTATCGACTATTTCTGTAGAATAAAACAGTAAATTCTACGGTCTCTTTCATGTGTAAAGAACTAAGAAAATTCGTAATTATTTTTTTACTCAATTTATAATTTATACGGTCTTAACACGGAATCGGAAGCTACTTGCTCTCCTCTAAGTCTACATCTAAAAGGTGTGTACAAATATTTGCCAAGTTATCGCCTCATTCTATTTTATTATTAGCATACAAATAACACTCAGAGTTAAGTGTAACATAAACTTTACTGACAACGACTTCTAAGCAATTCAATGAGTTAGAAAGAAATTAAACTATGTGATTTTGCAACAGGTTACAGTCACATCTTCTTGCTTGTACGGTATACTTTACAGGCAATTGCAACAACGGAGCATGCACGGATGTGCAGCAAACTTCACGTAGACGTAATACGTGCAGCACACTTCACGTAGACGTAATACGTGCAGCAAACTTCACATAGACTTAATAAGTGCAGCAAACTTCATGTAGACGTGCATCAGACTTCACGTAGATGTAATACTTTAAATCCTTCTGCAGAAATCTTCTTTAATTTTATATTAATTTAAAAAAATAATTAGTTTCAATTATCGCTTTTTTACCATTCTTTTTGGGTAATTCGTCTTTATATAACTGAGAAACGAGTCTCTATTGATAATTCTCTTGGGTGATCCTAAATAAAGATCGAAGAATTGTCAGCTTTTGATACAACGTTTAATTATAACATTTTAGTTGGATTTTATTAATCGATATAAAGAAAAATATTTTAATTTTTACGAAAATTAATATGCTTGATATTTTTAGAGTTTCATATTGAAAGTTATGTTCTATATAACAACAATGCATGAATCTTACTTTTTACTGACATATCCAGATTTATATATATATGAAAGCGTAATAAATTCTGAAGTAAAACGCAGACGGTTGAATCCGTAATGAACAACAAGAAGTTTGATATCGTAGAATGCTGAAACCCCAATCCACAATGAATAAGTTTGGCAGTCAATGTATATTTCATTCAACTTTACTTCAGTAAGCATTTTTCTGCCACAATCAAGTTGGCACATTAAATGTGCCTATTCCAAAACGTTTACATTTTAATTAAATGTGCAGTACGGCAGAAGGAGCAGACAGACTGCAGTCCATTTAGGCCAAAGCGTAAAAAGCAAGTGCGTTATGTTGAGGTGAAATCTTAATTCAGACTGAGTTAGTTTTGGTTCTCAATGTTTTAATTCCATTTACATTATCAGAATTATGTAAGAATCATATGACATAGATTAGTCTCGAAATGACTCAGTGCAAATAGAGGTAACTATTTTTAGAATATAGAAGGAAATTTGAGCTGATAATTTAATATTTTACATATATAGTCTCTATTACTCTGAAACAAATGCGAAAAATGGAAATAGCACATATATAGAGCATGCAAAAAGCATTATAAATTTATAAACTTATGTTATCTCTCCATTTTTTTTCCTTAATAAAAGGTGTCTGCATTTGAAAAGGGGCTCTTTTGTCTTGCAGTTTAATTCAGCAGCAACAACGATTTGAGTATACATAAAATATATTTATTTTATGTGTAAAATTTTTATCGAACTTGAAAAGCACAACTGAATTACATATGCCTTCCATTACCTTAAATATAATCCGCTTCTGTACATCAACGTAAATGCGTCGCTTCATGACCTGAACGTTTTCTAGAAATTAAATTTTTTCAACACAGTCTTCTATTTCATTTGGATGCTCTATAATACCAATGTCTATGATGCAGCATAAGGCTCAAAATGAAATAAACACTATTAACTCAAAAATACAAAAACAGGGAAGATAGAACAAATTAATGCCTTTTTCACTCAGATGAAGATATTGCACTAAGAATTCATGCTACCAGGTCAGACAGCCATTGAAACATTTTACTGTGATGGTTTGAAATGGTTAAAATAGTACATTTGTTACACAGAATCTTACCTGTGCAGCTATCATTGTTTCACCAAAAATTGGTTAAGGCAATAGCGCCTTAAAATATCAAAAGCTTTTAATTAAAATGAATATAGCGGTGATTCTTCATACTAATGTTCATCAGTCTTGCCACCATTTCCAAAACAGATTTTTAAAGTAACTGGTCAACAGTAGTCTTTTGCTTCGCTAGGGATTGAATGTGGACTAAACCGCAACAAGAAGTGTAATTTAGTTAGTGTGCATTCTAGAGCTGAGTGGATAAGATCTCCGAACATCGGTAATTCGATCCTGGTTAATTCCATCACGGGCTTGTTGCAGGGACCTTTCATCTCTTCCCATACATAATGTGGCTTTTGCATACTTCGCTCAATAATTTAGTCGATATCATTCATAGCAAAATGCTCAGATCTGTGCGTACGGAAGCTCAGTGATGCAGACCATATTAAATTAAAGCCAGTTTTCAAAACTTTGTTGATTTTAAGCACTGTATTTTTGATTAGCTTCGTATGCTCAATATCAGCTCCCACTAAGCAATTGCGTTATTAACTGCATTGTTACGAATTTCGTATATATGTAAATAATTTTAGTGAAATTATATGTAAAACTGTAGTATCTTTTGTATAATTAACATGAAAATCTGAAGAAACGAAGCTTTTCAGGAAAACTTAGAACGCATGGGCAAGTCTATTTAACATTGGGTAAATAGCTATCTTGCTAAATTGGCGAGATATGACCAAGCTCCCGACGGTTTCCGCAACTAATTTTCTCGCCAAAAATCGCAACATTTGGCGACTATTTGGAGATATTTCGGTCCCTGTATAACTGTAATTGATTATCTGTAATTGATTTCCAAATTGAATATCTGTAATTGATCCCTAGATGTAACTGTAATCGTAAATTTAACTTCCAGTAATTTCGAGAAATGGAAGGTATTAGAGATTTCTCGGCGGCCGGGGTAAACTATACAAGGCTGGGAACAGCATCCGTTTCTGAGTTATTGTTTAGTTCAGCGTACGGTGAGAGCATTGCCAAATCACCGTAGGAGTTTCGCCTTTTTAGATGCGCTTTGCATTGCATTGTGTTTACCGTTCTTAATAGTCTGAAGTGTAACGACTGATTCTCATACTGAGAAGAGCTTTTGAGGGAAGTTATAGAACTGTAAAGTGTTTCTTTTAGTAAAAATAAATTTTGTCAAGCTCTTATGGGTTCTGCGTGCATTCAATCTTATACGATAGCATATGCACGCAGCAGTATCAAATAATATTAATAATGAATAAAATTAAAAGGTACTTTATTGAAGTACTAAAATGCATTAATAAAATATTTTTTTGCCTTTCTAAGCAGAAGTCTCTTTAAATTACAATTTTTTTGCCTTATATATATATACTTATGCCAGTCTCTTTATTTCATCGTAGCTGAAATATAAACATAAAAATTATCTCTCCTTCTATTCAAACAGTTTCGTTCTGGAAATGCACTCCCAGGAATAATAAGCTTCCAGCTGAGATAATTATGCAAATTACGATAAATTTATTTAGAAGCTTTCCCTAGATTTTGTCATTATTGAAATACAATTGTGAACGCAGAGAAAAAAATTCGGAGTTTATTAATTATCAAGAAGGGAATATAAGTATTCACATGTCATTTCTTATTGAAAGCAAACTAAAGAGCTACATTCGCTTTGATTTAAACTGGCTAATATACTAGCATCATTATTTTAGTAAACGTAAGAAATTTTTTTAGTTAATTATCCTAGTATGCACTAAGAAATTTCAATATATCTTTTATATCATCTAAATTGTTTTAAATTCGAACGAAAACATGCACTGCAAAAAATACATTCCTACATTCATATTTCCAAAGGAATTCGTATAAATTATAACACATTTGAAATCATGATTTATGAAGAAGCGACTTTACCTTAATAAGATAATAGAGTTGTCTAATTTTCGAAAGTTATATTTATTTCGATTAATTAATTTTAATTCTCTTCTAGTATAGGCTGCTTTCCGCTCGATATTCCATTCCATATTTACGTGTTTATTTTCAGCATTTTAATTTTCGAAAAATGACACTCTTCACACCTATTTTTATCATAAATCTGTAACGGCAAATTAGTAGTCCCCCATATTTAATATATTAAAAATTTAAGACGGTTTCCTTAATGCATTTAAAAAAATAATAAGTTTTCAATTTTATACAAAAGAAAATTTGGAAGTTTTGGGAAGATTTTGGTTACAGTTTTGGACAAAACGATATATTTAAGTAACAGCACTTTCGAATAATAATCACTCTGAAGACAGAAAAAAGGTACAAGAAATAATTTCATCAGTGCGTTAGTTGACAACAGTATCCTGCTTACAAAAATTAACGTACAACAATATCATGGACATCATTACATCTTTAAATATCATTAAGTCTCCTTATTTTTGCAAATTAGATATAAAGCAATAAAAACGTTAGTAAGAAACAAAGATATTGGTAATGAATACGCACTGTACGCTTCCTGAGGACCTTCCGCTGAGTGCCTAAAAGTCGGTAATTATATATTTTAAAGTGTCTCAACGTCACTTACTCTCAACGTCCTCCGAGTAGCTAATGTTTTAGCCTGATTTCAAGCATTGCGAAAATTTTTGAAAAGGTGTATATACAATATAAAGATACAGTACAATACACAGCCAGCATTTCAAGGTGATCATAAAAAGAACTTCCCCAATATGTTGCTATTGCTTATGCTCACGTGTCTGACGTAGTCAGCCCAAGCCCATGAAATACGTCGCGGCAAGAAGCGTAGAATACGCCTGCCGTTGGCAACAGCTCTGAGCACCATTCAGGTGGCAGCGCGATTTTGCTCAGTTCCATCCCCAATTTGATGGACAGCACCCCGGGGACGGGTCCGAGGGTCTTCCACCCTCTTCGCTTTCACCAAACCATATGAGAGGACTTTCGGCTCGCCGCATATTTAGAGTGTCGCCATGGCGCACCGACATTATACATGTACATTTACAAACATCCATGCCTTCTCCGGGATTCAAACCTGGGCCCTTTGACACAGCAGTCAGCGACGCTAACCACTATAGCAGTTGGGAGGCCTTCCCCAATATACGAGCCACTAGCCTTCCGTGCAGCAAATCAAAATGCAATTTAAAATACTGTTATTTGAAGGCACGCGAGCGAGAATGCGATGATTTAAAACAATACAGCTGACATGCTCGCGTTTACAGTGAAAATATTTCTAAATTTTCGAACGGCAACACCTGGCTTTTCCTGCGCATATTCATCAGCTCATTGAAAACCATAAATGGAATAGTTAGAACGACACACTTATCACGAAAGTGTAGGTGAAAGACATTCGCAAAGAAGAGCATTCTAAAGGAACAGTGATAGCACAAGGATCGAGAGGAAATAAAAATTTATTAGAATTACACATGTGTTCGGCAACTGCTGTTCGGCGGACATAAATCCATCTGCCATAATTTCACAGTTTCGTAGCCAACACGGTTCCCCGACCTCACTCAGATGGATTACTGGTTCTTGAGTTATCTGAAACCTAAGGTACGCGCAACAAATCCAAGAGATTTGTCAGTATTGAAAGATGCCATAAAACATGAAGTTATACACAGATTCCTTCTACGATATTACGTCCATCATTGTTGTGAACAGTCTCCTCCATGCAATACGTTATCTTTTGTGAATATGGGCATTTTGGAAACTTGGAATTCCAAAAAGAGGTTTCCCTCCCTGTTATGTTGTCACTGGTTCTAAACAGTACTCTTAAACTAAACTAAGTTTAAGAGTACTGAGTTTAAGAGTAAACTAAACTAAGTTTAAGAGTAAACTAAACTAGTTCTAAACGTCAAATAATCGTATCTGGAATTTTATTTCCATTAGTTGAGTGAATGGGCCACTAGGTGCACGTATATCGAAGAATTTGTTACGACCACCCTGTATTTAAAAACTGAAGTCTCATCTGCAAAAATCTGGGGATTTTAAAAAATTACATTTCAGGGAACGGTAGGTTCATAATTTAAAGGAATTCATCAGTGATTCATGTAACAGAAAGAATGCAGTTGCTCGTTTCTTCATCGAGAATGAAAATGCGTTCTAAGAGAGCAGGATATATCATAATATATGGAATGGAAATCACGGTAGTTTTTGATGAAATAATTCTTAGTTGCATTATTGGTAACTCATTGTATCAATAGTTGTCCATTGTCAATTTGCATAATTTTTTCTAAGATTTTATTTCAAAGATTACATTATATCTAAAAGTATCTTGTTAAGAAATAACTAATTTCGTATTATTAATTGGTGGCAATCTACTTTTCCTTTCGAAAGGCAGCATAAATTCACATACTCTTCCACTAGATAATTGAATTTCCAAACAATGACCTTCGATAAAAATCTAAATTTTGCCTTGGTGGCGATTCAGTGCACTAAAATACTTCTTACACATGAAAATATTCCATATAGAGCTGGAACAAATTACCAGTACCATAGGCAGTTTGGCTCTTCTCGTAACGGTGTATGATCCACAGAAATTCTTGGTTGAGGTAGCAGCCTTTCTTTCTTTAACTTTGTCCCGGGCTTGACCTTGCAATGAGATAAATGCATATAAACTTGTATGAATTTGATGTGTAGAAAGTATTCTGCAAGATACATAATTAAATGATAAATAACGTAACATATTAATTTTAATTAATTTCAGAATAAAACACAGTACGCTTTCTGAAAAATATCATCCTACATTCAAGTCAATACTATGCCTTATTTTCTAATTTAAATTAAGTGTTATTTCATTTTATTATATTCTGGTTTTATAAACAGACAGATCCATAGCTGTCCCATGGCAGAAATAAAGAGTGTATGCATACGCATGCATAATTTACGCCCAATTTCTTTTATCATCTTTATGTGTATTATAATAACCAGAAATATCGTTACCTCTCCAGTCGACATATATTTGACGCACGTTTTACTTCCATTGATCGTAAACTGAAATATCGTTATTCACTGTGCATTTCCATTTGCATCGATCACAGTGTGTCCAATAATCGATTGTAATTTCCAATACCTCACGGAAAGATCTAGATTTAGGCTCTAAGGTTTCCTAATATCTGAAGATATCAGCAGCGAAGAAAAAAGCTACGATCTTTCTTCATGCTTCTATTTTTTTACCTTTCTTTAAACATAAAAAAAAGCAAATACGGGATTTGAAAACTGAATCACTCAAAACAGAACCGTAAAGGCGTATTAATTGTTAATTCGGATAAACAGAAAGAATAAAGAAATAAGTAGTTGCATAAAGTGTTAAAGATTTTAGTTTTGTTGCATTATTTAAGAATAAATATTAAATATGCCAGAAGAAGAAAAACGTATTATTGAAGAAAGAAATTATGTCTAAGCATTTGAACTTTAATTCAGTTCTGAATGAGTATATATATATTCCATAATTTATTCGAAAAGTTAAATTTTTAGATTTAATGTTAATGTCATGATTTTTTAATTTAAAGTTTAAAAACACTTCATTTAATTTAATGTTTTATGCATTAGAAGTAACCGTTATTAAATAAACGACAAGAAGATAATTTCGGGCAAGTATAAGCCAAGAGTTTAGAACTATATTGCATAGAATATTTTATATTTAAAATTATATTGCGTAATATATTTCAGAAATTATATAAAACAATAATAATGAATTATATTCATAATAATTTAAATATTAAAATAACGGCAGATAAATAAGTCTTACTTCAAAGAGTCCGGATTGGTAATCTTTCTGAAACATACTCGTATATTTAAGAAGGATTTGCAACTTGGTAAAGATAAATTCAAAATTATAGCAACACTTTATAATGCTATGCCAAGAAAGAATGCAAAGTAACAACAATTTCTTCAAATGTCTGCTTCTTTCATAAATATGCATTTTATTCTAGAGACATTATCATATTGAAAACTCTCTTTACATCTGAAAGATGTGTGTACACGCACGCTTTACTCAAACACCATGTGTTTTGTCTCACCATACAATTCATAATACAAGAGGGAACAACGAATCTGAGAAAATAATTACAGATTACTATTTTCGTGTAAGATACGTAAACTGGAAGCATACCTTTAATCATGAAATACCTAGTCTACTCTATACAGTGGTAATGAAATACAAAATACATTAACTAATGAGACTCTATAGACGGCATAGTTTATTAACCACAAATGAAAGAAACTTTCATCTTGTCTTCTCCACATCGAAATAATTACGGTGTGCTTTCAGACAAATGGAATTGAAAATTGCGAAAACTTAATTCTGGTTTAAGAGCTGATTTCTGCATGTTTACTTGCAATATTTGGAAAAGAAATATTTCTTTCTAAATGTGTTCTGTTTTCTAAAATATTCAAAATAACATCTAATACATTTGAAGTGCATTAATTTATTTTTATTAACCAGTTATTTTATATTAATGGACATTACTGTTTTTCTCACTTTCCGTTTTCCTGCCAGAATGCTAATTTCTAGTTCGCGCGTATTCAGATAAGATAGAAAATGGTAGATAGTATTTATAGGAAGGTTTTAGATTCTATCTTCAGAGCGTGTTCCACCTGCTGAAGGCCACGTTGCCAGTTGATTCTCTTAAGATTCTTATTCTTGCCATTAGGCTTTTCTTACCGATATTAGGCCAGAGCCAACTTTGCACGTTTTCTATCTGTGTAGCCTTCGGGCTAAGTACAATTTACTTCGTTTGTAAAAAAAATAAATTTTACTAAAGTTTATTTTATTTTTAAAACTTTGCTATCCTCTCTTATTTTCATGTCCGGCCAGAATAAGTGCGAGTAGGAATTGTTTATGCTAATGAGGTTGCAAACCGTATAGGTATTTAAGAAGTGGCTTTTAGCCAAGAGAAGAGAAATCCTTCTTGCTGCGCTGCCACGCGTGTGCTTTTCAGTCAGTTTATGCCTACTTTTAAGGCCAGAACTTAGTTCCTGTTGATATTTGAAAACGTATTTTAGTATTTGCATTTCGCTTACTACATACGTAGCGTCAAAAAGCGAATCTTCGCGTTAATAGTCTCTGTAAAGCATTCAAGTTTAGTTCTTATTCAATCCAGTTAGCTTATTGCTTATTTTCTACGTTTTAGACCAAAAGTGCTAGTCTTTGTATCCCGAAGTGCGGGAGCGGCTGTGCGCTGCGAGAAATAAAGGGTAAAGTTAACTCTTCTTTATCTGTGTTGTATCGTCTACTCACACACGAACATAGTTTGCGTAAGCTCCCTTTTCCTACTCAGGATTCCAATTATGTTTCCTAAGGCAATTAGGAGGAATAGAGTTAAGTTCAATTCTCGTACTTTTGAGTTACGTCATAAATGTGTAGCTTCTTCGACTTATTTACTTCTACTTCTATTCAGCAAGGCATGACTTCGTCGCAGATTAGCGGAGCTTACACAGCGGCAGACGACCGCTGGAAGTGCTGAGAATAAGACGTATTCTGCGCGCAGAGGTAGATAGCTTCGAAATGCGAAAAGGAATGGAAACAGGCAGACGGCCTGAAGATCCTCCAAGACAAAGAGTATGTATTGTTAAGTAGGAAATCATCATAGCAGCAGGAGTGGCTCCCTTCGAACGAAAAGGGAAACAGCTGCGCATGCGTGAAATATCTGTAGCCCAAAAGCGCCAAAGTTCGACGTTGATGTTGTAGTTCGAACAGGTTACGGTCACGTTTATCAAGAGTTTAAAGCTGTGTGACTCCCTTTTTTTCCTCCATATTGACGGATATAAAATCAGACATCAAACTGCGATATGGATAATGCAAGTTCAACAGCCAGTGAAAGTAAAACTTAACCTAATTTTCTTGTTCATTTTAACCCGTGTTCCTCAATTTCCTGAACACGTAGCGAAGGAGGAAAATCTTGGCCAGGTCTGGTACATCACAGAGTGAGAAATTCTCGCCAACAGGTTCCGTCGCCAAAACCCTTGGCGAATTTTCCCTCTTTTTTCTAGCGGCGTAGGAGACAAACTGGTTTACATTACGTCTATAGAGCCTTTCCTTCTTTACGTAGACGTTCTTTGTCCAAGATGCTTATATCAAGTTAGCCATATGAGGGCAAGATGTGCCCTTTGAATGTATTTATTGAGGACTGATAATGTGTGAGAAATATTAGTCACCGTTACGTTAATCGTATCCAGTTTGGACTTACTTAATTATTGTAAAATTACCTGCCGGCTGAACTATTAACTTTTACCTAATTTACCTTTTATTTATTTTACTTCTCATTAGCAAAATACAATAAGTAGTTATGTTTAAGTCGTGCTCTAAGTCCTTATCGAAGATAATACCACATAAATGCTATCTATTCTATAAGCACAAGCTGCATTTACTATTAATTTTTTCATATAAATAAAAGGGTCTTTGACATCCTTTTGTAGCCTCTGTTGTAATTTCCGAGACATAGCGGGACGTCGCTTAAGTCTTCAGAGTTTTCACTCAGTTTATGTTACCAGAAAGTGGTAACAACTCCTCAAGTAACAAAATAAGTTGTAACAGAAACCTCACTCTTTTTGTACTAATATGTACTTTGAGGAACCTAGTGAACTTGTTAGAGACTTATCGCGGAGTTGAAATAACTGAAGCGTAGCCTCGAGAAGGGCTAACCACCCTTTATTTCACTCAAAATAAGATGAACAGTTGGCCCCTTTCTCGGGCTTACAACAAAGCCTCCACCTGGATCTAAACTCAGAATAAGAAATAAGAACTAAATTAGAACTATCTAAGAGACTTAGCCGAAGCTAATACAATTATCTTACGTATTTGGCCCTTAATTTAAACTAGCCGGCGGCACCTAAAGGTACGTAATATACGGCCAACCGTACCGGCTTCAAGAGCGTTTTAACCCGAAGGCAAACTCGCGCTACTCAGGATCCCAGTTTTCTTTCACGAAGTAAGTTGAACCTTTCTTAAATACCACTTCTATCTCATGTGCATTCAATGCAGTTCTAAAATTCCATTCTGGTAGGAAGTCGTAAGTGGAAACAGGAATCGATGGGAAATCACTTTAAAGTTAAAATACCTGCTATAAAATTAAAATATGTATTACAAACTTAAGCTCAATAGTATAAAATTTATACAATTACTAAACCTTATTCATATAACATTATACTAAAATACATCGAAGGCAATTTTAAGTGAAGGTATACTGTAGTGAAAAATATAAAAGTACTATTACTAGAGCTTGAAACTTTCCATTGTCTCTTTTAACTGTTTCTTGGTTGGGAAGACTAGCCCTTTACTAGTATTAGAATTTGTAGTATTTGTATTAGTACTAGTATTTGTATCTAAAGCATGTACTGAGTTTTAACTTTAAAAAGTGAGAGTAAAGGTGTATAAAGTGAAATGTAGATTACAACATAAGAGAAAGGTGAGAATAGTTTTATTACATAATGAACACTCGAAAGACATTGTTTTGGAAAACACTGTTATATGCATTTTCTTCTTCGCTGAATTTATCAGTAGTTAATTCAGAAGTCAAACAACAAAAATCAGCGTTATACCCACAAAATTTTCACAGGACTAGTTTCGATGGTTTTACCGAACCATCATCTTCAGCTGCAAAACCGCAAATGAACAAGATAGGAAATAATGATTAGATAAGATAAGAAAGCCTGGACAAGAATAAGCAAGTGGCGCCATCTGTTGGCGAAACCAGAACTAAAAGATAATTTCTCTAAAAGCCGAAGGCAAATTTGGATTGGAATTAGGATCGTTAACTAGAACAGAAAGAATTTTATGAATGTGAAATGCCTCTAGAAAATCCAGTTCTCCAATAGAAGATGTTTTTTGAATAATTTTGGCAGCAAAAAAATTGAAAGTGTGATTTTCGGACCAACAATGTTGAGCAACAGAAGACTTCTGTGTTTCCTTTTTTCTAACATATGCCTCATGTTCTTTGACGCGAAATTTTAAGGCTCTCTTAGTTTGGCCAATGTAAATTAAACCACACTGGCAAGGAATCCTATAAATACCCCAGGAATTCATATCCGGAATGGGGTCCTTGAGTATAGAAGTTGGAATTTTATTGATGGGAGAATAAACAAACCGAAAGTTAAATTTCTGCAAAATATGTGCAACTTTATAGCTAATTGATGGAAAGAAGGGAATGACAACAGAATATTTATAATCTCCTAAAACAAGAGTGTGCCTTTTAGTGTGTTGAGATGAGAATTTTTTAACTGCTTGATTAATAATGTTGGGTGGAAAGCCCCTGTCAATAGCTATTGCTTTTAAATAATTTAGTTCTTTATCAAGGGCTAGTTTGGAGGAGCAAACTTGAAGAGCACGGAAAACATAGGAATAAAATGAAGCTAACTTTTGTTTAGTCGGATGACATGATTTAAAGTGTGGTGGAAAGCAAACCGATGAAGGTTTACGGTAAACCGTAGTACCGAAGTTGGATGTGTTACGTGTGACCAGAATGTCGAGAAACGGAAGAGAATTGCAAGTCTCAAGTTCAAAAGTGAACTGAATAGCAGGATCAATAGAATTCATTGTTGAAAGAACTTTATTTAAATCATCTTTATTACCTTCAAACAGGGTAAAAGTATCGTCTACGTAGTGGAACCATGCCGGGAAGTTTAAAGTTTCAAAAAATTTTGATTCATAATAATGCATGTAGATATCAGCCAGGATGGGACTGAGGGGGCTTCCATGGCTAATCCCTCAGTTTGTTTGTAATATTTATTTTGGAAAACAAAATGTGTTTGTTTCAAACAGAGTTGAGTGAGAGTTTTAACTTTAAACTTCCCGGCATGGTTCCACTACGTAGACGATACTTTTACCCTGTTTGAAGGTAATAAAGATGATTTAAATAAAGTTCTTTCAACAATGAATTCTATTGATCCTGCTATTCAGTTCACTTTTGAACTTGAGACTTGCAATTCTCTTCCGTTTCTCGACATTCTGGTCACACGTAACACATCCAACTTCGGTACTACGGTTTACCGTAAACCTTCATCGGTTTGCTTTCCACCACACTTTAAATCATGTCATCCGACTAAACAAAAGTTAGCTTCATTTTATTCCTATGTTTTCCGTGCTCTTCAAGTTTGCTCCTCCAAACTAGCCCTTGATAAAGAACTAAATTATTTAAAAGCAATAGCTATTGACAGGGGCTTTCCACCCAACATTATTAATCAAGCAGTTAAAAAATTCTCATCTCAACACACTAAAAGGCACACTCTTGTTTTAGGAGATTATAAATATTCTGTTGTCATTCCCTTCTTTCCATCAATTAGCTATAAAGTTGCACATATTTTGCAGAAATTTAACTTTCGGTTTGTTTATTCTCCCATCAATAAAATTCCAACTTCTATACTCAAGGACCCCATTCCGGATATGAATTCCTGGGGTATTTATAGGATTCCTTGCCAGTGTGGTTTAATTTACATTGGCCAAACTAAGAGAGCCTTAAAATTTCGCGTCAAAGAACATGAGGCATATGTTAGAAAAAAGGAAACACAGAAGTCTTCTGTTGCTCAACATTGTTGGTCCGAAAATCACACTTTCAATTTTTTTGCTGCCAAAATTATTCAAAAAACATCTTCTATTGGAGAACTGGATTTTCTAGAGGCATTTCACATTCATAAAATTCTTTCTGTTCTAGTTAACGATCCTAATTCCAATCCAAATTTGCCTTCGGCTTTTAGAGAAATTATCTTTTAGTTCTGGTTTCGCCAACAGATGGCGCCACTTGCTTATTCTTGTCCAGGCTTTCTTATCTTATCTAATCATTATTTCCTATCTTGTTCATTTGCGGTTTTGCAGCTGAAGATGATGGTTCGGTAAAACCATCGAAACTAGTCCTGTGAAAATTTTGTGGGTATAACGCTGATTTTTGTTGTTTGACTTCTGAATTAGTATTTATTCGGCGTGTTATTGTGTCTTAATTATCAGTAGTTGTTATAAAGACGATGGAAATATAGTTCTGTAATTTTTCTTCATCTAAATTACTCATAAAACTCTAAGACTCAAGTAAAGAAAGTTAATTTGCATTCGAAAGGCTTTTTAAGAAAATATGACTCTTTAGACAAAATGCACTTAGCTTTCAACAATATTTAGACTTTGCGTAGTACTTCTTTAAAATAGGAAATATATTCCTATCAACCTCGAATTTTTTTTATTGTAAATGTATTCTTTACATTAACAAAGAATGTAATGGATAAAGAATGTTTTGATATAATTTTCTTGATAACTACAGAATTTTTATTGATAATTAGAGGAGAAATTGTAATATTCGTATTCTGTTTGAAAGAATTTTCACTGAATCTTTTATTGACAATCACACGAGTCTGCAGGAAAACAAACAAAACTTGTTTTAAACATATATATCTGCCGAAAATAATTTCTATTTTTCTGACAACTGTTATATGAAGAATTATATTTGAACTGCGCAAAGATTTTACGTGAAAATTTTAATGTTACTTTTGTTTATTAATGAAATATTTTCTGTTTTTGCTATACAAACAGCGTACTACTTTTATTACAAATTTTTACTTCTCAAGAGCAATACGATGAAAAATGAGAGTTTTAATAACATAAGAGTTTCAATAAAATAAGATTTGTAAAATTCTATTATTTAGTTTGAATTATTAGCTCAAGTACAGTAAGTTAATAGTAAAAATTCAGAGTAATTTTGAAGCATATGTTTGTTCTGGTAAAGTTAAATCAAACTACACCTGTTAATTTGATTTAACTTTACAAGAGTATGCTTAACTTATATATGTCTAGTTGTAATATATAATATTAATAAGACACAAATCCTTATTCATTTAAAATTCTTGCATATGAAACACAAGCTTTACCTTAACCAATTTGTGAAAACACGACGAAACACGTATGTAAAACAGAATTTTTTATATATATATAAACTCTCTACTTGTGAGGGTAAATTAAAATAGTGCAAAACTAAATATCTCCTTGTCATTCCAGAGAATAAGTGCAGTGTATAGAGCCACTTAAATAAAATAAAATCTAATGTGTACACCACATGACTTCCTTATATGGAATATTAAGTTATGTGCATTTTTTCTTCCATTTTATCTAAACTTATTGGATTGAATTAAAACTACTTCATCGATAGCCCACAAACCGAAATAGAATAAATGCGCTCTTTAATGTTCACTATATTTGTTTACCATAACGACACTCTGGCGCTTAACAGCGTTATATTTCGTTCATATTATAACTCAGAATGCACAAAATGTACATCATTTGAAGAATTATATAATCGTTGCCACATGTTCTATTCAAATACTTTAATAAGTCTAGAACGATGTATAAAAGAAATTAAGCAAACAAAACACAAAAGAAACAGTTTTTCACAGACGATTCAGTATTTCGCATTCAATTAATTCAGTTCTCACTTCGCGAGAAGGCAAAAATACATAAAAACTCAAAATATCTATATTAAAAATTACGAAGTAAATCTTAAACACTTATTTCCTCGAAAAAATTCCAGAAAGGATTAAGCATGATTTAATTCGCAATAATAAAGGAACGGGTTATCTTTGTTGTTGCGATGCTTAATCTCTCTAGATTGGCAAAAAATCTACAATTCTGCTGTTTCAAATGTAAACAAATATG
This sequence comes from Stegodyphus dumicola, assembly GCF_044657685.1. NCBI lineage: Eukaryota > Metazoa > Arthropoda > Arachnida > Araneae > Eresidae > Stegodyphus > Stegodyphus dumicola. The sequence continues at coordinate 21,512,950 of NC_140771.1, read as the reverse complement.
TCCGCCATGTTATTTAAAAATTGAGATTAACCTCACTTAAACAGCTTTTAAATTGCTGATAATTCTACAAATATTGCTTGTAGATTTCCTAAAGACATAAAGACCTAAACCAGAAGATAAAAACTATATAATTCAATTATTTTTAAAGCAAAAAATGAAACATTTACAAACATATAAGAGTAAAGAAACTGAGATGACTGAGCCGAGTAACAGAGTGGATATATATATAAATATATTTATATACGTTTGGTGCGTCCTATTGAAACCAAAATACGAGGTGCACATCTACATGTTATAGCAGTCCTATATACAAAATTTAAACGTTCTGAGGCTACTCGTTTTTGAGTTATGCGAGATACATACGTACGTACATGTACGTACATATGTATGTAGAAAAATTCTCTTCAGAATTCATTTTAAAGCAGTTTTATAATTTTCTTGGAGGAAAAGAGTCTTTTATTCTGTCCTTACGCACTGATGTCATGCAAAAACATCGTTAAATTGGATTCGATAGCGGTCAAAATGAATATTTTCTTTGAAATATGCTGCCTGAAACTTTTCGCGATTACAATAATTTCTCATTACTTCGTACAAGAAAGTAATGATTTAATCCTATCAAGGCAGCAACATCTGAATTGGGGAACTTAAAATCTATGTGAAGATTAAGTTCCCATCTCGGGTAACATCTGATAAATCTTCACTAGAGCAGCGGCATTCACTAGCAAGGAAGCGCGGCGGCCCTTTGCACAGCCAAACATTTCAATATATTAACAGAAAACGTTATGTATACTTTGCCTAACATATATGCCAACCGGCTTGACGATCAAATCTATGTAATTCTCTGGGCCGAGCGAGTACGTGAGGAAAAGAGGCATAAAGGTCAGATGCAAATCAAAATTTTATTTTCTAATTAAATTCAAATAAAAGGCCACACATTTAATTTGAATTTTTGTCTTTAAATATACTGGCTATTTTTCATACTTGAAACAAACATAAGATTGAAAGTATTTTTCCTTTCACTTCAGAAAAAATCTTTTTTTTTTTTTCAAGAGCTGTACTTCCTTATACGTTCAATGTATTTAAAAGACATTTATATTGTTATTAATGCAGCTTCCGACTTCTGAATCGAGATAAGTTCTTTATTATAGAAATCTATTCTGAATTGTACAAACAGGTACATCGCAATTATCCACAACCCATCATTCACCTTGGAACCAATGTTATTTTATAGACTGTTTAAGGAAACCAAAGAAGGAAAATATCCCGCAGTGAGAGTTCTAGGTAATACGGCTAAAGGAGTAATTTAAGAGAATCCCGCGTTATGAGACAGGTAATATAAAAGCGCACATTAACAGACAATGGCACAGGATCGGCGTCGGAGCCGACCCGTGCAGCAGGAAGCAGAATTCTGGGAAGGCAGGATTTTACAATTTAGGGAAACGACTGGTGGCAGAATTTACGAAATGTAAAGACTGGATGGCTAAAAGCCTAACTCCGGCCCTGCGATGACATCAGCTATTACAAGTTTACAAAAGAATTACATATAAATGACGTAATCAAAATATTAGAGCCAGCTGAATACCCGAAGGTTTTAGGGGCATCTTAGCTAAAACAAGGAGTAACTAATTTGACTGCTTTAGCCGCAGCTGAAAAAAAAAAAGGGGGTCTCATTAGCATATAAACCATACGTTTAACATGCACTTTCGAAAGCAATAAATACCTGAATGCATTAGATTTTATATATACTCAACCTTGATACTGAACATGTATGTTGTATCTTCCAAATATTCAATAATTTCTGCATGAAAAATGACAACCTAATTCTTCATTAAAGTAAACAACATAATTTTTGCCGTAAGGTAATGTCAATAGATTATATTCAATTTTTTGTTTACCCTTTCTGCACCGTTTACTGAATTTTCTTCGCTTGTCACTAACGTCGTTATATTCATGAGTATTTATAAAATTATGCCCTTCCTTTCCAACATTTATATGGTCTTCCATTGAAAATAATTAGGAAAAACTCAGGCTGTTGAATACTAGGCAAGTTTATACGATTATTTATAATTTTACCCAAGGCTATTATTCAGCTAGTGATTATACTATTTTATCTTTTCTTAGCTTAGCCTAATCAGCTGTTCAAACATGTGCTGTTATGTATTATTTAAAATTAAATAATACTCTGTTTAATACACAAATTAATATAAATATGAATAAAATATTTTTATTTCTGATATGCACTTGGAGGCCCTTTAATTAATTTGAATTATATTCTTATTAATATAATAATAATCTAAACTTAATATCGCTTTCATTGTTCAATGAAATCCTTCCGTAATTTAATATATTAAAATTTATTCCTTTATTTGGTTTCTTGATGTACTGCTATAAAATAAGTCACGGTTTTATTTAACGAAAATATAATAAATTATACTAATTTAAATTAGGGGGTTTTGTGTAATTCTGGTGTAGTTAAATTAGTAAAAAGCATGAAAAATGCGTGCACAGGAATTTTAGTTTTTCTTATGAGAAATTTATTACAGTACGTACATTTGTTAGATATAATTTCCATTTTTTATCTCTATTAAGCTGAGTGTTAAGTTATCTATAATTTCCCTCACTTAAGTTTTTACAACTTAATATTTTTGTAATCTGTAACATAAAAGGAATCATGTATCAATCAATATATATATAAGTGATTATATGAAGAATCAAAGTTAAAATTAAAGAAAGTCAGAAATGCTAATCAATATTCCGTAATTAATGAAAAATCTAATGAAAAACGGCTTATACACCCTGATGACGTCAGCCATGTTTTACTGAATTGTCAATAATTAATCATTATTTTAGTTTTCATATCTTTATTCATTTTTGATTAATTCAGTTTAAATTTTATTTTGAGCAATTTTTTTTTAAATCTTTATTAAATTTACAGCATTTTTTCACACACATTTGCTTCCACAAATAAACTGGGTTTGATAAATATTAATTATATATATATATGTATAATTAATTATATATATATAATAAAAAAGATTGCAATATTGATGGCATAGAATGTTGATTCACACTTAGCTAGTAATGAAGTAGCAAACGTAGATGTACTAAATCCAAACGTAGAAGTATTGGACGTACTGATGCCGTAGAAACGTAGATAGTATATAGAACGTAAAGCATTGAATCTGTAATGAACAGCGAGCTGGAAGCCAAGGAAGAATAAATATTTATTTTCATTTCAGCTAACATGTTGTGACCACAAACAACTTGGCTCATTACTTGCCCAAATTTCAAAATCTTTATATTTTTGATAGTTTGCAGTAAAAAGAGAGCAGCAGGTAGCAGTCTAGCTAGGTCAAAGGAAGCGCGTTGTATTCAGGACGAAAGCTTAGTTCAGAGCAATTAAGATTTGTTCTCAATGCATTTTGTGTGGATATTTAAAACTGCTGTAAAATTATCATTGGATGTTTGAATTTTAGTTGCATTTACATCAATAGCGTTACTCAAGTATCATATAACATGGATTAGTCTAGAAATGACGCAGTTCAGAAAAATATTACTGCTTTTAGAATACAGGGAGGTTGGTTATATTTGCAAGGACCAATTGTAAAAAAATAAAATTATTAAGAAATTGAGACCAAACTGATTCAAAATACAAGTTAAGAAAAAATATTAAGCATTTGGTCAATCGCATTCAAATTACAAGTCAAATATAATGCTTTTGTCAAATATAATTATTTTTGGAGATGGTGTTGAAATTGAGTACCACCAGTTTCACATTAGAAATGAATGTAATGTATATATTTCTGAGCTTCTGTGTATTAATTCTGCAAATAAGTGGATATTTAGGCAGGATCAATATGGTTCTAACTACTTAGTCTGTACGGATTCACTATCTTCCCTGGAGTCCCTTAAAAATACCTCTTTATGTAATGATATTATTGTTAATATACATCAGTCTCTCGGAGATCTGGAGAAGAAGGGTATTTCAGTATTTTTACATTTGTCCGTTGTCATTTGGGTAATTATGGAAACGAGCTGATTGGCTTGCTAAGAATGCAACTAAAATCATATTAATGTTGATGTAAATATTCCAAAATCTTATTTCAAAAAACATTGAAAGCTAAATTGATTGAGCAGTGGAAATGTGATTATATCTCTTCTGATAAGGGATCTGCCAGAAAAGCATTCTTTACAACTATTTTTGAAAGACTGAAAAGTAAGAATTTGTTGCCCAGGTTTAGTCTGGATATGGTAAGTTTATAAAGTTTATCTTGAACGGTTTTGACCTGACGTCTTCCGATTTGTGATATTACAATTTTAGCGATCAGCCAAGTGTTTTCCACCTACTTTTTGACTGCCCATTGCTTGATAAAGCAAGAAATCTATTGAAATGCAGATTAAAATTAATTGGAATTCATTGGCCGCCGAAATGTAAAATTGTGTATCTTCAGCTTCGGCCTACCGCGCTTCAACTATTTTCTTGACTTTTATTTTAACTCTTTGCAGCACAGTGTGTCCGGTCTGGGCACACCTAAAAATTTCCTTCTGTACGCACAGAAAAATTTAATGCAAAAGGATTTATAGATTATTATAGGTTACTCTGAACCTTCTTTATTTATAGTAGATGGCAGCTCAATACAAACCAGTCCATATATTGTAGCCATGTTTAGTTTTTTAAGACCTTCATTTTTCAAAGAAATTTTCCAGATTTTTTAGGGAATAAAAGGAATCGTTTGAATTGGCTGTATGCTAATTTCTTTATTCTATGTTAGTTTTAATTTTTTACCTTGAAATCTTGCCTAAAATCAAACGGCGAATCCTAGGTGTACCCAGACCGGACTCACTGATAATCTGGGACAACTGAGAAACCGTATTCTTTGTTTCTCCACAAGTACTATCTTCACAAAAGTTTATTTGTGTAGTTTTCTAGGTCTAATTAAACTTCCTACCATTTTTTTTTTTTTAAATCAAAACTCCGACTTTAAAAGGTAGCGTGCCGGAAAGGGCTAAATATTGTAAATTATTTCTTTATACATTTTTTTACTTTTGTATTTACTTATTTGTGTTTTCGTTTTTTTTTCTTTGTGTATAATTTCATTGTATTAGTGAAAATTGATGTCATTACTTACAATTTTGCCTTTTTTTAACTTACGATTTGTAAGTCTCGTGTGATACTTTGTGGTGCGCGAGATTTTTTTTAATAAATATATATATATATATAATGCTAAGCACTTGAGGTATCCTTGCAAAATAGGCTATTCCTCGACATAACCCCGTAATTAATATTAAAAATTACAAATATACTTATAAATAATATATATATATATATATATACATATGTGTGTGCTTTTATACACCTGGAATTCTTTGTAATTTTCTGCATTTTATTGTAAAACGTCAGAAAACTCAAGAGTAAAAATTTCGAGGCAAATGTTTTTGAAATAATTCATGTATTTATACATCTCACTAAAATGTGTCAATGAACATAGTTAACGCGATTGACTGAAATTCTGAAATTCAAGAATAATCTTAATTTATTTAAAATGGTCTGATAGGCGCAATTAATAGTAAAACGACATTTCCTGATTTTGTTTTCTCTTGCGTAAGTAAAAATATTATAAAGGCGCAAGGGGAAATTTCGATTTTGCAAACTATAATGGTTATAAAATAAATATTGAGATATTCAATGAAGCGTTTCTCGTTACAAACATAAGTGAAACGTATTAGTACAAATCTATTTTCCGAAATGTGTGAATTAGCAGCAGAAAGAATGAAATGCATTTTATACACACTTGAAGTGTACTGAAAAGAATTTAAGTGCATTAGAATCTTTTTAAACGTATGTTTTGAAACAGTAAAATGAATAATAATTGATTTTTAAAGTTATTGAATATTTAAAGTTAAACCAATTAACGTAATTGCTTCATTAAAGTTGTTGGCCGGGAGTGCAACACCATTTGGGAAATAAATGAGAGCAAAGCAAGCTTTGAAACCTTGTCATTTAAGAATCGTTTGTTAATTGTTCTGTTAGTTGAAATTTTACTAAAATAGTACACCCTGAAAAGAAGGAAAGGATCTCTTGTCCCAGTTGCAAACCTCACATTCAAGTTGCAGCCCATTAACATTCTCAGAACTTCAAATTGAAATTAAATTAAATTCTTTTGTTTGGAAACTAACTTTCATCAAATCTTAATGCATGAAATTTTCTTCTCTCTCACTTCTTAGCTGTAAGTCACGCACATTCTTTAGAAGCTATCTGTCATAGTATCTTACTTGTCAACCTAATACCAGTTTATATAATGACTAATAAAAATTCTCGTTTAACGAGTAGAAGCTAAGTATAAAGATTGTATGCATAACAAACGTAATTGAATGCTATAAGAAAATGTCCTGTTATGGTATTAGGAATTGTTATGGTGCTATTTTTATGTGTTCACGTATGATTTTGAAAAGATTTATTCAGTAATTTTGCAGAATTATGAAGTCAAACCATTTTAAATCTTTATACTTGGACGATAATGCATCACAATGCTTATTATGTTTTCTTTTTCAAAGTCTCGGAATAATCTTAGCAGCTGTCTTAATAACTCAATTCCTGTGATTTGTTTTGTTTTCCACGGAAAATTTTGTTTTATGAATCACATTTCTCGCATTTTTGTATTATCACTTTTTTCAAATTAAAACCGCTCAGCTTCCAAAATCTATTCATCTGTGAGACATCGAAAAGGTACGAAATGCTTGCACTTGTTCCTTCTCTTTAGCGTAATCATTTAAATCGTAGCATTTGCATTTTAAAGAAGAAACCTAATTCTTTTCCTGAAAAAATATTGTTTCTTTTTGAAATTCTCCAGCATTAGATATCTATTCTTCTATGTCTAACATCTATTTTTCGATGTAAAAACATCGAAAAATGAAAGTGTTTCTAACATTATTTTATTTCTAATTAAAGTGACAGTGAGATTATTTAAAATCACAGTGAACGTCATTTCATAAATACGTTATGTGTTTCAAACATGCAAATATTAAGAAGGATTTAAATTTTTTCACTTTGCCCAGATTGCGAATTTGATTGGGTAAATTAACAAGACTGAAATAGTTTAAGATTTTAATGCCGTATCTAATTCTACAATATAGAAAGCATTAAACTGTATAGTCAAGAAAACAATCACAACATGGAGATTTAAAAAGAAAAGGAGAAAGGAAGCAAAGAAAATAAATTCTCATGAGTAGTTAGGTGTAACATTAACAGAACATTAACGGCTTAAAATTAACAGTAGCTGCTGTTGATAATACATGCTGCATACTAAATTTCGCCTCATAACTCACTGTTGCTAAACATAAATTCAGCAGATAAAACATCGATAACTAGAAAACATAACTAATTAAATGTAACAAGTAGATATCAGCAACATTCAGTTTACTCAAGCCCTCTCAGTGCAATTTACATAAACTAAATGGAATTTACGGCTATTTAAAAATAATGTTAGAATATTTTAATTAAATAAAATATTTATTATCCCTTCTGAGCTCATTAGGGCTATTAATTTCGTTTCGCCATTTTGCGTTGATTCACTATAAACGAAGTTTCACTTTTCAAACTGTTGCCACTAAATATTAGAGTCCTGCATTATATATAAAGAAATTAATTATGAAGAATCTGCATGAATGTATGTATGTTTCTCGCACTGTGAAAAAACAACGGTAGAGACATCAAATTTTGAATAACGTATTCCTCCGCTCGAATATGTGGCTCTGGAATTTGTTTTATTACCTATTTCATGTTTCGTAAAACTTTAGCGAATTTTTGATTAACAAACTCAACGATTTCAAAGCGTTCTTTTAATTTGTTTGAACATGCACATTGCGCGCAACATGCAAGCAAGGATATCTTATGCGCGAGGTTTCTTTTTTGTGATCTTGCTATTCAATTGTGCGAAGGACATGATATTTAGCTAATAAATGTAGCACACAAAACGTTAAAAAATGGATTTAAAATGGATTAAAAAGGGTTCTATTTGTGACGGCTGTACGGACGTACGTATGTATGCATGGATCTCGCATAATTCAAAAACTATTAGTCGCAGAATGACTAAAATTTTGTATATGAGATTGCTATAAAATGTGTATGTAGGATTGCAGTAGATATCATGTAAGTGAGATTTCAGTATATATATATATAGATATATGCCTGGTTTAAAAATCCTTGCACAGCCTTTAGTTTCGCTATCTTTGATCGTAGTCATATACTTCTAGTTACAGAAGTGTTTTAAATGATGAAATTGACGAATATATAATTTCAAAAATGTGCAATATTTAATGACATTTTCAACTTTCCTTGAGCGATTGATTAATTTAGAATAATTTGAACGCATGAAGTACAACAAAAATACAGAAGTGTTTAAATGAAGAAAATGGCGGTCCTTGTCGCGAACTGAGAACTGATTTAATTGAATGAGAAATACTAAATCGTCTGTGAAAAAATGTTTCTTTTTTTTTGTTGCTGCTGAGTTCTGTGCTTAATTTCTTTTATACATCGTTTATCGTTTTTGATTTATTACAGTATTTGAATAGAACAGGTGTCAACAATTAGATAATTCTTAAGATGATATAAATTTTGTGCATTTTGATTTAAAAAAATGAATTAATGTAACGCTGGGAAGTGAATCTAGGGCCAGAGTGTCGCTATGGTAAAGAAATATAGTGAATTTTAAATGAGTGCACTCTGTCGGCGAAGTAGTTTTAATTCAATCCAATAAGTTTAACTGAAATGCAAGAAAAAATGGGTATAATTTATTAGTATTCCGTACAAGGAAGTGATGTGGTGCACACATCAGATTTTTTTATTATGCTTTCAAATAAATGTCAGTTTTTCAGAGACTCCTTTCATGTATATCTTTTCTGAAATGAAACTTTTGGAAGAAACGGTTTATAAACGTTCTCTCTATTAACGTTCCGAATCCATTTATTTGTAAAGATATCCAGTGACCATAATGAATATGGTTTTAATATGTCTCTCATTGAAATTATTCTATACATCCAGCATAAGAGAAATCCTCAAAGATTAATAGTAACCAATGACGTTCAAAGTTTTTTGGCTCAAGTCATCTAAACGCTACATGTATGTTTTAATATTTTTTCCGTAATATATTACGATTTTTACAAAAAGTAGCAAATGAGCTTGCGTGACCTGCCACATAAAGAAATCCATTTCTAAAGTGTCATGCCACTTCAGAATAGGTGTGTCACAAAAAACCGAAACTGCAACGATCACTTATACATTATGAATTTATGCGGCTGAGAAAAGAACACAACGGAATTGCCGATAACCTTTTCAAATGAAATGAAATAGATGTAAAGATGTTACCAAAATTGTATTCTACTTGTGGCATAATTTATTGAAGAAATAGAACATCTGGAGGTATGGCTAATAATATGGAATGAAAAAAATAGGTAGATCATTCTAATATATATTCTATTTGTAAAGGAAGCATTTTACAAAATATGAACGTCAAAAGCATTTTTACAAAGATAAATATGTTCATTACAGCCTGCTTTTGGACGGTATTGATTATTTCAGAAATCCGTTTGTTGATTTACATTTTCATCCTTTTTAGAAAAAGTCTTAATTCTTTACAGTGTGAGACTTGCAGAGTATAATTTTAATTCAATATTTTGCAACATCTGAGGACTGCATTTGAATTACTAAAATTATGAGGTTAAAAAATAAAGTTTTTTTTTTCCTATTATACTTTTCGCAATGCACTCTACCAAAATATATACATCTAATGTTTACTCACATATTTTATTTACCGCTCCAGCAACATCATGATAACACATAAATAATAAGATGCATAATTTTAGAATTCCAACTTTTCAAGCCTGGAGTTTATTTTTCTAACATATGTCAGAAAACGGAATATGCTGAACATCTTTCTAACACATGAACACAAAAGTGAACATGTCAAAAATTTATTTGCATGATTTTTTATTACGATTATATAATATAAAATGGTAATATTTTGCAGCATTTAATTTTGATTTGCATTACCAATAAAGCTGTTAAAGGAGTGTTTGTATGATTATAATTAGGGCACAAATTTTCTATATATAACATGTATATATGGAACAAATCCCTTACATACATCAAAAGCAAAGTTAATGACTTTGTATATACAGACTTACTGTTAACTTATAAGGTATTTCTCCCACCTTCTTAGCATGCCTTCGTAGTGTAGTGGTCTGCACTCTGGGCGCGTATTTCAGAGGTCCGTGGTTCGATTCCCGGCTAGGGTGTTGTTCATTTTTCAAGTCTCCTGTTTCCAAAAAAAATACCTACTGTCTCTATAGTGGCGCCAGAAGTAAAGGGATGGTAGATGATGATACTCCACACCCAGGATTTGGTGATTGGGTCCCCTAAAATCCCCAGTCTCCCTTTAAAAAGGGGGAGTGTATAAGGTATCTCTCCCGCCTTCTTAGCATGCCTTCGTAGTGCAGTGGTCTGCACGATGGGCGCGTATTACAGAAGTCCGTGGTTCGATTCCCGGCGAGGGTGTTGCTAATTTTCTAGCTTCCAAAAAATACCTAATGTCTCTAAAAACTTTGTAAATTGTTTCCAAGCTAAAAGGGCGTTTAGTATTGTAAATGTTTTGTGGTCCTTTTTATATTTTATATGATACTAATAATAATGCCATAATTTAAATTTCAAGAAAAAGGGTAGGCTATGTGTTTCTGTCCGGGCATATGCAAAGAGGTTTATTTGTTTAATATAATAGAGAACAAATTAAAACACATTTTATGTGTTTAGTTTAGGCCTTAGGAAAATAAAAATTTTCTTTATTGCTAAATTTGTATTTTGATAGAAATGAGCTTGGAACTTGTTTTAATATTTTGCTTTATATGCAATAATATTTTATTTAATTCTATAATGTTTTTCTGATATATATATAATGGTACTTGAAAAACAACTTATAACGATACTTTACTAAATTTCACAATGCATATAGCTATAAATTGTATAAACGTCCTTTAACAATAGTTGAATATGTATTCTTACAGGCTATAAAATATATTAATTTTTAGAAATAATGCCGTTTTCCTCTTGTATTTAACCTTTTTCCTGAAACGCGTGATTGTAAAAACAATCAAAAATATGATAAAAAACTTAAAAGTGAAATAATCAATGTTGAACGGCAATTGTAGTAAAATGTATTGCATTAACACTCTTTTCATATTGTCGATCAAATCATAGAAACAGAATACTTTAACTGAAATTAAGCTCTAAATATTTGTATTAAGAGCGAGTATACATTACAAGGCAGTGCTGAGAATTTCCTTATTTTGATTCCTTTTAGTTTAAATAGGGAAAAAGTTTGGAATCATTTGAAAGTTTGCAATCTTAGCATGTAAGCGTGCAGATATCATGTGTCTCTTCATGCAACTTTTTCTATTGGAATTATGGTTGAGATGGGGAGTCACAAGGAAATTTCAAGTCTTTGGAGTTATGCGTCTTAATGAAGATTTTGCTTATCAGAGAAAGTAAGCAAAGAGCAATCAGACTGTAATATCGCGAATACTGGAAGAGGAAGTGGAACTTCCCACAGCATTGTAAAAACGTGGATATCTCGTTTGAAGACTCATTATTTAAACATTGAAAATGAGCACCACAGAGGACGCCCTCAAATCACAACTGACAGTGAAGCATGCGATGCTTTTCATGAGCTCATTCTTTCTGGTGGGCACATATCCTCCAGGAAGATAGCCCAGTTACTGGACATCTCTCAGAAGCGCGTAGGTTTATTTTTTTTTTCAATAGCAGATTGTGAACAGTTAAAGTGCAACATAGCCCATTAATCCATACAAGGCCAGGTGTGGTGGTCTCTTTATTATGGAGGTACCTAATAGGTGGGCTACCATCGCCTCCTATGAAGGGACGGACAGTTACAACGATGTCTTCTCCGGGATTTCAATCCAGGCCCTTCGGTATCGCAGTCAGGCTTCCCTAACCACTACAGCGTCTGGGCGGCGCGTAGGTTTATTATTGCCACGATCCTAGATATGCGCAAGCTTTCAAGCGGACAAAATGTTTAAACCCAGATCAGCGGATTAAGAAAGAGTTGAGAGGTCCAAAGCAAGTGTTGTCCGTTTTGAAGCTACACAGGACTTCATAGCTAGCTTAGTGATCGAGAATGAAATTTGTATTTACATTTATGATCCTGAAACCAAGGAACTGTCAAAAGAATGACGCTACATTTGGCCTTGCAACCGAAGAATTTCTGCCAAAACAAATCCACCGAGATATCAGGTAAAATATCATAGCATCCATTTCCTAGGACAACAAAGCATCATCCTGTTGGCTGTGCTTACCTCAGGGATCTGGCATAGCTGGACAATATTCAGTAACCTTCTATATCAGTTGGGGGGGATTAATAAGAAATGCAGTGTGAAGTTGACCAAGGAGATCCTCTTGCTATATGACAATACACCTGCACAGGTGTCTAGCATTGTCGCAATACTCTGGACTTATAACTGGCCAGTCTTCCTCCCAACTTACGAGACCTAGCGCCTTGAGACTATTTATTATCTGTTTCCGAACTTCAAGAAAGATCTGCAGGACCATCATTTTCAGAATATTGGTAATGTCAAACAGACTGCTGAGAACTGGTTTCGAGACAAATCAAAGGATTTTTATTTTAACGGACTAGAAAAGCTGCAACAATGATGTAAAAAGTGCATCAGTCTCAGGAGAAAATGCGATGAATAATTGGGTAATTTAATAATACTGTTACTCTTCTTGCCAGGCAAGGCCAAGAGTGTACCAGATTCTGTTCAATGCGATCATTATATTTCTCTGTTTATTGTGTATAATTTCTATTGCTAATAATATATTTGTGTGTGTTTGTCTTCATGCACTTGAGAGACTTGATGAATTTATCTAGCGGGCTAAACCTATTGCCAGAGATCAGAAATAGGAACATATGTAAATATTAGGGAGAATAAAATAGAAGAAATTAGAGAAGCACTACTATTTTTTTACTCTTCTTTACTAGGATTTTAATGACTGTCGAACATGTAAAGCAATTTAGTACTAAATGTTGATTTTGATACAAATGCTGCTTACAAAATTAATGTATAAGCAACTTGCTTTTATAACTACTGCCTACTATATTAAACAATCCGAATGCAACTATATTAAATATTTGTGCATACAATTATCCATCTTGAATGCATGAAATTCTATTGCAAAAGTTACAACATTGATACCGCATTTTTGTACTGAAATAATTTTTTCACTATTCATGCAAAATATGTTTTATTTAAATTTCATTTAGTCTGCTTTTTAATATATCTAGTGTGTTTAATTTTGAAAATGCTTACCGGTTAAACAGAAAAAAGGAGTTATAGTATATTTCTTTACATGAAAATAAATGTTTTTCTAGAAGCAAGTTTTATAGGGTCCATAATTTAATAAGTAATTTAATGATACACTAGTTAATAATTGAATTATTCGGACTTTCCGAACAATGATTAACAAAAGTATATGTCGAGAACATTATCAATTTTACGTACATTTCATCGTTGAATATATTTTCAATAATGATAAATAAACCAAATGAACATTATTTTTAATCGTCAGGCTGCGCACTTACTTAAAACAAAATTATCGCAGTTTTATTATGTATCCCATATTTTCTTTTTAGCTTATTATAATTATAACTTTCATAAAATTGTTTGCTTCTAATTAAAGAAACTTGAATTGAGTATTAATTTCAGAATAAATTGTACTTGTTCTATGATTTGTTTGAATGAACTTTGCTGCCGTAATAATTATCTAATTGCTCATATTAAAATCTTTCCAAACGAATTTTGTTTTCCTTTACGATTACCAAAAGAAGGTTAATTATGAAGAAAAAGGCAGAAGAGTTAAATATTTAAAACGCGGTAAGAGAAAAAAAAAAAAGAAAATAAAGTATTTACATTTCCTTTTATGTTTCTTTATCTCATTGTTTCAGCCATTTGATGCCAAAAAGAATCCAAGAACTAAGATGCTCATCCTCCGGCCAGTCGTTAGAGCCCACTAACGACTGTTGGGATATTTTTCGCTAGAGAGTAATGAATCTCCCATGCATCTCTTGCTAGACATTAAAGAGAATAAAGAAGATAAACATCTTCGTACCTTATACTTTAATGCAATTTTCGTAAGTAAAAAAAAAAAATTCACGGAGAGATATGGATTCGAAGCGTAGTACTGTAGTATATATCTTAAATAAGGTATAAGTCGAAATAAAACAGAATGCATTATAACTGAGGCTCTCAATTGTACCCTAATAGATCTTAAGAAAGCTCATCAGACTGTATATATAATATGGTGCGATATTGCACCTGAGATATAATTAGTAATTTCGCCTGGGAAATAATTATAACGATGATTTTGAAAATTTATGAAATTTAACGCTTGCGTGACCACCTGCATAAGAGACTTATCATAATGAGTATACATAAAGATATATATGATCATTATGATATTATTACTGATATTACTATGTTATGATATTCCTTATGACATATAACATATACATATGTGGAAAATATAAAGTATCTATCTCTCAAACTCTTTCAAATAATAAATTAATAGTAGTAGCCCTTTAACTTTTTCATCTACAGAGCAATAATTTTTCAAACTAAACTCTTTGCAATTCTCATGCGCGCTTATCGATGAAATCTGAACCCAACACCTGAATATTAATCTATCATGTGATTTGAAATGGAATTCGGTATAAAAAGGTAATTGCGTCGCAACTTACTCTCCTTCTCTTCTGCTTCATTTCGCTGTGTCAAATTGCCGCTAGACATGCAGAGATTATTTTTTTCAGTTTCGTCCATCGTTTAAGAAATGTAAGCTATATAAAACTGGGGGGAGGGTGCATAGCGCAGTCACAGTGATAATCTGTAATATCAGGGTATAAAATTTATAAAATTATTTGCGTAATATGCCGTTATGCGTTACATGTGTTCTTCGAGTGCTATCTTTCATCTTTCTGACTACGCAGTAAAGTTTCTTCAAGTGATAATGCATAGAACCACCGCCAATCTGTTCTACTTACTTTCACCAAGTTATTATATCACAGTAATGGCACAGTCATTATTAAACACACACACACACACACACACACACACATATATATATATATATATATATATAATAGACTTCATGTAGTGAAATTTCACGGATGCAGGTAGTACTTTAATAACGACAGAAACGAAAAAATCCTTTCATTACTTTCAAGTCGAGTAGCTTGCTAAATAAGACAACACGCTGGCGGTGAAGAGAATAATATTTTATTTCAGACTGGATATGTATTTCTTTTCTGAGTCTTTTGATCAAGTTTAAAAGTCAAACATCTAAACTTCGTTCGGGTGGTGACACATTTATTTCTTTCGCATAGATGTTTTTTCCGATTGAATCCGAATATAAATATCTTACCAATTACTTAATTAATTTTAAATCGCAGATTTTGTTAATCAAAAATTCATTTAATTCGCACAAAATATTAAGCAAATAAAAGGAAAATAATTTCGAACTTTAAAATTTGATCTTCTAAGCAAACATGTCCGGGTGGAGAACTATGCGTGTTTAAAACTTAGTGGTTTTTTAGCTTTCGCCTTTTTACCACAGTACGAAGAACATGGACATACATACATACAGATATTTTGTTATTAAATACTAATGATAATAAATAAAAGAGAAAAGTTCAAGTTAAAAAAGGTCGAAAAGTAAAGCTCAATAGAAAAAATATACTTGTCTTTTATCTGTTAGCAATGTCCAAGTTTCTAAGTTTTTGGTGTAATATGAAGTGACAAGACATTTCAGATTATGATGTACATTCCAGGATTTTAGTGCAGTGTCTTGCTTCAGATTGGTTTTCTGAAAATAATCAGTATTTTGTATTCCCATATTCTTCAAATGTTCTAAATGAATTTTATTAGTGTTGCTCTATAAGGTGAAGGAAATAACTTATAGAATCATAAATACATTTAGTTGTAAACGCGTCAGGTTATTTTGAAGCAGGAGACGTGAAAAATGTACAGTGCCATCCTCAAGACACGAACCCTGGACCTCTCGAATACGCTTCGAGTCTGCTTCCAATTATACCTCGAAGGTATGCGGAAAGGCGTTAGAAAATACCTTATACAGAAGTCAACTAATCGTAATTTTAATGAACGGTTTAAAGAACTTGCGATATCCACAATAGTAAAGGTTTGTGAAAGGATGTTTGTGAACTCATAAGAGTTTATATTTTAGATGAGTTTCAGTACTTGGAACAAAGAAGTTAGAATAGATGGAATAAGTCTTCCTCGTATGTCCCATGCACTGAAAATAAAGTCATGAAATCTCGGGACTTATCATGGTCCTGCTATTGGTCAACTTTTGGTTGGTTTTGTTTACATTCTAATCGGTGTTGTCTACATGTTAACTATACTTTGTTGAACGTTTATAAGTCTCCCGTTTTAATTTTAACACTTAACATAAATTAGCTTCTACTTGGTAAATAGAAAAATCACAAGGCTTTCAAATAAATGTTTCAAATTTACTAAAATTTAGATAAATGATATAGAATTATAAGACAAATGTATACATGGTAAAATCCAGAAGACCAGTGAACGTGTTAGTGCAATTTTACCCACATTATGCCTGAATGCCCTTTTCTGAGTCTGCGGACGTTGATATTTGCTTCAGTATAATTTTATTTAAAAATATGTTTGATAGTCTTGTCCGTACGATATAAAAAGGCTATGATAAGTAGTGATGGCAACTGGCTGACACTTCTTTGGCTTCATCTTTGTGACGTCAAGCTTACTCCTGTTCTATGCTCCCTGAGTTGGAAGAGAGGACAGAGTAATTAAATCAACAACGTAAATTTTTAATTAATCAATTTTAAAATTTGTAATGGAAAGTTCTGAAAAAAGCTTAAACTTTGTATGAAAATAGGCGTGAGCGCTAAAACCAATTTCTTTATTCAAATAATATAGTTAGAAACAAGTGTGACGGCTGTAAAATCAAACTATGTTTCGAGTGTTTAACGAAAGCTGAGCGAAAGGGGCATCCTATTCCCTAATTTCAGAAGGAAAATATTTTATTAAAGTATATAGGCGTATATTTCGGTAATGAACTAGAGCTCCTCTTAACGATTGCCTTTCTTGAACGACTGAATGTGCGTCTAAAAGAACTGAATAAATTTCAGAAAAAACATCCTCAAATTTGTACAACGTTGTACAACAACGTGGTTACCTCCGCAGGAACCAAAGTCCTTTATGTTAATGGTTTGCTTGTAAGAAATCCTAATTAAATCTGTATTTAGTTGTTTGAAGAAATAAGATAGTACTGCAAACAAAATTCTTTTAAAACTGTTTATTTTTGAAGCGCCCAGGTCTTGTTCCGTATTTAATTTTAATCTTTAATCTACAGACTGCTTTTTAATTTCCTTACAGTTTTTATTATTCAGCAATTGAACCGGCGATAGAAATTGCAATCAATAATAAATGCAGTCAGCTTACGCTTCAGTCAGATTCTCTTTCTTTGCTACATACGTTAGCGAGTTTCAAACATCCTTCTCGAAAGGCACAAGGAAACTATGATGCTCTCCAAGAAAATAAACAAATTAAAACTTCGTTTGGTTAGATTAACCCATTAACCGCCAAAACTACAAGGAATGTTTCTTTTCTCATGAAAATAATAACAAATATTAAATTAAGCATTTATAACATAAATTTACATTGAAATTTAAAAAAATGCTCTTACCTGTGGAAAAAACGAGTGTTGCGTTCGCGCAACGACAGCGAAAAAAGACTACGGATGTTTAGTGAGTAGGATTGTACTCGTGTGATGTTTCTTTTGAGTGAAGCGCAGGATTACCTTTTAGCAGTATATTGTTTCATAAATCTACAAATCACTTTACTTGTAATTAATTTAATATTAAAATATGCATTGTATTTCTTTTACAAATACACATTATTTCATTTGAAAGATTCAAGCATGAAAAGCTTGATTACGATCATGATGTAAAGCTACATTACATACTTTGCATCGATAAACAGTCTGGCTATGGTACTCTTTATAACAAAGTCTTTTCTTATTAAAGGACTTTACGATAAAATGTCTACCATCTCCATGCAATGGTTTTTGAATGCTGAATTTACTAGGTCTTCCTGTTGCTGATCTATTTCTGGCTAATTCTACACTCTCAATAGGAGTTTGCAAAAGGAATAATGCATTCTCGCGTCTGAAATTTAAAAGAGACTTTATATTTCCAGTAGTAAAAAGTGGTGACATTTTGTAAGTTTTGATACGGTCTCACCTCATATAGTTTATCAGTATTGTCAATTTTACTATTGTCAAATTCAAAGTCTGCTTCATATATTCCTCTACTGCAAACGTGATATCAATTATCGTACAACAGGAACAGAAATGACCTTATCAAAAGACCAATACATTTTTTCTTGAGGTAAAGAATGATATCCTGTAAGCAATAATATTCCAATAAATCTTCTCATATAGGTTTCAGATGCAATAAATTCTGGGCTTTTTTTTTTTTTTTTTTTTTTGCTCAGCGTATATATTTGTCTGTTCAACGAGAAGAGAGTAAATGTCTAAACCAAAAAGAAAATCGAAAATCTGAATCTGTGCACTAGTTTTACCTTGTGTTTTGTCTTTTATAATTTCTCTTCTATCTTCGTGTTCTTCCTGAGAAATAAGTAACAGTTCCTTTTTTATCCACTTCAAGATTTCAGTCTTCTGCTTTTCAAACTTTTAGGATGACTATAACTGCTTTTAGAAGGCTGAAACTTACTTCTTACGTGAATTTCAACTTCGTCAGCAGTATCATTTGGTAAAATATCCTTATCATTATTTAAAACATTGCCATTCCTTTCTTCTTCGACATTAGCCTCTGCAAATTCTGGACGAACAACAACAATATCAGTTTAATTTTCTGCTTATTATTAACATTATCATCATCTGTTTCTTCATAAAAAAATCTTTCAGGGGCTTCGTCTAATGTAAGATACCTCGTTCTAGGCATTTTTAAACAACCAGAACATCGAAAGGAATGAGTGAAAAAGGAGATTGACTACCCGTTTCCTGCTGACGTTGCGTCAACGCAACACCTGTCTTCCCTCCCTTTCCAACACAAATATAAACATCTGACTGATGTAATGTTCTGATAAACGGTGACCTTGACTAAAAATAGATCACTCATAAAGACGGCGATTCTTTCGTTAAATATTTTCAGCAAAAATATCCGGTCGAAAATTTTGCTTAAATTTTGCTTAAAGTCTGAGATGAATTACTATAAACAAAATGATTGTTTGAAGGCAAATATTTTTTTACAGAAATAATCTTCATAATATTCCCTACACAAAATCATCTGCTGGTATAAAATATCTTAGGTAGTTATATTTATATACGCATTTATTTTGACCGTTGCGTCAACGCAACACCAGCGGCTAATGGGTTAAAGCACACCCAGGGAATGCAGGACACAAAGACGCCGACTACCTAGCTAAAGCTACAGCTACTACTGATTCTGGAGATATGATCTGATAATGGTCTAAGTCAGGGATGGGTAAACCTTTTCGGTCGTGGGCCAAAAATCGGAAAAAAAAAAAAAAAAAAGGTTTGGAGAGCCAAGATAAATATTTCTAAAATTTAAAAAACAATATGCAAGTATTGCAATTTAAATATGTCAAAGGGAAGAATGAAATTGCGATTTCATTTTAAAAGTTCCTTATATTGAGGTTCGAAGTGAGATGTACTGATTCTACGGAACGATGCTAAATGCTCATCTGACAGTCTACTTCTGAAATAATTCTTTCTAAGGTTCATAGTTGAAAACACCTGTTCACATATATATAAGATGAAGCAAACATAGCACTGATTTTCTGGGCGTGAGACATTAAATTTGAGAAACTTACTTTCGATAATGATTTGTAAAACTCTAACTTTGGCATATTTAGAAACAACTGCTTGAGATGATTGTTAGATTGCAACTCCGTTAATTCAAGCTGCAAATCTGATTGCACTGCTTTACAATTTAGGTTGAAAGGCAGGGAACAAATTTCCAGTTCTGTTTGAATGGCACTGAAATCTTGAAATATGGATACTGTTTACCTCCTTGAAAACATTTTGTCGGCCTGAAATGTTTTTACAAAAACTTTCTGCATTTTGTTTTCTTTCATATTCGGTCATTGCATCGTAATTGTAATTCTTATGCTTAGGTGTGAAATGATGGGAATGTTATATTCTTTGAAGACTTTTACAGCTTCATTGCAGATGAAACACACTGGTTTATCTTTTAAAAACTGTAAAAAATATTTCCAGGTCCATTCATCATTAAAAGCACGGCACTGTGAATCAAATTTACGTTTTTAGTAGCCATTTTGTGGTTGAAATATTTTACGAATAATCCAAACAAGCACTCGCTACGCTATACTTTTAATAATTTCACCAGGATTCACAATGATGCTATATGTCCGCAATCTTTCCATACAGAATCAATGATATTAGAACTCGTGCCAAAAGAAAAAGCCGTTGGCTGGATCTTAAAATGCGCAGTCCAATTCACCTATATTGGATTGCCATATGTCTACTCCGCTTGTTGGCGTCAGTCTACACCTGTAACTAACAAAGAAGTTCCGCTTTAAACTCTTTACCGATTGAAAGCTGTCTGTGCTTGCTATTTCCGTCGATTTATGTTTTGTGGAACAAAAATTGAGAAAGTTAAAGGGTCATCAGTCCTTTGAAAAAAAAAGGAAGCAAAAACGTAATATTTAAACAAAGTAGAAAAGGAGATGAATATATAATATATAAATATATATTTCTTTTAATTGGCTTCGGACCGACAAATTAAAATTCTATCCGCGGGATGGATAAAATCTTCCGGCTGGCCGAAGTTGGCCCGCGGGCCATCCCTGGTCTAAGTGATACCTAAAAAAGGAAGCGCATATGGAAATAAATCGTATCTGGCAGTAAGAATGGAGTTCTGTTCCCCTAGGCAGGAGAGCAAATGAGCTAATCAAAGTAATAAATGGCAAAAGACGACTGAATAAACCCGGTTTAAATCAATTCATATCTGGACATGAACCCTTCCCCACTTATTACTACGAAAGATATCTCTTCCTTAGACAACTGTGTTTGAGACGAAAGAGGATCTTCAGAACACTACCTCTTCTCATGCCCATAAACACAAGCTCATCGCAGCGTTAGAACAACTACAAACAAACTCGAGTTTCAAAGATATATAATAAATAATCCAAAACTTCTTCACAATATCAACAATATCCTAAAATCCTTTTCGCAAAAAGGCCAAGATATTTTTTCGCAATAACTGTTAAGAATTCTTTACATTAGTTACAAATTACAAAGTATTTTATATTATACAGTCATTAGCTTTTTGAAGTAGGAAACACAAAAAATAAGCAGTGCCGTCACCGGCATCGATCCTGGACCTCTGGAATACGTGCCGAGTGTGCTACCGTTACACTGCGAAGCATGCAGAAAAGAGGGAGAACATAGCTAATATACTCCCTCTTTTAAAGGACGACTGGGATTAAGGAACGTGGATTCATCATCTCTTTGTTCGGGCGCCACTGTAAGGTTATTATTTTATTTTAAAGCAGGAGACATGAAGAAGTGCAGTACCCTCGCCGGACTCGAACCTAGACCTTTCGAATACGCGCCCAGTGTGCTACCCTAACACAACGAAGGTATGCAGAAAAGTGGGAAAAATACCTTACGATATTACTTTATATTAGTATGCAAGTTACGACATAATACGAAGTATTTATACTAGTATACACATTTTTCTAAATAATAACTGCATTGGAATATTTTGGAAAGTTTGCACGGAGCTTCTGTAAGATGCTACCTGGATCGGTAGCCTTATGGAACAGTATTTGTTTGCCTTTAAGGTAACGTCCTGGGGCCCTCCATCCTTATTCGTGTCCCGTGTTGATCTGCCTGACTTACAGGCATAGGGAGATAAAAGTTTTGTTTCTTGAGCAGTCAAATTTGTAAAAAACAGTAAACGTAAATTTATCTCCTTTCTACTTCACCTGCCCGCACCGATAATATAAGAACAATTTCTGGGAAAACTGTAAAATGGTTTTAAAGAAAATTATAAAATGCTTAGAGATTAAAAAAATCTTTTCTCTGAGTCCTCTCATTTTGGCGGAAGCCAGATTTAGTATTTTAACCTAAATATTTTAAATAATGCCCTCTACGTTTCCGAAATAAATTTCCCTTGGATAAACTACTTTTTTACGCTTGCCAGGATAAAAACTCATTTTACCTGCTTTCCATCGATGTTTTTGCTGCGTTTACATAGGTTATCTATAACGCTGCGAGGAACTCGATTTTGGCCTCGTAATCTTACGAAAGCAATATCCATCATTGCTTCTTGATAAATGAAGGCTCTCGAAAGATCCTATATATCTCAGTAGTATGTAGCTAATAAGCATCCATCACGCATGTTCGAGTTCTCTGCATCACTGAATCCACTAACAAAAGAAATGACCACTTGGCGGGAATCTATTCGAAGTTCTCGGCACGTTGCCTACGGAAGAGATATAACCGAAGTATCCTGGATTTATATTGCAGATTTAATAGGATGTTCGATGGAAATGCTTGAAGAGATCAGTAAGTGAGTGAGTATATCAGAAAATGTTTCTCTAAAATGTTTATCAATCTTCTCATCCCTATATATCTGCTCTTGAGGGGGACATCTTGTCTAGAATTTATAGTTTGAGAGTCCACATATGACGCGAGCACCGGTCATTCATCAAACACTTTATATTTTCATTGGAGTTGTTTTCTGATATAAGTAATTTCTGCGTGACAAGAGTTGAATTAGATTTGTTGAGTTTGAAATTTTACGTGGTACAGGAAATTTTCGTTCAGAGACGACATAAATTTGTGTAGCTTATAAAGAATGATATTAGATTTAGAATTATTTTGAGAGCTTAAAATTTGTCTTCAGAATAGTAACTCAGAGTGGTAAATAGGTGCAGTGGAGGTCGAGCAGCAAAGTCCCTGAACACTAGTGGTTCAGTCCCGGGTTCGATTCCCAGTGAACGGACTGGCTGCACGGGTGTATGGGGCATTTTCGAGGTTTTCCCCGTGTGCACCGTATATACGAACAAGTTTCCCTTAAAATGTCACTCATGAAAGCATCCCTTCCTTTAGGCAAATAGCCCTTGTGTGGTTTGACACTTTGAATTATTTGAATCAAATAAACAAAACCAGAGGGATCAATAAAACAGCAGTTTAACTGCAGATGACTTAGAAATAACTTTGTAAAATTAGGCTGTAACGTCAATAGGTTATTTTGGAAGCAAGAGACATGAAAGATGAGCAATGCCCTCACCAGGACTCGAACCTGGACCTGTCGAATACGCGTCGAGTGGGCTACCGAAGGCAAGTTGGAAGGAGAGAGAAAATACCTCATAAAGTATCGTTTTATCTTAAATATATTGACATATGAGATAGCTCCTTTAGCCAAAATTAGACAATAACGTTCTGTTCGAGACAAGTTATTCTGTTTTTAAAACTAGATTTTAGTTTCAGACTTATTTCCTTGCAACTGTTCTTTCTAAAGCTAGTGCTGAGTTTCTGGGATAATTTTAAATGCAAATTTTATTCTTCACCACACGTTGAGAATGATATTGTTCTGCAAAGAGAGAATTTCGACAGATATAATGCAGCGTTTCTCAAACTTTCTTCAAAAGGAAACACTGTTATCAATCATAATATTCTACTGACCACTTTAATCTTGTCCCCTTTAAAAGCTATTTTTCAGCATATGTAATTACCGATATATTTATATGTTTAAAACCCAATTAAACGTCCTCTAATTTTACATTTGCTTTAAATATTTAATTTAATAAAAGAAAATGTGTGTTTGTTTTTAATTAGTGAAGTCTATTAGTGTTTCGTATGGTTTTGGTTTTATGTGATTCCAGCAAAGCCTCGAAGGCTATCTGCCTAAGGAAAGGGATGCCTTCGTGGAGGACATTCGGAGGGAAACTAGTAGTGCGTATACACGTTACACATGAGAAAAAACACGAAAACGCCCACGCAGCCAGACCGGTCGTCGGACTCGAACCTCGGACCGAATTACCAGTGTTCAGTGACCGCTCAGCTGTTCGTTGGCCTGTTGGTGTTTGAATAATCTTTATATTATAAACTAAAAATTAAATAATTGTTAGGACAACCATTTAGATGGATGAAACTACAGACTCCTGTATAGCCGTTTTATATTTAGATATATGTTGGTAAGCACTTTGAAGTTGGTCTAAATCCCTCTGTTGTTGCGAATACTATGAAGTGAGACCTAAGGTATGATAATTTGTAATAAGTTCCATATAAAATGTCATTCCTGAGAGAAAAAGGTGATAGACGATTGTTATGTTAAATTTCCAAACACTGATATTTTTCAGCTATAGTGTGATATAGTCAGTTAATTTGAATTCTAATTTTTGCTTTTTTTTAAATCTCAAGAGGACCACAATGGCAGGTTTCGAGTACCACTTATGGTCCGCGGACCACTGTTTGAGAAATGATGTTTTAATGTGTACATATATTCTACAATAAATAGAAATAATGATATTATATTATATATATATATATATTAACATATATATATATATATATATATATATATATATATAGTATATATACATATATATGCATTCATGTCTACAAAAATTAATATACAGTGATCCCTTGTTTTTCGCGGTTAATGAAGACCAGAACCTTCCGCGAAATCTGAAAAATCGCGAAGTAGGATTTGCTCCTAGGAATTTATGCGGAATTGTATGCGGGTACAAAAATGTTTCAAATATGTAAACAGTATTTATACTTTATACAAGTATTTCCTTAAACGTGTCAGTGCTAATGAATAGGGTTAATTACAAAACCTTATACAGTAATAAACATTATTTTCTGAGAGAAGCGAAAAGTCTTGTGTTGGTGGCGGAGGAGAGGCTCTCACTTGACTCAAGCTTTAGGCTCACTCGGAGACTCTTTTGCTGGAGGCGCTGACGGTAGAGCCGGGGGCTTTACCTTGGAGAAAAATATGGTAATGTGTAGTTGTTGTCTTTGGTTTTTCTTTTCCTTCAAAATCCCCCTGTACAAGGACATAACACCATCAACACGATTGCTGAACTCGACAGCTCGAATCATATTGTCGTCAATGTCTTGTGCAAATTGTTGCATCGCTCATGACATGCTGCACAATTGTTGCAAATTCTCCAAGGTAGGTCCACACTTTTCAGGTTCTTTTTCATCTTCCTCTTCGTTTTCTTCCTCATTTGCAGACTTTGTCATCTCAAGGAGGTCTTCATCTGTCAGTGGGTCCGAGTGGCGATCGATAAGCGCGCTGATGTCTTTTGTCATGTCGACAAATCCTTCATTCCTTATGATGTGAGCCAGCCTCACCGTCTTTTCCACCGCTGACTGATGAACTTTCAGACTTTCAGGAATGAAGCCTGGATAGTCGTGCATCACGTTCGGCCATAATTTCTTCCAGCTAGAATTTATGGTCTCACTCTTCATGTCTTTTATTGCTCGCTGAATATTAGACAAACATGAGGTAATGTCGTAACTGTGCCAGTATCTCTCAAGGTGAATTCGTCATTGGCATCGTCAACTGCCGAGATGAGGCTCTTCATCGTGGAGCGAGTGTATAGTGCCTTAAAGGCGCGAAATACACCTTGATCCATCGGCTTAATTAGAGATGTAGTGTTCGGGGGCAGAAACTCTATCTGCACTTCATCATATTGCAGGTCCGTTGCATGGCCTTCTGCACAGTCTATCAGGAGAAGGACCTTAAAAGGTAGGCCCTTTACAGCCAGATGAATCTTCACCTGGAGAATGAAGCAATGAAGGAACCATTCAAGGATCAGAGCTTTCGTTACCCAGGCCTTGGAGTTATGCATCCAGAACACGGGTAACAGAGCCGTAGTTTTTTAAAGCCCGTGGATTTTTGGCTTTATAAATGAGACCTGGCTTAAGCATAAAACCTGCAGCCATGATGACTGTCACACGGTCTTTGTGAGTCTTGAAGCCTGGCCTTTTCACTTCGTGCTTGAAGAGGAATGTACGCGAAGGCATCCTCTTCCAAAAAAGGCATGTTTCATCCATGTTGAAAAGTTGTTCAGGGAGGTAGCCTCCCTTACTGATAAGGTTAGGAAACTTTTCCTCCACGTAACGACAAGCAGCATCGTTGTCAACAGAGGACTCCTCACGATACAGAAGCCCGTTTCTGAGGCCGTATCTTTTTTGAAATTTTTAGAACCAGCCTTTGCTGGCTGAAAATCCTCGTTCTTCAGGAGACGAATCACTCCTGGCAGCGCTATTACTAGCTTGAGGTTCGTCAGTACCTTCTTTAGCCTCTTCATTGTCGTCATCGGGAACGATTTGGTAGTAGAGAGCAATGGTCTTTGTCCTGATCTTATTATTGTCCAAACTCACTGTCTTATCTCTGCAATCAGCAATCCACAATGCCAGTGCAGCTTCCATTTTCGCAATTATATTATTACGCGGAGTCACTACACGTTCCTCTTCTTTATTGAAGATTATTGAAGCAGTTTTGCGGATGTTTGCTTCCTCTTTCTTGATGTACCGCACTGTAGATTCATTCACCCCATAAGGGGGTGCCACAGATGCAAAATTTGAGCCCTCTTTGATCATATCTAAAAGTTTCACTTTTTCGCTGATGGTCAGCATCTTCTTCCTCTTGGGCACCCCGGAGGAAGCTTTCGCAGGGGCACAGCGCTTAGGCAGCATTATAAGGGCTTAATTAATAAAAATGTTATCCCTTAAAAAAGTTATCGCCAACACAACACTAAAATACAGTATGCGAGAAAGTCAACATCATGGACAAGACTGGCGAGATACAACAAGAGAATATGCTGGGTGAGGCTGCGATGATGCGCAGACAATCAACACGGGCCTTTATGAGAGCCCGTGGTATGTACTCTGAGTTAACTCATCTCTTCGTTTGGTTGTATTTTTTCATTTTTATTTTACTTTAGAAAAACCCGCGAAGAACATAAGCCGCGAAACATGAAACGCGAAGTGGCAAGGGAACACTGTATAATGCGAATAAAAGAATGGATTAGTACCTCAGTAATATGTAATTACTCAAACCATACTTCTCGCAGTTTTATAAACTTCGTCCTGAAACCTGACATTACAATTTACTAATTAAAAATAATGCATATAATAGATTATTTAAAGTTTTTAATTTCCATTCTATAATCATTTTAATACTACTGACGCCGAACTGAAAATTTGTGATGTAGTAAAATCAAAGTATTTATTTTATGAAGGCCTTTCAGTGACCGACTGGTAAAGTCACTGAACATCAGTAATTCCGACCTCGGATCGATTCCAGGCGCTTGAGTTCACTACATCGGCACTTTCGTGGTTTCGTAAAGCGCGCACGACCCACTTTCCCTTACAGAGCCCTCTATGAAGGCGTCGCCTTCTCTTGCGTGTTTAACCTTAATTAAGTTAGCTAAACCAAAGCCATTCCGGACGGAATTTTAAGCAAATCTTAACTAATTAAAATACAATAACACGCCGAACAAAATTAATTTAGAAGTCAAGCAACAAAAATCAGCTTTATATTTTCAAATTTTCACGGGACTACTTTGGATGGTTTTACCGAACCATCATCCTCAGCATCGGTAAAACCGTATCGAAACTAGTCCTGTGAAAATTTGAAAATAAAAAAGCTGATTTTTGTTGTTTGGCTTTTGCAGCTGAAATGATGATCATCAAAACTAGTCCTGTGAAAATTTGAAAGTATAACTCTGATTTTTGTTGTTTGTAAATTTTAACTATTTATATATATATGCATATCCTAACTAATTATGCTATTTTGTTTCTTAATGGGTAATAATAATACGAAAAAAATGAAACTAAAACTTCAGTAAAAGTCTGTGATCATCTACAATATTGTTATGACTCCATTTAAAATAATCATTTAAATATTTTAAAAAATCGGATGTGGTCAGCTCATGTCCCCTTCCAAATTCCATGTTTTAAACAGCAAAAAGAAATCATTAAGTGTAGTATCACTTTCGGTTGATAGTTTAAAAATGAAATCTAATTTATTATTCCAATAAACATAAAAGTGTGCAATAAAAAATTCTGGATTATATTTGATTAGATATAATTACCCATATATAAAAACTGTCTCTTCTAAATTTATACCTCTGTAATTAAATGTTTGTACTTTTATTTTTTTATTGAAAATTGTATTTTTAAGCTGTCCAAAAAATATAATTTCATTAGTTTTATATAAAATAATCAAGTGTTTATAAAATATTTAAAATAAATAAGTTTGAAACGCATACTGCTATTTAATATGGTATTTAAGTTTTAATTGGCTTTTCATCTATAGTATTTCTGTGGTATCAAAAAATCTAAATACATTTCGATATACACATATATCGCAGCAATATACATGTATTAGTAAACAATCCTCGTTCAGTTGCAACCATGTTATGGTTTATATATGCAACCATATGTTACGCTAAATTTTAAAAAAATCGTTATGTTTTTCAAATAAAATATCACTTCAGAAATATCAATAAAAAAATCTCTTCAGTAAATTACCACTTCCAGACTTTTATAGGCTTCAGGTAAAGTATCAATTCCAGTGTTCCAATTTTATAAAAAATCTAAACAAATCTTTATACGAATGCAGAAAAGTTTAATTCTGAAAACAGAAGTTTTTGCGTGTTTGATGTAAGCGTTATCGTGAACAATTGTCTAACACATATACACAGACATACATCACTGTTAGAATAGTAAAAAATTGGCTAATCTTTGGAATATGGTAACAGGTGGTTTGGCGACATTTTGGTAAGGCGATAAAGATTACTAGCTAGGACTTTAGCAGTGTATATGGGTAAAGTCAAGAGTGTGCGCAATGCCATTTTTGTGCAATTCTGGGATTTTTTTTTAAGTGAAAATAGGTCGACGTGTACATGGATACCATGTATGTGCAATTCTTAGAAACGCGGCAAGCAGTGGCCGATTCTGCACTTTCTCCCAATTTCGCACCTAATCTTCGTCATATTTAAGCACTTTTGTTCCATAAAAGTTCTAGCATAAGCGTAATTCGGCTAGCAGATTGTTGGAAAAAAATGTTGAGTAAAAAAAAAAAATCGTACCTTTACTTCGTAAAAACAAAATGGCGTCCAAAAAAAAAAAAAAAACTAGCAGGTTGCTGTAGCAGGGTTGGTCGCCAAATTTTCGCCAAAAATCGCCAAGTTACCATAATCCAAAGATTAACCAAAAAAATGTTGTTGATACCCTAATTCGTACTTTCTCACTGAAAACTCCCTATCGAGTATCTGGATCGAAAACTTTACCCGCTTTAACTATTGTAACTATTGTATATAGTTATACGGTATTTTATGTTTAAACTCTTACTATAACTTTTCCTTTTGGTAATTTCCCTCGGATGCAAATTTGCTGCTTTTTAATTCGATGGTTTTGAATGTTTTAGAGCTTTAGGTATATTCATCTGATGTTTACGTCCTATCACCTGCTCTGACAGAGATTATTCCGGCTTTAGCCATTTTCTCTAGCCGATGTTAAGACGCGCCACTAAAAGATTTAAGCCTATCAGGACTACTATTCCTCCTTATCTGCTTTGCGAACATGACGTGTTCTGACTAGACAATGAGTTTGGCTACAAACTATATCTTATGGAGTGTAGAAGAGATGAGAAGGGTTTAATTATCCTTTATTTTCCACGATATTACAGGCGCTCCCTCACTTCGGGATACAAAGACCAACCACCTGTGGTCTGAACGTAAAAATATAAGAACTACTAACTTACTAAATTTAAAATAAGAGCTAACATTGAATACTTTACACAAATGACTAACACTAAGACTGGACTTTCAAAATATTACGTATGTAGTATGCAAACTGCGGAAAACTACAATACTTCTTTTTGTATCAATATGATTAAACCTCTGGCTTTAAAGGCGGACAGCAACTGATTGAAGCTCGCGTGTAATACAGCGGCCAGAAAGCTCACTCTCTCTTCATCTAACTCTGTTCTTGGCGAAAAGCCACTGCTTAAATACTTAAGCGTTAGCAAGTACAATTTGCATAAACAATTTAATGCGTTTCTGTTGGCCAGAAGTGGAATATAAGAGATGATAGTAAAGTTTTAAAACAAAATAAACGTAAGTCAAACTTAAGATCCTTACAAGCCAGCCTAATTACAACATCTTGAGTACTAGGTTACTTTTTGTATATATTACTGGAGTTTGAAATTACTGGACTATATTACTGGTCTAGTCTGACTATATTACTGGAGTTTGAAATTCAACTTATGTTATTTTAAATATCTGCAGTTGGCAGGTTCTTGTCTGTAAGCCCAAACAGTGCCTTTTATTAAGATCAGAGATTTAATAGAAAGATTATTTTTATTATCTCAGTACTTTATCAATTTAATTCAGACTAGATCGATAACCCGCTGTTCAATCTAGTATGGTCTAAAGACATCCAAAGTTAGTAAGAAGTAACAAAATTTCCGCAAATAGTGTGTTTACATATTGGAAATATGGCGAAATTCTTCCCACTAAATATTGAGTAATAAGGTAGTATAGGTTATTTAATTATAATTTCATTACAAAAATAAAACTTTAGGCATTTCTGGTGTGGAAAATAACTTGCTAAAATTTTGTTTCATACAACGTAGCACAAATTTCATTGTAAGATCCTGAAATTCAATTAATTTTCGTTTGCATGCAATAAAATGTTATGCTATTTCTCTAAGTGCACAAATTATAAATATTTCAGTTATTATTTTTACCTTCTTTCATGTTTTCCAGTTTAACCAAACGAAATGATGTCGACTTAGTAAATGCGTATTATTTTTCCAAACCGTATTAGTGTCAAGAAAATCAAGTGTGTACTGCAGTAATTGTATATTGTAAAAAATCCTCACCAAAGCATCATCACTTTCGGGCAGATATCTATAGTAGGATAGTCAAATATATGCAGATTCGTAGCTATATTTTCCTTTATTACAATACCATTAATGAGACATTTTTATTTTTAAAAAGCATGAAAAATCTGCCAATTTTGAATTAAAATAAATCATTTAGTAAGGTTTTCTAAGACAGAGAGTGCATTTTGAAGTAATTTGGGATAATGTGTGATAATACTACAAATAGAAATATATTTGCTTGAATTCCGTTAATAACCAAGAAGCTTTCATGAAAATTGTTGAATTAATAAAACTGTTCAAATATATGCCTCGCATTTATGAATAATATTATAACTGAAGAAAAGGTTCCTACAATTGCGATTTCAATGAAGGATATAAAGTATTTATATTTTCGTAAAACTAATGATATCAAAGGGTAAAGTAAAGACACAGATGCGCTTTAGTAATTTAAAGCAAATCTTTATGTATTTACTTAGCCCACTCGAGTATATTAAATCTTTCTGTCTTCATCATTCCGTTTAAAAATAAAAGGCTTTTTCTCCTTGAATCCTCTACAGAGAAAAACTGCCCATTTCCTTTAATTCGCGTGTAAATTTGGAGCAATAATTTTTCCGAATATTACTTTTTGATACCGATGTTTATCAGTGAAGCACTGAGACTCGAAACTACAATAGATTATCTTTTCTCTTTCAAACACTAGAATCTCTTATCTCTAATTAAGAAAATCGAAGATAAAGCATTGTAAGATCCCATTTCTTTAGACTCACAAAGCGTTAATTTCCCAATAGGGTAAGTAAAGATAATATACTCCTACATTTCCCGTGTAAAACAACTGGAGTTAAAAAAGAAGAAACAGTTCTATTCGCGTAAAACATTTGTCTTTTATCTGAAAGACAATAGGAGTTGCTATTTCTTATTACAATAGTTCACTCAGAATATTATTACTATAACGTTTCCTCTTAAGTTAATCGAAATCATAACGTTTTAATTATTTTTATTTTTAAGATAATAAAGGCTAAGAAGCTAGAATGTTCTATACTTTTGAGAGAATCGGATTTATATTTTTAAAAAATGCAATCTTATTTAATAAAATTACACAGCATATCCAATCATCTTAGCGTTAACAGTCTCCACATATTAAAACAGATATAAATTCAAAATAATGTAATTAAAAGTAAATTAACTTACGCTAAAGCTGCAAAGTAATAAACTAATAATTCGTATCAATTTATAAGAAGAAAACTTTCCATATACCATCTCCAAAGAACACAAATTCAATTTAAAATTATGAATGAAAAAAATTTAGTCAGAATTTAAATTAGTATTTTAAATATTTTAAATAGTAATTTCAACTTCTTGTTTAAAATTTGCTAAGAAGAAAAATCTTAGAGTGTTTCATCAAGAGAGCGTTTCATCTTACTTCCAAGTAAGCATAAAATTATTTGCTAGATTCAAACCATAAGTGAAAATTAATACTCAATTCAAATAAAAACATTATTCCATTTAAGCCGAGTATCTTCTTAAACAAAACAGCAAATAATCTTAAAATTTAAGTTTCTATTAAGAACACAATTAATTTGAACTACACATATGTATAATCATCTGTATTTAAATGGACTAATGTCTTTATTTGGATTGAGTATTAATTTTCACTTATGGTTTGAATCTAGCAAATAATTTTATGCTTACTTAGAAGTAAGATGAAACACTCTCTTAATTTAGTTGTTGTGCTAATTAATGGTAGATTGGTTTATCCTCTTGATAAATCGATTAATCTGTGATCAATGACAATAACTGCTTTTTCAATTCAGACTTTTGGTTTTGGTGTTTTTTGCGATTTAAGATTTTTCTTAGCAAATTTTAAACAAGAATTTGAAATTACTATTTAAAATACTAATTTAAATTTTGACTAAATTTTTTTCATTCATAATTTTAAATTGAATTTCTGTTCCTTGGAGATGGTAAATGGAAAGTTTTCTTATTATAAATTTATGTGAATTATCAAAACAGATATATATAAATATAAAAGATAAAAATATGCAAATTTTCAATTTAATTCAGCTTTTAATTTAATTTAGTAATAGCCTCTTAATTCTTCATTTTAAATTTGGGTATTTTCTCTCATATTCTTAAAAGTAGTAATAACTTTAGTGGACTCCACCCTTTCTGGATTAATCTATGTCGCATGACTTGCATAATGCTGATGGCGTAGCTAATTCGTAACTTGAACTGAAAATTTTGAGAACTGAAACCTTTCTAACCTAAACCCAAACTTCTCTGAGCTTCCATATTGGATTATTGATCAGTTTAGCTTCTAACTCTGTTGCCGCCTGGACGCTATTTTGCTGTGCTCTCTTTCTATCGCGATAGTATCAAAAATATGAATTATTTGGAAATAGGCATGATTAGTGTACCAAACGAATTGTTGTCACAAATGTCAATTGAAGTAAAAATGAATATTTAATCTTACTCGCTTGGCTCACCTGCGGCCGAGCGGTAAAATCGCTGAACACTGGTAATTCGGTCCGAGGTTCGTATCCCACGAACGGGCTGCCTGCATGAGGGTTTTCGTGATTTTCCTCATATGTAACATGTTTAAATACGAGCCAGTTTCGCTTAGAAAATCCTCCACAAAGATTTCTCTTCAATTTGTGTTGTGCCTAAGGGTGGTACAAATAATAATAATAATAATCTTACTCGGCTGTCAAGGTTCCTAATTATTACGGATTCAACATTTTAGCATACTACGCACTTCGATTTCCGCCTCTTCACTATGCTATCTGCGTGCTTTGCCATCAGTATTTCTGCGTTTCTACTCCTCAGTGTTCCTACACAAGTACTTAATTTTGTTTTTATTACACATATATAGATTTAAGTCATTCTAATTTAGATTTCTCTTCAACAAAATCCAATTTGTTTCCCTGTAATGCCAATTTGTTTCAAGTACTTTAAGTAAGAATTGCATCTTAAAAGGAACACCCACTGCTTTCATGAAAGATTAAATTGGATGAGTTACATTTCTGAAAGCAAATAATGAAGATGAAAGGTTATTCCATTGTAATAGAGGTATGGAATAATGTTTAATTAAAATAGGATAGAATATGAAATAGAGAAATAAATGAGACAAATAAATAACTAGGTGAGTTGAAGTGAAAAATATGTTATTAGTTCTATGGTCATTAGTAAAATCGGAATGAAAGTCTCACTCTTAGAGTCAAAATTTTTACAGTCAGCAGTCTTACAGAAAGAGAGAATAAGATATTTCATCTGGGTTGGAAAAGCATCAGAAAGAATTGTCTGCATCGCAAGAGACTGGTGTCGAACATTTAAAAACAACCCAGAACTGCTTTTTGTGCGGAAAAGAATGTCGGAGGATTTAATGTTTTCGTATGTTTAAAATATTTACTTCATTACAGAAATTATATGCCGAGCACATATTGAAAAAATATGATGTTTTTTAATATGCATAGTAGTCGAAAGAATGGCTTTATATTCACAATTTTTAGCCACTCTATAAGCCACTTTATATCACAGACACGAACTTCAAATTTCGAAATACTTTGAAAAAAGGTCGACATATCATGAAAATATTTTTAATCACATGGTACGAACGATTTTCTATAAAAACAAAATCTAACTTAAAAAATAACACGACGAATTACATTTAATGGAAGTTCAAGCAACAGGTGTCAGAAGTAAGTTTTAAGAATTTGCAGAACTAATTTCGAAGGTTTGACTACAGAAGCTTCTGCAAGTGAAGAAGTAGGTTCTGTAGTGAAACCTTCGAAACTATTAAAAATTGACGCCTGTTATTTGAATTTCAATAAAATCTAACTTCTCGTGAAATCCTTATCAAGCATTATCCCTAGATGACAAAATGTTAAATATTTTTCTATTAACTTCCCACACGATGTGCTCTATAAATTTTTAAAATTGAAAGTACTTGTCTAAGTTCACTGAATGGAAAAATAATTGTATAGCTACGTTTCCGAATAATCTGTATTTTCGCTTTTAAATCTGTTAATTATTAATTTCACATGGTATTAAGTTAAATATCCCACTTTCATAGTGCTTATTATTTTAATTGTAAATCGGATTATTCTTCGGAAAATACAGCAACAGCATAAATTAAAGAACTTGAATCTATATATTTGATTTTTCAGAATTTTTATTAAAGATGCAATATTTTAATTAGCATTAGTATTGTAAATAGAAAAGCATTGCCAATCTCTTAAAATTCATCTTTAGTGTTTACCCTTCAAGTTATTAAACTCTTCCATTTCATAATTAGAATTGCTCAATATTTATGAACTAGTCGCGCTTTTGCACAAGAGTATTTAAATTTTGTGCATATTAATGCATTTTAGCATGTCTAATTTCTCGCCTTATTCATTGAATTAGCATTTCATGTTTGTTTGACCTTAACTTAAGGTACTACTGTTTTCAAATGTAAATAATTGTACTACATTAATTGTAAAACTAAAACCTTTGTTAAATAAAAATAATCTTATAAAATACCATTGTTAATGAAAGCAAAGTTTCTTAATTTTATGTTTTAAAGGGACAAACTATTAGATTGTAAGGATTATGTAAATTTTATTAATAGTTAAATTTTGAGTTAAACTTCCTTTCCTATCGCTTCTTAATTTCAGCTCACAACTGCAGGCCAGAACGTAGTTTTAGAATCACGTTTGAACGCAAATTGAGGAAGAGCGGTATTTAACCGCGAAGTTTTTATGTCTTAGTCAGAGAGAACCAGAGATTCTTGCTAGCATGCGTCCGCCTTTTTAGGCTATTCTTTTGTAAGCTATTATTACGCTCGGCCGTACATTACTCTCTTAATAGCTTCGCAGTGAATTAGCGTTAGCGGGCCAACTCTGTTAGAATCTTGACAGCTTCGGCTATATCTTTTTAATTAAAATTAGTTTGAGTTTTAATTCTTAGTTTCCTAATTTCAAGCTCGAGTGTCGGCTTTATTGTAAATCTGGAAGACGGAATCTTATTTGGATAATAAAGGGTCTTTTAACCCTTTCCTAGTTCTAATTACTGTCTCACAAACTCAAGCGATTATTCGCTTACTAGTTCTTAAAATTCTTCACATTCCACGGTAACTTTAGGTACACAGTAGAGAATCTTACAAGATCTTTATTTAACTAAAAAGCGAAAAAAAAATTAACCTACTGAAAATTACACCTATGAACCTTTATAAAAATCCTTATAAATTATTTACTAGATGCGTAGGAATTGTAAATGTATAGATACTTCTTAATTAGATATCTGTAAATACTTCTTTTGTCTCTGTTATTAGTAAAAGAACATTTGTATCCAATCATATTTATACGCCAAAAATGTCATGTCTTCTTTGTTGTTATTTTTCCTCGACTATCTTCTTTCTCTCGACGTTTCTCCTAGTTTCTTCTCTCCGCTTATAATAATAATAATATAGTGTTTTTATAATAAAAAAAAAATCCGATGTATACACCACATGACTTCCTTGTACGGAATATTATATTATACGCATTTTTTCTTGCATTTCGTTTAAACTTATTGAATTGAATAAAATTTACTTCGCCGACAGTGCATAAACCACAATAGAATAAATGCATTCTTTAAAATTCACTCTAGTATTTGTTTACCATAGCGACACTCTGGTGCAAGATTCACTTAACAGTATTATATTTCGTTCATATTATAACTCAGAATGCACAAAATTTATATCATTTAAAGAATAGAATTATCTAATCGTTGCCACATGTTCTATTCAAATACTATAATAAAGGTAGAATGATGTATAAAAGAAATTAAGCAAACAAAACAAAAAAGAAACAGTTATTCAGAGACGATTCAGTATTTCTCATTCAATAAATTCAGTTCTCACTTCTCGAGAAGGCAAAAATACATAAAAAGTCAAAATATCTATATTAAAAATTACGAAGTAAATCTTAAACACTTATTTCCTCGAAAAAATTCCAGAAAAGATTAAGCATGATTTAATTGGCAATAATACACGAAGGCGTTATCTTTGTTGTTGCGAAGCTACGTTTCTCTAGATTGGCGACAAATCCACTACCCTGCTGCTTCAAATGTAAACAAGAAATGCCTGCCATTAAAAACAAAAATTATTAGGCTTAGCGGCACTTAAACAACTTTAAAATTGTTGATAATTCTAAAAATATTGCATACAGATCTACTAAAGGCATAAAACCCTTAACCGGAAGATAAAAACAACATAATTCAATCATTTTAAAGCAAAAAATGTACAGTTTACAAACATATAAGAGTGAAGAAACTGAGATCACTGAGCCGGGTAACAGAGCGGATATACATATAAATATATTTATATATGTTTGGCGCGACCGATTACAACCAAAATACGACGTGCACATCTACATGTTATAGCAGTCCTATATACAAAATATCAACGTTCTGAGGCTACTCGGTTTTGAGTTGTGCGAGATACGTACGTACGTACATACGTAAATACGTTCGTACAGACGCCACGAAAAATTCTCTTCAGATTTAATTTATAATTTTTTTGGAGGAAACGAGTCTTTATTCAGTCCTTACGTACAGATATCACGCAAAAACATCGTTAAATTGCATTCGATAGCGGTCAAAATGATATGTTGCCTGAAACTTTTCGCGATTACAATACTTCCTTTTTACTTCGTACAAGGAAGTAGTAATATAATATATAAAATAAAAAATTAAACAGTTTGTCCCTTCTTAATATAAGTAAATGTACTATGATTATTAAATGAACAATAGTATTATTTTTACAAGCACTTTTGATAAGCAACACTCCCAGCATGCTTAGACTCGTGCATATGAATACATTCGTCATTTAGATAGTTAATACAGTAAAATTTTTCTGCGTATGACTGTTCCTTTATACGACTGCTTTGAATACTTTTTATCTGCTTTTGAGAACTACATTTTTACAATCACTTTCAAAAATTACAGAAAATGTTGTGGGAACGATTAGTTTTCTGTATATTTTTGTTGCTGTTGTCTTGTCCATATATTTCATGAAAGACTGTTTGCCAGAGCATCAAGCAGGTTGGATTTCTACTTCCAACCCACTTTTAAGGAAGAAACCCGAGGGTATGGCTCCAGGGTCTCCCACCTTTCTTCTCTATCACTAAACCACACGAGAGGACTTCCGGCGCTCGCATATATTTAGAGTGTCCTCATGCCGTCACTATGTAAAACATTCATGCATTCTCTTGGATTCAAACGCGTGCCATTCGGTAACGAAGTAGGTTCCCCTAATCACTATACCGTCTGGGAGGGTTCGGCATGTTTACTTTGGTTTTTAAGGATGCTAATTTTTGCTGGCGCTTCGCACCATATATTGAAGCTCTGCTTTGGTCTTGCTTGTTGCCATCTTTTCTTCAATCAACATTAAATTTTATTTTGGAATAATACATTTTACTTATTCCACATTCGCCATGCATGGAATATTTTTTCATTTCTGCTTTTTCAGTCTCTCCATTTGTCTATTCTGTGCAATAAAATATTCTTCTTATGAGCTAGCATGCAGCCATTGTAAGGAATATGTTAATTTATCAACAGTTAAATTTTGATTTAAACTTCCTTTCCTATCGATTCTTAACTTCAACTTACCACTTCCGGCCACAACGTAGATTTAGAATCACTTCTGAATACTAATGACGAAGAGCGGTATTTAACCGCGAATTTCTACTGTCTTAGCGAGAGAGATACCAGATATCCTGGCTATACGCGCCCGCCTTTTTAGGCTACTCCCTCGTAAGCTATTATTACGTTCGGCCGTACTTTAGGCCCTTGATAGTTCGCAGTCAATTACCGTTAAGGGTCCAACTCTGTTAGAATTTTGATAGCTTCGGCTATGTCTTTTTAGTTAAGATTAGTTTAGTTTATTTCTTAGTCTCTTAAGTTGACGCCCGAGTGTCGGCTTTATTGTACAACGAGTGTGCAGCTCCAAGACGGAGTTTTGTTAAACTTCAGTTGGAAAAAGAAATGGTTAATTCAACCTTCTCACTTGTTGTTTTCTACATCACGAACTCAAGCGATTATTCGCTTACTAGTTCTTAAAATTCTTCACATCCAACTTAGAATTACACAGTGGAGAATCCTACGCTATGTATATACTTAATTAAGCTTAGAATTACCTTTTCCTATAGTTCGACCGTCTGAAGCACAACCCTGGTTGGCATTCTGCCAAAACACATAGACTCGTCCAAAAGGAGCGGTATTACTTGCTGTGAAGTGAAAGGTCTTTTCTTCTCCGGAAAGAGCTATGCTGGAGGGAAAGAAAGTCCCCATTCTTCCACACTATTTTGAGAATAATTCGCATGCGCGACCATGAGCGCATGAGTGTTTGCGCTCATGGTCGCGGATGAGACGGTGGAACTATACTAATAATCATTGGGAAAGTTCCGATATATTTCCTAACCTACAACACCCTATGATATGCTCTTTTCTTCCTCGTAAATGAGACAATCACGAGTGCAGTAGTACTCGAAAATAAAATAGAAAATATTCAGATGAATAGTGCAAATCATTCAGTTTCTCTTATTATGTAAAATTCATATTAAGTAATCAGATCTTTGTGCAACAATAAGCTATCACTCGAAGTTATTGTAAAAGGAAAAACAAACCTCATGATGCCTTTGCAAATGTGGTAAAAAATGAACTCTCTGGCTTCTTAGAGTTATTCGGATTTCATCGTATCAATTCCTTAATAAATTATTTCCATTTTTGCAACCAAACATACCAATGGCAAACTTTGTCAAACGCTGTGTACAGTAAGCCTGACGAGGACAAACAATTCACATTTAAAAGCATGCAACGGAATTAATTAATCAAATAAGATTTAGTTGCTGGAAGAAAAATGTTTCCTTCATCTAGAAAATAGAAAATCTTACAAATTTATCTATTCAAATACTGATAGCAAAACATTTTCAATTACAATTTACGAAAAATGGGAATTAATGTTTCTTAATAAATGAAGAATTTTTGGAAGAATATTAAGAAAATCACTTTTTGCAAAGTACGGGTTATTAGTGACAGCTCTTTCCGAAAAATGTTTATGATTAATAATAGCTCCCTGTCAAAAATTTTAACAACAAAAGTTTCTTAAAATTCATTTAATAAATAGTTAATGTTAATGAATAAAACACAAGGAAAAGATCAAAATTTTAACCAAAATTTTTAGATTCCTTCGTTAAGTGAGAATGAAACAAGCTATTCTTCATTTTTTTTGGATAATATTCCAGATAAATGTCCATGCTAAACTCATTTTTAATATTTCGACTACATGTTAATTTAGCTAAATATTAGATGGAATATAATTTAAACAAATTACGTTGACGAGACGTCTGGGCTTTTATTTGAAAATTACAAAGTTGACTAAGAACATGTTTCGTTACGATTCAACTGACAGTAGCACATTTTGAACGTTAATAAGGGTTGAGACATATTCTAGTCAGCGAGATTAGCGAAATTCTAGCTCTGTGTATCAGTTATTTCTGGGTTATGTTAGTGAGAAAAATTGACAGTATCGTTTTGGACGTTAGAAGGATCATAATAATTTTTACCAATCTTGTAAGAGATTGAATTTTAGTAAATCTTTTTGAAAATTAACATCTGATCTGGGAGATCATTGCTTTGATTGCATTTTACTATTCAGATGATATCGAGGTATCTAGAGGACAAATTGTAACCTGGAAGATCATTTTTTTTTAAAGTCAGAACACCGAATTTCGTCAACAATGGAAAAGAGAACCAATGCTTGTAGAGCCATTAGGTTAATTGGAAGCAGAAAAGATGAAAAATAGCAAACGCCTTCGCCGGGAATCGAACAATGGACCTCTGGATACCGGAACAATGTGCAGAACCACTACACCATGAAGGCACGCTAGGGAAGGAGAAATACCTTATATACTCCCCTTTTTAAAGGACGACTAGGGTTTTAGGGCACCTAGTCGCCAAATTCTGGTTGCGGAGAATCATCATTTACAACCCTTTTAGTTCAGGCGCCACTTGTAGAGTCATTAGGTTGATTGAAAGCAGAAAAGATGAAAAATAGGCAACCGCCTTCGCCGGGAATTGAACTACGGACCTCTGGAATACCGGCCCAGCGTGCTACCGTTACACTACGAAGCCACGTTAGGGAAGTGGGAGAAATATCTTATATACTATTAGGAAGAAATTTAAGGCTGAAACCTATCGTGAAAGGCAACTTGAATGTTACTGAACCGGTAATCCATACCATTTCACAAGGCCACCTCCAAATTAGAGAACTCAGCATCTCATGCTTTGACTCTTTGAAGGGCGGTGTTTACCTACAGTAACCACCTTTTCTATTGAAAGTTTTATTCACTCGTGTGAGTGGTTTCAAGATTTACCGTTTCTAAAGTTCCCTTGTAGCTCATTAGATTGCATTAAAGAAACATAACCGATCAAGAATCATAAGCCAGTAGTCGGTGCAGCATTTCGTCTTCAAGAAAGTAAGCATCAGCCATCGTAGACAATATCACAACGATGTGCACTCTGGGCAGCACCACGAAAAAGACTGTAAGAACAGTGTGGGAATGCAGCACATGCAAAGTTGCACTCTGCTTGAAAAAGGAAACCTGTTTCCATGAGTACCATAGAGACAGATTTGTAGGGATGTGTTCTGTGGGCGGTGGTCACTGACACTAACCACCAGAAATGGTCATTTTTTTCAAGTGTCTTGGACAAACTATGTGTAATAGTCGCAAATAATTTCATAGTAACACCTTATATAGTAAATAAAAAAAAAGGTTTTGCTGAAAAAGTTAATTTCCTTCTACTGCTCCTCAAATTATGACGAATTAAATTATGACTTGATGGCACAACGTATTTTGAGGAAATTTCTTGGTGGTTCAAATTCTTAAAAATGGAATATTTCGGTAAAGCCAATGATGAGGTCTGTCTTTATTATTACGGTCACCCAGTAAATGCCTAAAGCAAAGCCTAGGTGTTTCAAAATAAAAATACGCCTATGTCTGCGTAAAAATGTTTTAGAAGGAAAAAGGTGACCAATTATTTTCCAACATCCAGGGAGTTGTAAAACGCGTCATAATAAGAAACATTGAAAAATAACTTTGAGGAATGCTTTGGGAAGATGTAAAAGTGGGAATTATTTTGAAAGTTTCTGAAAACTAGTTTCGTGCGGCAAAACTTCAGCACGAATGCACTTTTGTACATTTGTACATTTTTGCATTCATGTTAGAGAATTATAAATGAACTATTATTTTGGCATGTTTATGCTTTTACTCGAGTATTAGAATTGCAAAGTTTTTCTGTATTTTTCCAACAGAGTCTCATTATCTACCTCATCTCCGTCTTTTTATTACAGCGTATTTAAAAATATAAACTGAAAAATAGTCAGTAATTTTAGATATTTATTTAAAATTATTACATCTAGTCAACTTATTTAATGAAATTTCAATCAATGGGAAATCAAGATTTAATTACAAAGACTCAAGATTTGAACTCTCAAAATTTAGAGGAAGTTTGTTTCTCTTTCTATTAACTAATGGTGAATAGAAAAGCATAAAAAGAAATTTTTAGATACTTTTATGAAAGACTCTCAAGTAAATTCGATTATTAGATATACTTTTTAAAATAGGAATGTCTGGTGGTTAATTACTTAATTGTACAGTAAGTTATTTAAATCTTCCTAATATTATTACTATTGTCTTTCAAATAGGTTTCCGATGGGAAATCGGGGAGCAAAAAACGTTTGAAAAAATAGAATAAATCCTATTTACCTCTTTGTGAAAAGAATCTGAATTAAATTAAATACTTTCAGTCTTAGTATTTGGCCGGCATAAATAATTCGTGAAGTACATTATTATGTGCTTTTTATATTACTGATATTTATTTTAATGTCGAAAATTAAAAATATCACACCAGAAAGGACTGAATGCCAAAGTGAAACATAAATCTTGTAAAGCAACGACCTTGTGTCTAGCGTAGATTTAGTCAAAAACTCAATCAATTTCACGAGAAAACATGTGCAAGTCCCTCTTCATCAAAAGCAAAGAAAGCTGAAAGAGTGGAAAGTAGCTTTGATAAGTCCATTTATACTGACGTCAACGTGAACTGCATCACGCTATTGCCAGCACCGCAGATAACCCCGTTTATTTAAATTAATCCTAGATTTTTGAAAAGGAACATTAGTAGTTAAACATTACCCAGGTAGCAATGAACTCAGAATAATGCAGCATTGATTAGCATAATGCAGGCGGTTGCCTTGAACATTTGCGTTTCGGCTATGTAACGACTTCCATACATGAGTATATGGTTTCGTTGCTATTTCAAATGCATTTTTATTTTCGTTATGCTAAGCGTCCTTTGAAGATGAATTTTTACGTTAAATATCATTTATTTGCCAGATACAATCCTAGTTCTTGTCGTTTTCTTTCGTGCAACGCGCATTTGCGTAAAAAATATCCTTACGCTATTTTGCTTTAAATTATCCTTCCATACATAACAGTGTGCATAACCCCTTAACATTATAAAGTATCTATTTATTTTATATAACCGGTTATTTTACGTTCAAAATCTATACTGTCATTTCTCCCTTTCCATTTTCCTGCCAGAAGGCCACTTTTGGTTCACGAGTTTCAAATGAAACAGAAAAAGAGAGTATTTAAAGGGAGGTTTTGGTTTGCGTAGACAGAGCGTGTACCGCCTGCTGAAGACCACGTTACTTGTTGAAATTCTACATTAGCATTTTGCCTTAGGCGCTGCTTTACTCTTGCCAGTAAGGCTTGTCACTCCAGGGTAAGCTTCAGCCAAATTGAGCGTTAATCTTTCCTGTGTAGCTTTTGGCTATCTTAACCCTCTGAGCGGCCAGGGTTTTCGCTAAGAAAGCACAAATTTCCTAAAACTACTATGAGAACAAATTATTTTTTGATTTTAATGTAAAAACTCTCCTAATATTTTATACCTGGATGTGTACTTTTGATTGTACTTTTGCCTTAATTTCTTTGACATATTTTTATGTGTACGTATATATACGTTCTTACAGATATCACAAAAAGTATTCTAGGCCGTATATATAAGACCTTGCCGCTTAGAGGGGTTATTTTGAAAATATTTATTTTTGAGTTACGCCATAAATGCTGGCTAGTTTTGCAAGCACACGTAGTTCAATTATTTGAATTCTTTAAATAAAAATAAATAAATTAAAAAAAAAAACTATTTTACATTTGTGTATTTACTGGATAAAATCCTTGAGTAAATTTCAGAGTTAGAGCATGCTTCTCATAAGAGTGAGACATTATAACATAAATCAGTTCTTACCTAATAAAAAAAAAAAAAAAAAAAAAAAAAAAAAAAAAAAAAAACCCGCTTTAAAATATATGAAATTAGAAATTATTCGTTTAAAGCGTAAACAGTAATCCATGCAATGCTGACACATCTTTGTCACTAGCAGTAAGATAAATAACAGATAATAGAACAGTTTTTTCCACTGATTTTGTTTTATCTATACCTACAACGAGAGTAACATGCTTTAGTGCTTTTCCTTAAAACCCCACTGAAAATTATTATTTATCATTTACCAATCAGATGTGCTCTTATTTCAATTCCGAGTAATGAAATCCCAGCAGACACGAAAGTCTCTTTTTACTGGGTTATTAACAC
Source organism: Stegodyphus dumicola (assembly GCF_044657685.1). NCBI lineage: Eukaryota > Metazoa > Arthropoda > Arachnida > Araneae > Eresidae > Stegodyphus > Stegodyphus dumicola. The sequence goes on along the minus strand of NC_140771.1, from coordinate 21,468,248 downwards.
TCAGTGACACACATACCGGCTAACAATGAAATCTCTATCCAAATAATCGAAGTTAGGAAATTTTCTCGAGTCAAATAGCTTGCAAAGATATATCTTGACACTATGTAGTGTATTTTGAAATAGAAATAAACCTAACCGAACCGAATGCAACAAGATTTGCTTAGCGTTTAAAATAAATGTGTAAAATATATGTTTAAAAACATCCCCAAAATTATTTCCAATTGCTACAGTTTAAAGAAAACAAAATATAATGCTAAGAAATTTTCAAATAGCAGTATTATGATAACATTTAATAGAAAAAGGGAAATTTACATTTTTATTTAATCATAAAACAATAATTCAGGATATGTGCTCTTGTCATCAAGATATTTAAATGATGTAAAATGAAGTACTAAATGCTTATTGATTTCTTGTAGATTTTTTTCAAGCATACATATTTTCTTATACCATTAAAAACATCAACGTATATTTTAAAAGCAATTTATTTCTTAAATTCAGAAATTTTGAGCTGTTAAATATGCAATAAACATGTTTAATGTTTTCTTTCTTGAACTGCATGCGCTATCAACTCAATTGTCTCCTTTATTTATTTTTCCATGTGTGAACTTAGTAAAATGACGCAGCACATAAATGCATTATATGGTTATTTTTGGCAACTAGTCCTGAAATTCTCGCATAAAAAAGCAATTCTGACTCATTTGCAACAATTCCTTTCAACGCAACCTTTGAAATGGTTTCCTATAACCCCAGGCGCGCATAATGTAGGTACTGTAATGCTTTTTCATATTTTCTACGATCTCTACAAAATTTATGAAATATTTCGGCACTCAGAACAAAAATAAAGGGCGCAGCAGCATCTGCAAAACATTTCCAAAATGTATGGTAAGCTATGATGCACTTTATTTCACCATCTTATATATGTTTCTAGAAGCTCTTCCTCTTCAATTTCATATTTTGTGCTTCTAAGAGAGAAAAACTGCATATATGGTCTGAGTAAAACGTTTTACGTTCTGAGCTACGAAAGTAATTTCTGTTTTAGGATAAAAAGGAGAGCGGAATACGTACGAGAAAGTACTTTTTTCTTTTTTCAGGAATCCAGTCATCTATTTTGAAGAAGCAGATATTTTCCGAAGAACTTTGCAGAAGCCCAAGATGCTGTGTTTGAGATCTTTCTGTAAAGTTAAATGAATTGCAGATAAAAGATTCAGTTCTGTTTGATCAAAGCGAAATGGTATGTTTGTCATACCCAAAAGTTTTTGACTAAATGCAGTTACATTAAAATACTAGAATTTTACATAAACGTCATAGGTTTGCAAGGACAGTTTATTAAATATATAACCCCATGAGCGGCCATGTCTCGAAGAGAGATGTCTGCGTCTGCGTAAACGAAAGCTCTCTGATCACTTTGCTTTTCCACTGTCTGAAAATGGCAGCAAATTATCTGCTTCTTCTTACCAACAATGCTGAAACATATAAGAGGTTTATAAGCATTTATCGAAAGGTAATTAACAATGCCTGAAGAAGGATAAAATTCATAGCGGCAGTAGGACAAATATTTGTCAACAGCTCTAGGCCAATCCAGGACACTCAGATGCACTTCTTTCCAGCAAACAAACGATTAATATATCAAAAATTATGTATAATGATAATAAGCATTAATTAAAATAATGAGCCTAAAAACATTCAACGGAATTTTAATTGTAGTTTTTTAATTTTAGTTTAATTTTTAAGTTTAGGTTAATTTTAATTTTGATTTAATTACAATATACATTTTGTTTTAATTGGTATTTATGTTACGTAATATGCTCTAAACTTCCAACAATAGAAATAGAAATACGCTATTTAGAAAATACGCTTTTATAAGACGATAGTGTTCATTATGTACTGACAAACTATCAGCTGTAATGTTATAAGGTATTTCTTCCGCCTTCGCAGCATGCCTTCGTAGTGTAGTGGTCTGCACGCAGGGCGCGTATTCCAGAGGTCCGTGGTTCGATTCCCGGCGAGGGCGTTGCTCATTTTTCATCGCTCCTGCTTCCAAAATACCTAATGTCTCTACATTGTATTATTTAGAAGTTATTCTGTTTGTAATGTGTCACTTATATTATTTGTATCTTTGATTAACAATGGAAATCAATAAGTCAGCAGTTTAGTGGTATAGATTAAGTTTTAATGAGGTTTTAAATTAAAATTAAACATAACATTGACGCTGTTGTTACTAGTGACTTAACGTGATACATATATAACATATGAGGTAAATGATGTGAGGCAGTGCAGACAATTCATGTAACTTTTTAAATTAAATGAAATATAAAATGTCTGTTGATCATAACCGAAGGACACCGATAACCGACAAATCCATAGTCGTAATTTATGGGATTTTAGTCACCGGAGTAAGACAACTCAATGTTGCTACAGTGGCAAAAATAACCGAAGAGGATTATAAGCGTGTTGTAAAGCTGAAATATGTTCGCAAAGTCTGTGTCGAAAACCGGCCAAATAATACGGTAAAATTAAGTTAAAATTAAAGAGGTCTAATAATTCTGTTTCACGAAAAGCATTTAAGAGTTGTCAGTTTTCGGTTATCTGTATAATTTTCCCTTATCGCTATACATCCACATATTAACAACATAACAAAATTTATCCTCAATACATGTAATAAATATATAATCGCATAAACTGGTTCATATTACGCATGGGTAGTTTATTTTTATATCAATTTTTTCTCCAATTATAGAATTTTCTAAACCGTCATCGTATGTATCATGAATGCCGTACATTGGTCGATTCACTAGAATTCCTTTTCATTCCTTTCAGCTTTCGAGGGATTAACATCTAGCGAATTGTGTATAAAAAATCAATTGCACTCAAATTGTCTGAAAAAACATAAAAATCCAAAAAGCTTCTCCTTTGCTCCGGAACCATCAAGGCATAGCTTTCTTTTCATAATGCTTATCATCTGATTTTAATGACATCATTAAGTCATATAATGACATCAACACAAAGACGATTCCAGGAAGTTTTTGGCACTATTCAGAAAAGCGAACATTTCTATTTGATGATACGATGAAGGTGCTAAGCTTCTTTTCTTTTCGCGTATGAGTTCATCTTCGAATTCCGCTTGTTTAGATAATTCGCGTTTCCAAATGATACCCCAGGATTAGAATGCGTCGCTTTTGTGTGCTTTGGGACGGATAATGGGCGATTAAGAATGAGGTCGTTCAGTTTTATGTTTATTCTTTAAATTTCTCCATTTTTCTGATTTGATTGCAAATAACGAAGGTACTCTTGGCAGTATATTCGTATGATCCAAAAAGAGTGACATTAAAAGAAAAATGATATCTTTTCTAGAAAAATTTCTCTTTTAAAAGTCACAGCAGTGCAATTAATTTTTAATTGAATCACCGAATGTACATGTTAAAAATGTCTCAGCTAATGGCTTAAAATTTTCTATTCTTTACCTTTTCATTTTTAATATTTGTAACTTATATTTAGCATATAAATAAAGAGACTTTTACTCCAAAGTGTAGTTAGTAATGAGGTATTCATAAATGTATGTTTACAAATGTTACATGTAGTGTTAGGAATGACTTAAAGCTAGTTATGGCAATAATAATTCATAAGCTTTGAATGAAATATCATACACTCTTCCCTGAAATTGACATTCTCTACTGATGCGAAGCATTAAATGTAGTACATATGAGCTTACATAAAACATCAAGTATGCGTATTTTTAATGGTGTGTATGCTCGTATATGCATACCGTATATTCCAGCGTATAACGAGTGCTCTTAATACAAAAATTAAAATCGAAATTTATGGACTCGCGTTTTACACCGAATACAAAAATGATGCAATTAAAAATTAGGAAAAGAACAGTATACAGAAATTAGATTTCTAGACACACGTAAATGCTTTTATTTCACAGAAATGCCACACCTTATGAACTTCAATATTTTCGTTATCTTATAATTTCCTTTACATAAGACACATTAATTATTGTGCTTTCATTCATTCAGAGAAAACACCTGGCACCTAATTTCGCGAATTCATTCGTGCTGGAAGTGCAATCTTACCCGCAATTATGTCCTCCTTTTCTCGAAAACTGTGAGAACACAGAATTCTCACGGTGAACAGTATATCATCATCGATACTTGAATCGTTATCGCGCGCTGCCACGTGCGTCGCATTGGATAAAAACTGAAAGGACTGGTTTGTCTTTCTCTTCTTCTGCCTGACGTCGTGTTAACACCACTTCGGCCACACACAGCTCTCGCCATCGTTCTCTGTAAAACATCATGTATTCGAGCTGATATTCCTTTGGATAAGATGGAGGAAAAAACACATTCTTGTACGAAGCAAGCTGCATGAATGAGCAATAAGAACTCAGGTAAACTGTACTGGTTATGCTGCGAAGTAAAATTGTTCCTGTGCTGTGATTCAACGTGTATATCCTGATAACTGGATTTTTCGAAGTGACGACCATGTGCGCCAAATTCAAACATTTGTACAAGTAATCTCTCTCTTCTTTCAAAAATAAGTGCACCGCATATTAATTAAACTTCTTGCAAGATGCTGATAAGTAGTGTGTCATCGATGTTTTAGGATTAGGAATTGCAGTATACAGTAAGAAATGAACGCTGTGAGAGTCCCGTAGGACTAACAAGTATACATGCTGAAAATCCTTCATGAATGTTGTTTTTTGTAACGTATATAATCTAGGCTAATCAAGAAAAGTTTGTTTTGTGATTTAATCAATGTATATTTAAAAGAGAGCTACTGACTCATGCATGCCTTATTGGGTAAGTCATTTTATTCTTATTATTAAAGATCATGCAATGTACTAACCACTAAATTTTAGTTTAACAATTTACGCGGAATTAATTCGTATTTGATACTCTTATTATCGTTACATTTAGGCAGTCACACCAACAACACCAAAAAAAACCTAGATTAAGATTCTTGTGCACACCTGCACTGAATAAAATCGACCCTCTTTGCAGAGTTAATTACTCCCTTAAGCATTTTTCCCACATGCGTATTGTTTCCCTATCGCTTGCTATTTCAGTACACCATTGTTGGAAAGGTTGCTTTCAGGTTTCTTCTTAACGCTTTGCAAACCATAACGAACCAGACAGCCTTTCATTCAAACGATTACAACCGCCCTGAACGGCGGAAATTCCGTTGTTGTTTTCTTGCCTTCCCTAAGGTATGCAGTATCAGGTGCAATTTCGCCAAATGCATTGTATTAGTTTATTTCAGACAGCTTTCCCTAAAAGGATTTATTTGTAGTTTTTTATCTTTATTTTTTAGAGGTACAAAGGATGTCATTTGAAATATTCATTCTTTTTTGTGCGTTAATGGATGGGGAAGGGAGGAAATTGCTGCGACTGTTGAAAACCATTTCGGGCGGTTCGGTATATTTTACAGGTTAGTGAAGGCTTCGGTTTTCAAAGAGTTAATGAAAAGGGCGAATATACCTAAACATTATAATACGTAGATTTAAATTATAATTGCGCGTTACACGCCGGAATTTACGGCATATAACCTACACCATATTTAGCAATAAAATATTCATCAAAATAAAATATTTGCTTGGCAACAATCAGTGAGAAAAATGATTATTTTTACTGGAGGTAAATATTATTATTACTATCGATATAAAATGGTTAGAGATCTTATTTTTGTTTTCGTTTTGGCAACGACAGCAGGACATACGATAGTGCTATTTACATTCGAATGGTGATACATATTTCGAATGTTCAATGGTTTGCATGTTTTATGTTGAATGGTGTTACGTATTTTATTTGAATGGTGTTACATATTTTAATTCGTATGTTGAATTGGTGATATATATTGTTGCGTGCGTACGGGTTCGTTATGAAATGAATGCACAAGTCCGATGAAAAAAAATGAACAAAAATTTATTATTATCACAACAAAAATGCTTAAATTTTCTCAAATTATCACGCAGTATTACAATATCTCACAGTAGTTTTCTTTTAACTACTCAAATGTCCAATAGAACGTAATTCAAAACAGCTAAAGAACGCTAATCCACGAATTCGCTACAATCAACAACAGTAGTTTTTTTTAAACAACAACAAACTAAGCAACTACTACAAACTGAGATGTTTTCCTCCTTTTATAAGATTTTAAAATCACGCGCTAGAATTTTCCAGTACTTTCTCGAAATCAAAAAGAGATATTTATTTAATGCACGCGCTCTTGTATTTTCAATTTTCCGGCTTAGCTTTCTTTTAATATTTGTCACGCGCTGCACTGCGCGAGAAATAAAACCAATTAATTTATAATTGAACTAATATTAGCTTTTTAAATACCAAATTCGTAACACTGCCCCCTTCCCAAGGACTGCACGTCCCGGGCAGTACAATCCCTGGACAGGAAGCTAAATTTACAACTGTGGCATAAATGCAACTGAGGCATAAACATTACATTACAATATCAAACAATATAAACAATAAATGCAATAACTAACTTGAACAAATCAAATGCTATCAAATACTAAATACAAAACAAATACTAAATACAAATCAAATACTAAATACAAATCAAATACTAAATGCAAATCAAATACTAAATACAAATCAAATCAAATACACATTTATAAACAAAAAGGACCATGGTCTTATACTATTTACAATTATTTACATTATGTACTATGGCCATAGTAATGTGCTAACCTGTCGTAATGAACGACTTTAGGTTTAGAGTTCGAAGACTTACGAATCCGAACCACGACGTCATTCAGCCTGTTTAGGACTGTGTACGGGCCATCCCAAGGTGACTGTAATTTCGGACAAAGTCCTTTCCGTCGAGTCGGATTCCACAGCCACACCTTGTCTCCTTCGTGGAATTGATGTTCAGTAGCTCTTGTGTCGTATCGGGTCTTCATCTTCTCCGTCGCCAGGTTGACTCGCTCTCGTGCAAATTTGTGCATCACTTCAAACCGGGCCTGGAGATCTTGAATATATTCCTCAGACGATGAAGGAGCATCCGGAGGGCGGCCAAACAATAGATCACAAGGCAGACGAAGATCACGACCGAAGAGCTTTTGTGATGGAGAATAGCCGGTAGTCTCGTGGACAGCACTGCGGTAAGCCAGTAAAAAGAGTGGTAATTTCTTGTCCCAGTCCTGTTGGTTTCTGGAAACCACTAATGAGAGGTTATTAAGGATGGTTCGATTGAACCTCTCTACCATGCCGTCCGACTGGGGATGCAATGGCGTCGTTTGAGTTTTGTCAATGCCGAGTAGTTTGCATAGTTCTTTGATTACTGCCGAGGTAAAATTCCTTCCCTGATCGGAATGTAACTGAAGAGGCACACCGAACCTGGAAATCCAGTGCTGTATCATTACCTCAGCTACTGTGACAGCCTCTTGATCAGGAACAGGGTACGCTTCAGGCCACTTGGTGAAGTAATCAATGACAACGAGTATGTATTTGTTGCCATCAGCAGTTCGTGGCAGAGGTCCTAAGATGTCAAAGGCGATACGTTCAAAAGGCGCCCCTACGTTGTAACGTTGCAGCTTGCCTCGGCTGCGTCTCTTCGGTCCTTTCCGACCTGCACAGGCATCGCAGGATCGGCACCACTTTTGCACGTCATCCTTTGCATTATTCCAGTAAAAGCGCTCACGAACTCTCTGTAAGGTCTTCATTATTCCAAAGTGACCTCCCGTAGGGCTGTTATGTAGTTCTTTAAGGACATCAGGAATGCGGGATCTTGGAAGTATCAGCTGCCATCGGAACGTCTTCCCATCATCCGATTCAAATTTCCGGTATAAGACGCCGTTTCGAATGTGAAGTGAATCCCAGAGTGCCCAATACTGTTTGGTTGTAGGACTACAGATAGAAATGTCCTGCTAGGTAGGTTTTCTGGTTGATGACTCCATTAAATCAATTATCGGTTTAATGTCGCGGTCTTCCAGCTGGTCTTTCCTGACTTCATCATCACTCCACGGTTCTCGATCAGCCGATGTTGATGTTGTAATTTGTCTTGCGACCGAAGTCAGCAGCTCGTATTTTGCTTCCACCCTGGAACAATATCGGCAGCTTTCTTGGCAAGATCTTCTAGACAGGGTGTCGGCGTTTTCCTGTGATGATCCCTTACGATGATGGATAGTGATGTCATATTCTTGGAGTCTCTGTATCCACCTGGCTATTTGACCCTCAGGATTCTTGAAATTTAAAAGCCAGGTCAATGATGCATGATCGGTGCGGAGCAGGAATTTTCTGCCATATAGATAGTGATGGAACTGTTCTACGGCTTTGACTATGGCGAGCAACTCTTTCCTGGTGACACAACAATTCCTCTCCGGTTTAGACAGGCACTTGCTCCAGTAGGCCACTACACGTTCTTGGCCGTCTATTTCTTGGGACAAAACATCACCGACACTTTCATTGCTCGCGTCGGTGTCAAGAATAAATGGTCGGTCGAGCTGAGGATACGTCAGGATTGGAGCAGATGTTAAAGCCTCCTTTAAGTTGTTAAATGCATCCTCGCATTCTTTTGTCCACAAGAATCTTTGCTTGCTCTCTGTCAGCTTGTGAAGGGGTCTTGCGATGGAAGAAAAGTCCTTCACGAATCTCCTATAGTAGGTGCAAAGCCCTAGGAAGCTTCTCAGCTGATGGACATTTTCAGGACGTTTCCAGGATTTAACCGCTGATACCTTTTCAGGATCCGTGCGCACACCTTCTGCAGAGATGACAGGTCCCAGGTAAGTCACTTCCTTTCGGAACAATTTGCATTTAGCGGGACTCAGCTTCAGATTGGCTTCTTTCAGTTTCTGAAGCACCTTCCTAAGATTTTCTAAACGTTCTTCAAAACTCTTTCCGACGATGATGATGTCGTCCAGGTATATCAGGCAGGCTTCGTAGGAAAGACCTTCCAAAACAGTCTCCATAAGACGTTCGAATGTTGCCGGCGCATTACACAGTCCAAACGGCATTACCTTGAATTGCCAAAGCCCTTGTCCCGTAGTAAATGCCGTCTTTTCTCGGTCTTCAGGCTGTATTTCTACCTGCCAATACCCACTCTTTAAATCAAGTGTTGAGAACCACTTGCTTCCAGAAAGAGTGTCTAGAATGTCGTCAATTCTAGGAAGAGGTCTCTCTTCGTAACCTCATTCAACCGGCGATAGTCAACGCAAAATCTTGTTGAGCCGTCTTTCTTTCTGACGAGGACGATGGGAGATGCCCATGGACTCGCTGAAGGCTCGATGACATCGCCTTCTTCCATATCTTTTAACAGTGTTCGCACCTCTTCCTGTTTAGCAAACGGTAGACGTCTTGGATGTTGCTTGATCGGGGGATGATCGCCGGTATCTATTCTATGTTGTGTCAAACTAGTTCGACCCACGTCAGAAGACGAGCAGGAGAAAACAACTTGAAGATCTTTGATGACGCGATCGGCAGCATTCTTTTCTTCATCGTTCAATTGCGCATTCTGCAATAACTCCGATGTAATGCTCTCTGATGAGGACACGGATTCTTGGATATTGCTCTTTCTTTCAACGCTGGTTACTGGAGTACATGCTGCAACCACGTCGCCTTTCTTAATAACTCTCGCCTTCTCAGTTACATTGGCAACTCTCACCGGGATAACCATTCTCGATAGGTCGACGAGTGTTGAGGCTACTAGTACTCCTTTCGGGCTATTACAGTTATTGGGATATTCTATGATGCCGTAGCGGAAATCTCTGTTTTCGGCTATAGATCCAGGGAGTAAAATTTCTGTTCTTGCCGGTATTGTGATATTGTCTTGTGCTATGATTCTGTGGACAGATTTAACTTCTTCATTATTAATTCCAAATAACGTTATGTCCTCAGACGCAGAATGCAATTCGTTATTTTTAAAGTCCAAGGAAAAATTGTATTTCCTTAGAAAGTCCACTCCGAGTATGCAAGAATCAGTGATCTCTGCTACATATGCCGTGTGATGGTAAGCGGCACTTCCAAACGTGATGTTAACATTTACTTTCCCATTGATGTCGATCTTCTCACCGGACACAGTCTGTAGGGTAACGCAGGGCGGCGTCCAGATAAGTTTGCTTTCCAGTTGTTGAGCCAAATCTTTTCGGATGATGGTAACGTTGGCTCCTGTGTCTATCGTCATATTGCAGGGGACTCCGTTAATATGTCCTATTATGAAAAGTCCATTACTGCCGCCTCTCACTGCAGAAATCTGAAGCGCTTTAAACTGGGGCTTTTCATTATCTGGCAACCTCCGCCCCGCGAGATGGCCACTAATTAGTTTCCCTGCTGCTTGTTAGAAGCGGTCTTAACATCCGTACCCTGGGGTATTCTGCAGTTTCGTCGTATGTGTCCTTCAGCCCCGCAGTTCCAGCACTTAACGGTCGGTTTCTTCTCACCAATATTCCGTCTCAAGGCGTTCAGTTGTCTAGTTAAATCGTCTAGACGAGCGGTGACTTGATCCCCTGGCTCTTGGACTTGAGCAGCTCTGACTGGGTGGCGGTCTCGACGAGTGGCTTGCTGGGCTGCCTCGAATTTCATGGCGTACACTAGAGCGCTTTTTAAATCTTTTACATCCGCCATTCGTAGAGCTTTTTGTATTTCAGTATCCCGGATGCCATCGATGAAATATTGCAGGGACAGGATTTCCCTTGTTTCTGTCGGGCACTCCGAAAAGGCGTGATGTGACAGCCTTTCAACATCCGTGGCGAGCTCCTGAAGTGATTCAGTGGGCTTCTGTTGACGGGATTTTAATTGAAGCCTGCTGTAGTCTTTTAAACATTTCTCGCCAAAGCGCAGCTCCAAAGCGCCGGACAGAGCTTCGAAATCTAACCTTTTGTTTTCGGGAAGAGTCTGAAGGATATCCGCTGCGTCGGCTCTTAAAGAAGCGGCGAGATGACAGGCCTTAGCTTGGGAATCCCATCCATTCGCATCCGCAACGATAGAAAACTGGGTCTTGTACACTTGCCAGGATGTCTTCCCATCATATGTGGATAGCTTCAGAAATGGACGAGCAGGCATCGGTAAGAATTTAAAATCATCATTCTTGCTCCCTGCCGTCGCTACGAATTTCTTTAACGTTTCCATTTCTTTGGCAACTGCAGAAACTCTCTCATCAATTTGTTGTTCGACTTGGTGTTGGACGGCACAAACTCTTCCTTCAATTCGTTCCTCCACAGCCGAAACTCTCCCTTCTATAGGTTCTTTTACAGAAGAAACATTTTTTTCTATTTCTTCTTTCACCGAAGAAATTCTTTCTTCAGTTTGATCTTTTACGAAAGAAACTTTTTCTTCAATTTGTCCAACTTTATTTTCAACTGTGTCAATTCTGCCTTCCGTAGCTTCAAATTTATTTTCTATTATGCAGGTAATTTCTCTTTTCATTTCTTCTTGACATGCTTCAATCTTTTCTTGACCAGCTTGAACGGCTTTCATTTCGTCCTTAACGGATTCCGGGCCCAATTTCATTTCTTCCTTAACGGATTCCTGGCCCAATTTCATTTCTTCCTTAACGGATTTGACGGCCCCTTCCATCTTTTCTTTGAAAGCAGCAAATGCAGTGATCATTTGCCTGAATTGTTCTTCCATCGCTCTTGTTATTGGCATTCAAACCCCACTTCTGACACCAAAAATTGTTGCGTGCGTACTGGTTCGTTATGAAATGAATGCACAAGTCCGATGAAAAAAAATGAACAAAAATTTATTATTATCACAACAAAAATGCTTAAATTTTCTCAAATTATCACGCAGTATTACAATATCTCACAGTAGTTTTCTTTTAACTACTCAAATGTCCAATAGAACGTAATTCAAAACAGCTAAAGAACGCTAATCCACGAATTCGCTACAATCAACAACAGTAGTTTTTTTTAAACAACAACAAACTAAGCAACTACTACAAACTGAGATGTTTTCCTCCTTTTATAAGATTTTAAAATCACGCGCTAGAATTTTCCAGTACTTTCTCGAAATCAAAAAGAGATATTTATTTATTTAATGCACGCGCTCTTGTATTTTCAATTTTCCGGCTTAGCTTTCTTTTAATATTCGTCACGCGCTGCACTGCGCGAGAAATAAAACCAATTAATTTATAATTGAACTAATATTAGCTTTTTAAATACCAAATTCGTAACAATATTTTAAATACTTACTGCGTACTTTGTCTTGACTTCTGTTACGATTATTTGCACAAAGAGATAATTATGCAAGTACCTTTTTCATGCAGAGGAGAATAAAATTTTCGGTTCCTTATCTTCGACTGATTCTGATGCTGAATCGATATTTTTGCTTAACGCATTGGTTTGTTGAATTAAGTAATTGATGATAATTTCTCAAGACAGCTTATTGCTTCGGTTCATTTAAACATAAGCGGAAGTAACTGTTTATCTTTACAATGTGAAATAAAGTATTTGTTGATAAGTATGTAAAATAGGTATTTGTTTGTGACAGTCTGTCACTGAGTTCTTTGGACTGCAGAAGCAGTTAGTCGATTTAGATCAAATCGGAACTTGTTTGTTTCGTACGCCATTTTTATGTCGAATTACAAAGTCCATAATTAAAATTTAAATATTGGCAAGAAAATGCAAAATTTTATTTTGAGGCCTTTCAATTTACCTAGTATGAATAACAATTTTTTAAGAAACTGAACGTAGGTGATTAATATTAAAGCTATAACTATCATGGACAAAATAACTTAATTTAATGATATCTTAGAAAAAGAATATTAATGAGAAGGCGCGATATACGATTTCGACACCGTAAACATGCAAATAAATTTAATTATTTAACATTTGGTTTTATGATAATTTCCTCTTCCGGCACACGTAAAAGCTCACCAAGATACATTGTGTAGCCAGACAGATCCTTCAGTTCTACTTCATCAGATCAGAAAGTATTTTAATCGTCTGAGCGGACAGGGTTTTCTCTAAGAAAGCACAAATTTCCCAAAACTACTATGAGAACAAATTATTTTTTGATTTTAATGTAAAAACTCTCCTGGTATTACGTACCTGGATTTGTGAACTTTTGATGTAGTGCCTTAATTTCTTTCACATATTTTGCGTGTATATATACTTTCTTGCAGATATCACAAAAAATATTCTAGGCCGTATATACAGAGCCTGCTCGCACATTCTTTAGACGATTTTGGTAAGCGGTAATAAAAATTATTTGCTGCAAGAGAAGTAATTGCAATTGTACTATGTTTTTAAAAGTCAAAATTATCGTCTGTGGCTTGAAAGTTTTGTCTTTATTCAAAATGGCGAATTTAACAAAGCAGTGGTTCGAAGGCTACATTTACGCTATTTCCGAAGAGAAATATGCACTCTCCGTTATCCAAAAACGACGTGAAGGTACGTTGTTTAATGTTAAAAGAAAATCCCCCTAGTCAAAGGAAAGTTGCAAAATCATTAAAATGCTCGGTGTCCACTGTAAGCAAAATGATAAACGTTGATTTAAATCTTAAGAAAGTGAAGAAACGCAATGTGCATCGTCTTCTTCCAAAGCATATCGCTCAACGCAGGACACGCTGCAGAATTCTATATGAGAAACACTTATCCAAAGAAGAATGGAAAACAATTGTCACAATAGATGAAGCATGGGTGTACTTAAATGATTGTAACAAAAAAGAGCCATTTATTATCATAAAAGGGAAGAAAAAATTTAAGTACATGGTTCAAAGAATCGAAAGAAAGTTTTTCTAAGGTATTCATGATTGTTGCTGGTTTTTCTTATAATGGCAAGTTAAAAATAAAGAGAGTACAAAAAAAAATGTCAAGATTAAGTCCAAATACTATCAAGAACTTATTTTATCGCCAATTTGACTGAATGAAATACCATCGCTTTACCCACAGTGCCATCAATCTGTGAGACTCCATCAGGACAAAGCTAGCAGTCACAATCAAAATCCACTGTAAATTTCCTAAAAGAAATGGAACAAAAAAACTGGTATCAAGGCTATACCCTTCACTGATATCCCTACTAAATCTCCCGATGTGTCACCTATGGATTTTTGTGCTTCCGGACTTTTAAAAACTGCATTATCCAAACTTTGTCCCCAAACCCTAACAGGACTCTGGAAAGCTGTTCGGGAGGAAAGGGATAGAATACCTTTTCTGCCACTTCAAAAGGCATTATTATCCTGGAAATTACGGTGTTGAAAGATAGCTCAGAATAAGGGACGTCAAATAGAACATTTAAAACAGAAGAATTCAATGTAATGTAGCTTTGTGAATACAATATACATCGTCTAAAAAATGTGTGAACAGCCTCTGTATACGGCCTTGCCGCTTAGAGGATTGCAAAAATAGCAAAATGTTCGGGATATTCTCTGATTCTAGTGAAACGGCTTTTGATACAGAAATAAATTTCATAAAACACTTTTTTAAATGCATTTCATAGCCATATAGCGATATTCAGAAACCAGAATATGATTTTCAAAAACTCCAGAAGAAAGTATTTAGCATTATAATATATTTTATTCGGCGTTGATGCCGATTTGAGATTAGAAAAGCATAAGATATTTTAGAATTTGCAGACAACAAAAAATTCAGTTTGGGTTCATCTTCCATAAAGTTACCACTACCCATTTCGACAAATAAACGGTAGATCTTCTAGAGAAAGAGTTCCCCAGTGGCTGAGGTCTTAAGCTTTCTGAATGCTGTTATTTCATTCTGGGTTCAAATTGAAGTGAACAGGTTGGATGAATATTTGTTTTCGCGGTATTACCCACGTGTAATATGAATACTGTTATTTCTCTTCTAACATCCTTCACGAAGGCATCCCTCCTCTTGAATTATCACTCATATGCTTCACTATATTCCGTAGCCAACCAATGAACCAATATACAGTAGGAAGTTCTTTTCCATGCTTGGAATATCTCATTTGCCTTAATAAAATGCAATCTTACATAGATTTTGCTTATTTTTGAGACTATAAAATTAATTAATTAATTACTGCTATACAATTTACACAATTTTTGTCACATGAAGCTCAAGAAAGTTCGAAACACACTCATACACATATGAATGTGTACATGTATACAAATCTACTCCTAATCTATTACATATAAGAAGATAATGAAAAAATAAAATAAATAAAAATTTGAAAGCTTTCAGATTTTACATTACCCCCCCAAAGGGGCTTTTTTCTAACGTTTCGTGTGTTACCTTTATTTATTAAATATCATGTGCTTCGCACTTAAACCACAAAATTCAATTCAACAGCAATATCGTAAAATAATTTTAAAATGAGCATATCTTCAGAATTTCTGATACACAGTCTCTCGCGCTGGAGATATTTTTTTTTTTTTGTACAGTTTTGCCATTTTTCGCTTTGAAATCGTTGAGTTTGTTAATCGAAAATTCTTTAGTGTCTGACAAAATATGAAATAGATAATAAAAGAACTTCAAAATTCCAAATTAGGGCTTCCAGATGACCATACTCAGTGGAGGATTGCGTTATTCAAAATTCGATGGCTCTAGGTAGCGTTGTTTTATCACAATGCGAGAAATATACATACATTTATGCATATTTTTCATTATTTAATTTCTATTTCTTTAAATGTAGAACAGGGATATAATGTTTGGTGGAAACAGTTTGAAAAGTGAATTTCTGCAGAAAGTGAATCGACGCGAAATGCCAAAACGGAATTAGTAACCCTTCTGAGCTAAAGCTTTTTGGGCTAACAAATCAGAGGCATTTAATTAATTTTACTTTTTCCAAGCGATAAGTTTGTCTCTATTGTGATTTTGTTCGATCTTGTTCAGTTCTACTGTTAAGTATCTATTATTCATAGCAAACGAACGACTGTATCAATGTAAAGTGATTTTATCGAAGATAGATTTATCGTTTGCTTTCGTATTAGATTGATCTTACTTATTTAGTAATCAATTACATTTGGAATTTATTCATTAGGAATTCCATTCATCACGTAAAATCTCTAAAAACTATTTACTAAATCAAAGTTAGAAGCATTTTTATAGAATATTCGGAACCTGTGTGTACTGGCAACCTGAATTTCCCATAAACCAAAACAATTACAAAGTGTTTTAGTGAAGTGATAAAAGTATCTGAATCTTTATGTAAATAGCACTACTGTATTCTCTTTTTCGCATTTATTTGTGAAAGAAGAAGTTTTGAGATATTAGCTATGTTGAAACAGTCTGGTAATCCTTTTCTCTTCTTACTTATGCGTCGAAAGTGGGTTTTCAGTAAGAATAAATTTCAGTGTTTTGCTGGCTTTATCAGCAAATTTCATCTTCTTCACACAACTGAGTTTCTCAAATAATTTGCCAAGAATATTATATTCGTTCATGAAACTAACCTCAACATCTTTCGATAACCTTATAAGGTAATTCTCCCGCCTTCTTAGCATGCCTTTAAGGTATAATGGTCAGCACACTCGGGGCGTATTTGAGAGGTCCGAGGTTCGAGTTCCGGCAAGGGCACGGCAAATCTTTCATGTCTCCTGCTTTGAGATAACCTAATATCTCTACAACCTTAATAATTTTACACTTGAAGGTACAAATGTACCAACTAGTCAGTCACCAACTATTGTAACCTGTCCGGTATACAGTCAAGTCCTTCAGTTTTCTTCACTGCGAACTATATTTTGCAGATCATACATGAAATCCACATTGAAAATATTAGCAACAAATATAAATATATATATATATATATAAATTTAAATTACATCCAAAGGGACGTCTTTTTAACATTTTCTTTGTAACCTTTACTTATTAAATGTCCTGTTCTTCGCTCTTAAACCATAAAATTCAGTTCAAGAGCAATATCGCAATATAGTTTTAAATTGAGTATATCTTTAGAATTTCCGACACACTGTCTCACGCGCTGGAGATAAAATGTTTTTACTATACAAAATTGCCATGTTTCGCTATGAAATCCTTGAATTTGTTAATCAAAAGTTCTTTAAAGTTTTACAAAATATGGAATTGGTAATAAAACAAGTTCCAAATTTCAAATTTGGGCTTCCATATACGCAGTAGGAATACGTCATTCAAAATTGGATGGCTCTAGGTACCATTGTTTTATGACAACGATACCTATTTAATTTCTTCAACTATAATACAGGGCGTTAATATTTGGTGTCAACAGTTTCAAAAGTAAAACCGACATTCAGAGGGATTCGACACAAAATCGCGAAACGAAAACAATAGTCCCTCAGGTACAAAGCCCCTTTGGACTGATAATGGCTACCTTTTTAAAGGTTCCTGTGTAATCTACAGAAACAAGAAAAGCTTCCCTCGCACAATATGTCCACTATTTTGGATAAGTAATTAGTAGTATGGTGAATTATTTATAAAACTTAATAACAGATGACCGATAAATTAGCTGTTTGAAAATATCAAGGATCCTTCTTATCATGAAGAGAGCAAATGCACGAGGAATGTAATTGTTATTAATTCCTCGGTAGCATGCGAAATTATATTTAATGCTTCTTTCATTTCTTTTCTTCTTTCTTCTTTGGTAATAATGCCTTCTACTTTTCATTCACAAAGCGTAAGAATATATTTATGCATATTTTTTATTAATTCGAAAAATGAGTCACTTAAAAATATATTGTCGCGTGCGTACGGGTTCGGAATAGATTGAATGCACAAGTCCGATAAAAAGGTTATTAAAATTTATTCTTATTAAAAGAAATATAACAGAACGCTGGAAATTTCCTCAGAGATATTCGTACAAATGTTCGCAATATCACGCAATATAATTTGTACTTATCATTCAAACTGCTAAAAACGTTAAAATGCAACGCAATGAAAAGGGTTATCTAAAGACAAAACTAATTCAGATATCTCAGTTCACGCGGAACTAAACGAATCCAAACAACAATAACTAAGCAACTGAACTGAGATGTTCTTCCTCTCTGGCTTTTTATAGCTTTCAGTCTGTCGCAAGAAATTTCTAGTAATTCCTGCTTCTCTAGATTTCTGGAAAGCACAAAGAGTGGAATTACGGTTACAGCTAACATAGTATTCAATTTTATTTAATAAATGTTAATACAAATTACCGAGATATCCATTTATTCAATGTTAAATGCACGTGCTCTTGTATTTTTACTTTTCCGGCACAGCTTTCTCTTAAAATTTGTCACGCGCTGCATTGCCCGGGAAAATAAAAAAAAATTTAATTATAATTATACTAAAATTAGCTATCTAAATACAAAATCCGTAATAGTATCACAGTAAACAATGAAAACATTGGGCATAAAAATGATTAAAAGCCTCAGTGTATGCCTTTATATAATGGTTTCGTTGTTAATCACTAAGGAAAATAGCTAGGATTTTTAAAAGCATTGATTTACTGTAATTGAAGAACATGATCTGATCTGTATCAAAGGAAGAGATTCCATCATAAATTATTACTGAAAAATTTTTTCATGGATTTGATTAAAATTCTTCCCAAATTCAGAAATGATCCAAGGTTCAAACTGCATTTCCATGATGACTGAAAAACTATTGATTTTAGCAACTCTAGACTTGTAAACGTTTTCCTTTCCTAAAATTCATTTAGAAAATTGCAGTTAGCTTCGTTTATAGCTTGTTCGAATACACCTTGCAGCTAAGTGAAAAAAGAGAAGAAAATGTAGAAACTGGTTTTGTAATTTAATGATTTTTTTTTTCCCCCAATGAATCGAATTTCGTAGTTTGTGATACACAACAGCCATAATTTCTACGTTTCTTTAAATTTAAACTAAGATTTTTATTGAAAATTGCTTTGCAAAAACTAATAAAAAATAGTGTGATTGCTTTCTCCGATTGCTAATGCACGTGCATGCATGCATATGAAGAAAAAATATAATATAAATTTATTGTTCTTGGGAAAAAGTTGGTAGCCTGAAATTATTTAAATTTTTTTAATTACAAAACGATTATTTATAAATTAACTCACACATTATAGAAAATGGAAACCAATATCATAAATAGATTTACATTATTTTCATAATGCATAATTAGTTGAAAAAAGACATTTTTATTCCTAGTATTATGAATATTCACAATTTATTTTTGTTAAATGCCTGGATTAATAATAGCCAACTGAATGTAGTTTAATCTTAAGATGTAATTTGATCTATTTTGAAATAAAATAAAGCATGGTAGAGAGTATGTTTCATTCTTTCTCTCTCTAAATATATATATATATAATGTGAGCTTGGCATCAAAATCCGAACATGGCTAAGTGGCTTACAACAGAAATGATGACACCGAAAGATTTCATATTTTTTTAAATCCATAGCTTTATTTACTTAAAATGGCAGATTATTATTCTTTCAGATTCTCCAAAAACTACATATCCAATAATGATTTAAACTAAAATTTTAAATTTAACTAAGATTTTTATTGAAAATTGCTTTGCAAAAACTAATAAAAAATAGTGTGATTGCTTTCTCCGATTGCTAATGCACGTGCATGCATGCATATGAAGAAAAAATATAATATAAATTTATTGTTCTTGGGAAAAAGTTGGTAGCCTGAAATTATTTAAATTTTTTTAATTACAAAACGATTATTTATAAATTAACTCACACATTATAGAAAATGGAAACCAATATCATAAATAGATTTACATTATTTTCATAATGCATAATTAGTTGAAAAAAGACATTTTTATTCCTAGTATTATGAATATTCACAATTTATTTTTGTTAAATGCCTGGATTAATAATAGCCAACTGAATGTAGTTTAATCTTAAGATGTAATTTGATCTATTTTGAAATAAAATAAAGCATGGTAGAGAGTATGTTTCATTCTTTCTCTCTCTAAATATATATATATATAATGTGAGCTTGGCATCAAAATCCGAACATGGCTAAGTGGCTTACAACAGAAATGATGACACCGAAAGATTTCATATTTTTTTAAATCCATAGCTTTATTTACTTAAAATGGCAGATTATTATTCTTTCAGATTCTCCAAAAACTACATATCCAATAATGATTTAAACTAAAATTTTAAATTTAACTAAGATTTTTATTGAAAATTGCTTTGCAAAAACTAATAAAAAATAGTGTGATTGCTTTCTCCGATTGCTAATGCACGTGCATGCATGCATATGAAGAAAAAATATAATATAAATTTATTGTTCTTGGGAAAAAGTTGGTAGCCTGAAATTATTTAAATTTTTTTAATTACAAAACGATTATTTATAAATTAACTCACACATTATAGAAAATGGAAACCAATATCATAAATAGATTTACATTATTTTCATAATGCATAATTAGTTGAAAAAAGACATTTTTATTCCTAGTATTATGAATATTCACAATTTATTTTTGTTAAATGCCTGGATTAATAATAGCCAACTGAATGTAGTTTAATCTTAAGATGTAATTTGATCTATTTTGAAATAAAATAAAGCATGGTAGAGAGTATGTTTCATTCTCTCTCTCTCTAAATATATATATATATAATGTGAGCTTGGCATCAAAATCCGAACATGGCTAAGTGGCTTACAACAGAAATGATGACACCGAAAGATTTCATATTTTTTTAAATCCATAGCTTTATTTACTTAAAATGGCAGATTATTATTCTTTCAGATTCTCCAAAAACTACATATCCAATAATGATTTAAATTAAAATAATGTTAAGCTTTTGACGTCATAACTCTTCTAACGAAAGGAAAAAGAAGTGACAGAGCAGCTCAAGGTCTTACTGCAGCGATGGCAGAAGGCAGTCTCATGAAAAATGGCGCGAATTCTTCATTTATAGCAGAGGTTACGTAACATGCCAGAATGTTCTCGAAAGTACTGGTCTAGGGGAAAGATCCTGAAATTGCAGAAAGTTAATTAGAGGTTGCCTGTTCGCGTGGAGCAAAGGCATCGTATTTTTTATATTTTGCATATACTATATTTAACTTAAAGGGGCATTATCTCAGAAGGGCTAAGAATATCGTTTTCGCATTTTGCGTTGGTTCACTATAAAAGTCTGAATCACTTTTCGAATTACTGCCACTAAATATTAAAACCCTGCATTATATTTAAAGAAATTAAATAATGAAGTTGGGCATGATTGTATGTATGTTTCTCGCATTGTGAAAAACAACGGTTCCCAAAGATATCAAATTTTAAATAACGGAATCCTCCGCTCGAATATGGGCATATGGAAGCCCAAATTTGGAATTTAAATTTCGTTTTATTATCTGTTTCATATTTCGTAATAGTTTAACGAATTCATTTTCAAGCGTGGGTTATTTTATGTGTGAGGTTTCTTTTCTTGTGATATTGCTGATGAGTGGAATTTTATGGTTAAGTAAAAACAACATGATGTTTAATAAATAAAGGCAACACGCAAAACATTAAAAGACGCCCCTTTGGACGTAATATGAAATCTGAAAGCTTTCAGATTTTTATTTATTTATTTATTTATTTTATAGGTTTGAGACAGACGCTATTAAGCATTTTTAAGCTATAAAATATGGAAAATATGCAATTCTTTACAGGATTCGAAACATCAATCTACAGCTTGCCAGCCGAATGAGCTAAGAGTTACGCAACAAAAACACGTATGGGATTAATTCCTTAAATTCTCCCCTACCTAAATAATAGCTAGGCCCAAGATCAATCTAACGAATCCAGATGATGATAAATGATAGCGCACTATATATTTTTTTGTTCTATTTTTTAAAGATATTAGGTTTCACAATATAGGATTAACGAAATTTAGTCGATATTATCTTCGAGAAACTTTTTTTGCTTGAGAATGAAAATATTTAAAATACATACTTTACATATGTTTCTGAGGATCTCTTTTCGAACGAAATAATTTTCTGCAACATTAATACGTAAAAATTTTGGAATATTTTGAATTCTTCGGAGATAGAATATCTGGAATCTTTCATACAAGAACAATACTAAAATTTAAAAAAAATACATATTATTATTTTTTAATACACCATAATTTAAATTTGCATGACAAATTTATACAATTTTGTTCGCAATTAATTGCACCAAGAAATTAAGAAATTAGTTATGTAAACTATAATTGAAAAAGCAAGATCTAATCGAGAAATGAAATTTGCTTAAGTGTATCAAATAAAGTCATATTTAATAAAACGATAAGGGGAAAAATGTTTTAATGAAGAAAAAAAAATTAAACAAATTAATCATGAGTTCATTTCCGCAAGACAATTTTTTACAAGAAAAATCTTTGAATAACAATTAAAATTTTTTAACATTATGTACAGTACTTTTAAATTAAAGGTAAGTACAAAAAAGCATCATTATTTCAAGATATAGCACTGATAAACACTACACATAGCTAAATTCTTTCCAGGAAATTAATATTGTATCCCTCAATGCCGTCACGACGTGACGTTAGTGATCCAGTTTCACTAAAACGGCAACAATCGATTTCTTTGTTTTGCTCACAGCTTCTATTGAAAGGTAACAAAATGAAACTTTCAAAACCTTAGAATTGAAACCCATAGAAGTTTCTTTTTTAAAAAAGATTACAGTTTGAAATACTCGAATGGCAAAATAAAACAAAGATTCGAGTTTTCGAATCTGCAATCTTCTTCTGGATTTGAGAGTACTTTTGAATACTCCATTTCTATTCACAATCTGTATCTTTATAATTCGTTTACTTTCATAACATGTTAAAAAACACATATTCAATTTTATTATACTCTACATTTATAGCCAACGCGCGAAGTAAATTTTCATTAGAGCAAAAATTAAACTTAAATGATCAGCAAATTTTATTTATTTTTGAACCGATTGAAGGTTACGGTCATATATTATGGTATGGTACATAAATTTGTTTTCCTTCTAAATATTCCAAGAAACGTGTATAATTCAAGGTACCACTTTATATGACGTTTTTATCACGCATTTGTAAAGTTACAAATCAGTAATGATAAAAATAAATTGTTAGAGTTCAAATAATTTCTTTCCTTTTGCATAAAATAGTTCAAATTTCAAGCTTTCCTTTTGCTTCCTTCTGCGAAACAAAGGAAGTGTCGTAATCGCGAAAGATTTCGGGTACACTATTTCAGCGAAAATATCCATTTTGACAGATCTCAAATCCACTTGAACGATGTTTTTGCATGACCCCTGCCCGTACGGACACAATGTAGGACTCTTTATTCCAAATTGGATCGTAAAATGGATTCATAATGGATTCAGCAGAGACATTTTCATGATATCCGTACGTAGATATGTATCTCGCATAACTAAAAAACAAGTAGCCGTAGAATGTTGTAATTTTATATATGGGAGTGCTATAACGTGCATCTCTCATTTACGTATATATATATATATATATAATTGTATATTGCCGCTTTGGTACCTAGCTCAGAGAGGTCCGATTTTATGTTCTTATATTTTGGTAAATTGTACATCTTTTTGATTTAAAAGTGATTGAATCATACTGCTTTTATATTCTGGTTACGGTTTTTATTTCTTTTGTAAACCTGCATGCAATAGTTGTAGAATTACAAATTTTAACAGTTCAAGTGCCGCTAAGCCTAACGAGGTCACCATTTGTTTGCGTTTGAAATTCTTAGTAGAACAGTGAATTAGATCATTTGGTGCACCAACTTCATTACTATATATATGCTACCAATAGTTATTCATATTTATTTGTAGCATATCATGTCTGGTATAATGTCTAATGCATATCAACATGTATATCATGTATCACCGGATCATGCATAGTGTTCTAAATGTTTATCAAACGTCAAACTTCGGTGACATACTTATTTTATACCGTGCTATTCTATGCTTAAGTGCATAAATGCAGTTCCTGCAACTGCCTGTAAAACGTGTTGATTGAGACATTGATTATTATCTACTATCTACTACGATATGAATCAAAAATGACTATGATATGATTATGGCAAAAATGATTATGACAAATGATTATTATAAGTCTGACAAAAATGACTATGCTATCATTCAACTGACAGCGACAACGATTATGTTACGATGACAAATGATTCTGTACAAGATTCTGACTGTATATACGTTGCATAATATTCTTTATCTTTTGTGTTGTATGTCTATATTGACTGCACTGTAATGACATTGATATCTTTGACATTGAATGTAGACTTAGCACCTAGTGCTAACTTGTTATGGTCATCTGTAACTATTACTATATATATATATAACTATTACTGTAACTATTACTGCATATTTTGGTTCAATAAATGTCCTCCATAAGAGCATTCTCCTTCTTGGTTAACTTCTTCGCTCGGGAGCTCTCATGGTGGTGATCAGTTCAGTATCTCTTTGCCAGTTTCACCGTAAGTTTGTTCACTAAAAATTTCGTTCAATTTGTTCAATTTGTGTACAATTTTGTTCGCTAAAAATTTTGCAAACTGTTTTTGGTGTTTTGCCTTTTTCCTGTCTTTTACAATTTTTAATGAACATGTTTTGAGTTTTGAGTTTTATTGAATCATAAATATACCTCTAATGAAATTCTAGGAAATAAGTTTAAATAAAATGAAGCAAAAAATGTATATACCTTAATATATGCAATACAATGAAGTTATGTGGTGTTCGCATCAAATATTTTAAATAAACATTTCTAATAAAGTTGAGAACATCTGAATAAAAGCTTTTAGATGTTGCATTTCTTACCGACATTGGCAGAAGCTGAGATATTAATTACTAAGCATTTTATGGAATACCTACCAATTTTGGAAATTTTAAGTACGCTGATTATGTTCTGATCTCGTTTACTTTACCTCAGTTTTATAAAGAATTTTTTCCTTCCTCATTGCGGGCCTCATTGGTATAAGTGATAGCATGTCTGGGTAGTAATCACAGCATCAGGCTTTCAAATGTTGAAGAAGACATTGATGATATTTTTTTTCCTGCTTAGAAAGTCTAATAGATTCTTTTAGCATTCCAGTAAATACATGTCGAGCTTTAATAAAGTATAATGTTACATATAACAGATGCTGTGCATTTTATTGGCGAATTAAGATGTATGAAACTTAGTCCAGTACTGAAATACTGTAGTCTTCTACATTTTGGAGCAGCTTGAATTTGAATTAAATAATAAGATTTTAATTTAATAAAAGTATTAATTAATTTGATACTTTTTTCACATGTGTTTTTTAAAAAAAATCTTCGTTCCCTTCTTTGCTCTGGGATGCTTCTTAACCCTTTCCGGCATGCTACCTTTTAAAGTCGAAGTTTTGATAAACAAAAAGGTAGGCAGTCTAATTAGGCCTAGAGGAGTACAGAAGTAAAATTTTGTGAAGATAGCACTTATCGTTTTAATTCTGTGGGTGTGCCCAAAGTGGGCACACTGATTGAATAGAGCTTTGAAAAGAGTGCTGAAACGAGCCTTGATGTTAATTAACTGACCGATGAGATGCGGAGAAACAAAGAATACAGACTCTCAGTTGTCCTAGATTATCGGTGAGCCCGGTCTGGGCACACCTAGGGTTCGCCGTTTGATTTTAAGCAAGATTTCAAGGTAAAAATTTAAAACTAATATAGAATAAGGAGATTAGCATACAGCCGAAGAGAAAACATATAAATTTCTTTTTAAACAATTCCTTTTATACTCTAAAAAAAATCTGGAAGATTTCTTTGAAAAATGAGGGTCTTAAAAAACTAAACATGGCTAAATATATGGACTGGTTTGTGTTGAGCTGGCATCTACTATAAATAAAGAAGGTTCAGAGTAACCTATAGTAACCTATAAATAATTTTAATTCCATTTTTTGTGCGTACAGAAGGAAATATTTAGGTGTGCCCAGGCCGAGTACACAGTGCCGCAAAGGGTTAGTGTTTTAATCTATAAGTAAAAGACTAATGACTAATCAGTTTGATTGATATACTAAACGTTCTACGAAACAACCAGCCTTAAGAATTATGTATGCTAAAACATTCTGTCTAGAAAATAAATATGAAGGCTTTGAGAACTTCAGAACTTCTAGGTAGAGATTCTTATAACGAATCATGGTGTAATAATACATCTTGGCCTTTTCTGAAAGCAATCTGTAAAACCTTGGAACACTTGAAAACTTCAAGTTTTGAAATATTTCTACGAAGGCGCAAAAAGGATACATTTTTGTTACGTTGGCAACATTTTTCTCTGCTAAACTAGATTACGTACTTAAAATACAAACTCACTTTTCTGTAATAACAAGACAAAAAACAAACTGACTATATTTCGAAGGTTTGCCATTGTCCAAAGCAAAACAAACACAGCAAAACATATCATTACACTTCACCTTCACTAGGTTTTACGTATCTTTTCTTTAAAGATAAGCTTTCTTCGGTCCACGTATCTGGTAGATTGTGATATTGTGTTTATTATATTTTTCTGAGTTATTACTATCATCATCATCAAGTGTGTCTGAGGGTAAGCACACGTTCTTAATGCAGTGATCGATATTTTCACTCTCTACTGCTCCCTGAGATATTTTGTGTTACATTTGTTTGTAAATAAGTATTTTTTGTTGTCTGATGTTGTGTCTGTTCCTTCTCACATCTAAATTTTTGAATTATATGATCGAAAAAGCTATATTTTCTCAGATGCGTGTTGGGATTTGAAGCATCTAAAGGAGCGTAAATTATTGAAAATAAAATTTAAACCGTAAGACTGTAGAATAGCTTAAATTATTTGTAGGATTTATATTGATGAGCGAGAATGAATGTTATATTTCTTTTTCAGTACTCTAAAGTTTAAGTGATAATGAGTGTGGACCCAAAACTATTAATCTATGTAAGAGTTCTAGATTTCCAAAATATTAAATTTATTCAAATGAAGCTTTAAGCCAGGACTTAGAAAAATAACATACTTCGTCGAAACACATGGATTTTGAAATTTAAACATGCGAGACATCAAAAATCACCAAGTTATATCTCAAAACTTTTATTACTTACGATAGTCCTGCGCTAAATTTCATCATACAACGCCCTCAAATCCAGGGCGTGAATTTTATGAATTCGTAGGTATTTCGAACCGGAAAATGTGAAAAATGTGAAGTCCCTTGGTGGGACTCAAGCCCCGGAACTTCTGATGTTAGTCGGACGTGCTTTTCAGTTACACCACGAAGGCACGTGGTAAAGAGGGAGAGAAACCTTGTAAATTATTTTTCTAAACTTAAACTAAAGAATGATTTCTAGAATGTTTCTCTAAATCGGCTTTTAAATCATTTTGATGTCAATTTGATTTGTCAATTTGCACATGTAATAAACTCCTTTTTCATCCCTGAAATCAATCGATTCTAAATTTCAATAAATTTGAATAAAGGTTGATGTTTAAAATCTGATGTAATAATAAATGATCTTTAGAACACTTTCGAGATATAGCACTACTGATAAAATGAACACTCATTATATCGTTTACAAATATGAGAAT
The DNA here is from genome assembly GCF_044657685.1 of Stegodyphus dumicola. Classification (NCBI taxonomy): domain Eukaryota; kingdom Metazoa; phylum Arthropoda; class Arachnida; order Araneae; family Eresidae; genus Stegodyphus; species Stegodyphus dumicola. Next base: position 21,440,906 of record NC_140771.1, on the reverse strand, counting down.
CTACTATACGTACCAGTACTTTACTGTATTTATTAACGAGCAGAAGTTCAGATCGAATTAAATATTTCTGTTCATAAACGCAGTTCTTTACAGTGAACTGCCTAAATTGTTCGTAATATAGTGTTCTTCAAACGTTTTCCAAGAAAGCTTGTAAGCAATTAGTCTAATATAAGCATATATATATATATATATATATATATATATATATTATACCTTTTTTATTTTAAAAAACCTTTCTTGAAATTAATAAGCGTTTGATTTTGTTTCAAATCTTTTGATCGCAAAATAGAAAAATATATGTTCAGATCGAATTAAATATTTCTGTTCATAAACGCAGTTCTTTACAGTGAACTGCCTAAATTGTTCGTAATATAGTGTTCTTCAAACGTTTTCCAAGAAAGCTTGTAAGCAATTAGTCTAATATAAGCATATATATATATATATATATTATACCTTTTTTATTTTAAAAAACCTTTCTTGAAATTAATAAGCGTTTGATTTTGTTTCAAATCTTTTGATCGCAAAATAGAAAAATATATAAATATGTGGTCAAAGCACAAATAAAAGCCTAATTTTAAAATACATGAATCTTAGTAAAGAAATTTGAAATCTTTAACTCTTTCACAGCAAGGCCCACTAGCGGTCGAGCGGTAAAGTCGCTGAACACTGGTAGTTCGGTCCGAGGTTCGAATCCCGCGAACGGGCTGGCTGCATGGGTGTTTCCGTGGTTTTCCCCAAGTGTGACGTGTATACGAGCCAGTTTCCCTTAGAAAGTCATCCACGAAGGCATCCCTCCCCTTAGGCAGATAGCCTTCGAGGCTTTGCCGTAATTGAATAACCAAACCTTTCACAGCAAAGTCTTCCGAAGCGCCCGAACATTCAGATATCGGCTGGTCGGCCGAATGCCTGCGTCCACATTTTATATCTGGTGCTTTCCCCCATCACGTTAGTGCATAGCTCAATGGTTTCGGAAGTTGTTAAATGACATGCAATCATTCCTTTGAAGTTCTGTTTTTGAATGCAATTCCCTTTTTTTTTTTTTTTTTTTTTTTGTTAAGCGTCAACGTTTAGCTATTGGTGCTCGCAGTTAAAATATTATCATAAAGGGATACTGCACACTGTAGGAGTGGAACCGCACAACGATCCCCACAGAGAGAAGTCATCCCTAAGGTAGGTTATTCTTAACGCTTTAGCATTGTACTTGGCATGGGAAATGAAAACCATTCCAACAAGAATTCATATATACGGGAGTTTCAGATGTTTAAAAGAAACAGATTTTGCCTCTACCGATGCGAAAGAGTAAAAGTTCTGATAGCTGAAGAATATATGATAATCTGTAGCTTACGACAATAACAAAAATCGTTTCACTAAAGCTCTCAGTAAGTATAGATTTTATTGTTCTGTGAAAGGTGGGTGAAATGCAAACAAAATGAGGTGAAATAGTCAACAATTAATATGTAAAATTAACTGCCTTAAGTATTTTATTATAATTAAACATCACTACAGTATTTACCTTATTTTTGTGGTAGCAAGTTTTAACTAAGACAAATATTTTCCATTTTATACAAAGGCTTGTGACAATGCCGTGGAACAATACTCACACAGTTTAACAATCCACGCGGCCGCAATTCGTCGGGCACGGAACTTTACTCTCTAATGCACACAGATATCAGTTGACATTACCAGCTGACTCACGGAATATCGCTTGTGTACTCTATACTTTTACCTGTGCCTATATATGCACCCAGATATCATGATGAGTTTTCAGGACGTTTCAAGAAAAAAGAACTTGTCCTTCCCCACCCGTTAGGCAAATCTATTGCCTCATTTTTAGCATTGATGGGCCCTGCATTATATACGCTCATGTCCATAAATTAAGGATAATTCGGAGTCACGCGGAAATCGAACTCTAAAATAAATATATCACCTGTAAAATCACTACACACATCTTCAAGAATCATATGCAAATTTCAGGAAGTAACCAGATAACACCGATGGTACGTCACAATGACGAGAGTATAAGAGAGTGATATATAAGGAATACAGGCAAAGAAGTAAAATTGTTCGCAGGCGCTTTATAAGCATTTCAGTGCAATAACCGAATAGTTATGACACAAAGGACGCATTTGGATGATTTTTTACGTGGTAGAATTTTCGGCCGTCTGGAATGTGGGCGTACCCAACTGGAAGTATCAGACGAATTTGGAATTGCCCAGAGTGTCATCTTCAGGCTTTGGCAACGATTCCAAGATGATGGTAATGTGAGTAGACGTTACAGCACAGGTCGGCCCAGAGTTACAACGGCGAATGAGGACCGGTATTTGGCAGTTACTGCCAAAAGAAACAGGCGGAGCACAGACTCAGACCTGTCTCGTCAGTTCTCTTCAGCCACTGGTACGACAATTTCAAGGCAGACCGTGTACAGACGCTTAGGGCAGATTGGTCTATATGCCAGTAGACCTGTCAGATGCGTTCCACTTACAACAACTCACTGTCGCCTGCGGTTAGCCTGGAGTAGAGAGCATGCATTGTGGACACTGCAACAGTGGGCTTGTGTGATGTTTTCCTACGGGTCCAGGTTTAGCTTGCAGTCTGATTCTCGCCGGACATTCATATGGATAGCTCCAGGGACCCGTTACCACCAAGAAAACATCATTGAACGACACCGTTACGGTGGTGCAGGAGTGCTCGTTTGGGGTGGAATTATTCTGGGTTCCAGAACTGACCTGCATGTTCAAATTGGAACCATGACAAGCCAAATCTATCGGAACGTCATTCTGGAACAACATGTATGTTTGTTTCGGGGCGCCATGGGCGCACAATTTGTGTTTATGGATGACAACGCCCTTCCTCACTGTGCAAACATCGTAAGGAATGCCTTCAATCGGAGGATATCACCCGTATGGACTGGACAGCATTCTCACCGGACTTGAATTCAGTAGAGCACGTGTGGGACATGCTTGGACGACGAGTTGCAGCCTTTCAATCTCCTCCTGCATGTCTACCGGAACTTCGGAGAGCATCGCTTTTTGAGTGGTGTAATATCCCTCAAGATCAGATGGATAATTTGATACTCAGCATGCCTAGGCGTTGTACGGACTGTATTGCATCGTCTGGAAGACATACAATGTATTTGCAATAATATACCAACCATGTAATATTGGTTTTTTGTAAATAGGTTTTTTTTTGTAATTTGCTTTTTTTTTGTAATTTAGACAAAATCGCTAATTGTTTTAATAATATCAAACATATAGCATCTTGTTTTGCTCTTTACCTTTTGTTTAATAAATAAGCTTTACAAATAAGTCAAATTTGTTTGCTTCTAACTCTTCCTTTGCCTGATTTTGCATTATCCTTAATTTATGGACATGAGTGTAATTTCCATTCGCATCTCATAATCTTTGATCTCCCACCTTCTAAGTTGTTGAGTTAATTTCGGTTTTAGTACATTTTATTGGACAATTAATAATGCTGTAAAACTATTATTTGCTGTTTTAATTACGACTGCAGCATTATGTGAAAGGTCATATGATTTGGATTAGTCTGGGAACAAAGCAGTTCAGAAAAAATTATTACTTTTATAAAATAGAGAGGAATATTCCCAAATTAAAATTAAGAATTAAGGGTCTACTGCTGATATAAATTATAATACATATTTTTCTTACACACACAGATGTGTGTTTATATAAATATCTAAGATTTAAATATTTAACTCAAAATTACTAACTTTGTTTTAGGAATAATACTTTTAGTTTATCATTTTAATTTGCCAAATCCCCTTCCTGGAATTTAAAATCATTACTTAAAGTCTTACTTAATTAAAGTCATAATTAAAAATAATCTAGTCTAAAGTCTAAAATCATACTTAAAAATAATTCGCATTACATCGTCTTTAATCCTGCAATTCGGTTAGCTCTTGTCCAGTCACGGTTTAAGATTTAAACAAAGGATTTAACTTATAAATATGCTTTGCTAAAAGCGTACTTTATTTTCTAATCTTCTCTTGCTCCGCAAATGCGTGCTGAGCTTTTGTGCGCTTAATCCATTGTGTCAAAATATGACAAATTACATAGAGAAATGTGGAGTCCGGAACTATACTGATGTGTAAACCAAGAACATATGACCTAAGGTATTATTCAACAACTATATTTGCTGCCTAAATTTCCTCCGTCTATTACGCATCCTACCTGTACGCCAGTCACATCTATAGCCATCTCGGCTATGACTAGAAAATGACTGGTTTCTTCTCTCCAATGCATCCTAAATTTATTACAAATAATAGAGGTCATCTACAGAATTATTACACACATATATATATAACAAACAAGGTAGTTAGTAAAATACTGTATGACCAATTTGGTCTAGAAAACATTTTGCGCAATATGCTGCAAAATAAGTAAATTAGAAATTGTAGTAAGCTCGCTTAAAAGTTACCAGGAGCTGTGGCTCCAAACAGTTCAACACATTTTAAAAAACAATGTCATTGAAGGGTGAGAAATTATGCTACGCGAGAAAATATATATATATATAAATGTTTCTAATTTTTAACCTTAGTTCTGATTTATGCTTAGATTTTTAATCATCGCTATTTGAAAACTAATTGTTAATTTATAGCACTTTTTCTTGCGTTTCAATGAATTCAGTGATTAATTTAAATATATGATTCCAATGAACAATTTTATGTTAATGAATGCCAAATTATTTCATATCTGGATTCACAACGTCCTTTAAAGAAATAATTCTTTAGAGAACAAGTAGACTATCACAAAGAGAAAAATAAAAGATTTCTATAACTATTCATTTCTAAAACATTCCCTTGTTTAATTAAAAAAATATGACATAAAAAGGCTACTTTAGATGACAGATGCAGGTAATTCTCATGCTAGAAGCTGTGAATTAAAACTGCAATCAAGCTTTTGTGTTCGAAAGATTTTTTTTTTTTTTTATTTTTATTTTTTAATGTGAAAGGTAACATTAAAAAGAAGTTACGCAATTACCTTCATATTTTCTGTCTCAGACACGCTAAAAAATCCTATAATGTCCTCCGTCTTAATTTTCAAAATTAAAATTCCCAATTAAACTTTTTAAGAATTAATTTTGTGCTTTTTTGGGAGAACAGCATGAGTATGAAGTAATCAATCAAAGTCACAAACACTTTTTTTAAAGATTTATTTAAAAAAAAATATTTATTTTCGCTTTAATTAAAAAAGATTAAAATGAAAAATAAATTAGAATACGTACTGGAAAGCACGATATTTGCAAAATGTGTAGACAAATTCGCAATTTTGAGAGCATTTATAATTCAAAAATAAAACGAAATTTCGCAATACACTTCCTACCAGTTTTCTGATGTTTTTACCAATTTCCTGCTGCATATCGCAGTTTATAAATGTTTTATATCCGTTCAGCTGATTATGCTTTTTATATTTTCTTCAGTTCAGCAAACATAATTTATTCTCTGAATATTATCGCTTACCTAACCGAGAGTTAAATATACGTAAATCTTTATTTAACTTTCGTATAAGGATTGATATATATATACATATATATCTTTAAGTCTGGACTAAATAACATATACATATTATAATATTAGAATCTAGTTATTATCTGCTAGAAACAGTATTTCAATTTATAGTAACTGAAATAAAATAAATTTAATTAACATGCAATTAAACTAATTTAAATTTATGAAAAATTAAAGATATATCTATAATCTTAGCAGCGCTAGGTTCTTAATTTAAAGTTCTTCAACTTTTAATTTAGTCTTTATCTATCTATCTATTTATCTATATATATATATATATATATTGTTTGAAAGGTCATCACTGGTCTTGAGTTACCCACTTAAAACTTTCATAATGATTTCGCTAAGCATTTTAGTATGTGGAAAATGAAGGAATTCCACCTGTATTATTTTTAAATCAATTACTCATTTACATTAATAAATCGAATTTATTGCAAAAAGTAACGTATGACGCTCTGTTTTGTTTAATATTAGTATACGAGTTAACGCTGCGTAATTTGTTTCCACAAAATTATGAGAACTATGAAATTAGTATACGTAAAATATAGCTCAGTTGTTAATTTTCAATTCCTTCTATCTTTTTTTAGCCCAAAGCAGCGTTAGCCCAGAAAACCTATTAATCTCAAAACGGGATTTTGCGTTGAATGACTATAAAAATCTGACTAACTTCACAATTTGTTGTCACCAAATATTATCGCCCTGTGTTATATATAAGAACTAAATAATGAAGAATTTGCATGAATGTATGCATGTTTTTCACATTATGAAAAAAGAGCGGTACCTAGAGCCATCAAATTCTGAATAAGGTAAAGCTCCACCAGAATATAGACACCTGGAAGCCCGAATTTTGAATTTCGAATTTACTTTATTGCGTATTTCATATTTTGTAAACCTCTAACGAATTTTTGATTAAAAAGTTCAACGATTTCAAAGCGAGCAATGGCAATACTGTACGGATGAAAACCTTTTATCTCAAGAGCGCGACAGTTTCTGTTGGAAGTTCTAAAGATAGGCTGCTTTTAAATATTTTTAGCGCAAAGGAGCATTAGCCCAAATGCTCTAGAATTCTGTATGTGTATGTAAATAGAAAAAAGTGACCCTTTGAGCATAATATAAAACCTGAAAGCCTTCAGATTTTTGTTAATAAAGTGTCGATAGATGTGATTTTAAAATATCAGTAAAATGAAAGCAATATTCCTGTTTACTTTCGGATAATCCAACCTACTGCTATATACAAGGAGGTTGTAGAGACATTAGGTTATTTTGAGGCAGGAGAGATGAAAAATGAGCAACGCCCTCACCGGGAATCGAACCACGGGCCTCTGAAATATGCGGCCAGCGGGCTGACAACTACACTACGAAGGCATGCTGAGAAGGCGGGAGAAATACCTTATACGGTAATTACATTTGAAGTTCGTTATTAACATTCTGAGGGAGAAAAAAGATATTTTAAGGAATGAGGCCTTTTTATTTAATATCAGCATTAAATTTAACAAAGCTTATAGTATTTTTCACAAAATTATGAGATCAATCGAAATAATGCGCTTAAAAAATGGTTCGATGATTATTTTGCAAATTCTTATATTGTACTTAAAAGTAAAGTATTGCAAGATTTTCTTTCTGAAAAATTTCAACACGATCAAGATACGAGTATATAGATAAAAAATCAAGATAACATCGAAACAAATGTTATCTTTTACCTTACGTTCGTTATAACAAAATTTCATGTTTTGCACAGAAATATCGAATATCATTATAAAAGAGTTGTCGTTATAATGAGAGCAGATTTAATATACTCTCATTATTTAGAAACATCTTGCTTCTCTCTTTGAAAGGAAATAATATGTGCTCTGTATTAGTTTACCCCATTCGTTGTTTAATTTTGACTTTTATCAAGACTGATGGTATAGTATATGATGCAAGATGAAATCGGAGAAAAGCAATGTGTGACTTATATTTCTGTACTGTTTATATATTTAAAATATTTATATAAGCGTTTCAACGCAAGTTTTTCCCCGAATTCATTGTGGGGAAGAAAAAATAATTATCTTGTAAAATTTTTGTATCATTCTACAAGAAATGTTTTAGCAAAGTGGTAAAATATTTCATAAGATTTGAATATTATAAGTCTACTTTTCTTTTAAGACAATCATATACCATTTTGTATTAAATTTCTTTTTTCTAAAAGCTGTATATGGCAGTTGCAGTATGAGAGATCATTATAAATTCTCTTCCTAATGCTGAAATGAAAGGAATAGACATATGCATGTAAATATTGCGCTTGAAATGAAAACTCAATTTGCATGCAAATCTAAAATCAAACATCTTCAAAATTACATTCAGGTTACGTTTTTGTTACAGTAATCTTAGAAGCCATGTAATTTTGATTTTTATCATTAAATGTATGCAAACGCATCGAACGTCTCGCAATACGTTTTACCACAGCGAATTCCTGTTGCAGAGGATTTCAACTTTTGAGCAAGATTTTCCTCTGTAAATAAAGGCAAAAACAAATTAATGAAGCTATTTAATATTTATTAAATAATTTACATACTTTTATACACGCAATAAATTCTAAAAGAATATTTAATTAAATTGGACAGCTCCCCTTTTTCTTAAGAATAAAAGTATGAGAGATAAGTTTCAATACATTACAAAATTTTTCAGTGATGTTAATCTTTAAGTAGTTAAGAAATTTTTAATACAATTAAACATTCATTGTAACGAATCGCAAGGATTTGAATATGTTTATCACAGAAATTTAGCATGGCCTTTGAACAGTAAACATCACTTGTCGCAGAGTTTCTTCCCTTATCTCTCTAATCCTGTATTCTATTCATACTTCTAGAATTGGATATTGACCTCCATCCGAATATAATACTTTCTTGGTACTGATCTTAGTCTTTAGTTCTTGGCACTATTCTTACTCCTCTAGCACTTCAGATGGCTTAAACATAAAAAAAGACCTAAAGTCATCTAAAGAACCTATAAAGGCAACTGAGAAACGAGCACTCGAAGGAAAAACCATTCATGTCGATTTTTTTTTTTTTTTTTTTTTTTTTTTTTTTTTGTAAATTGAAGTATTAATGCCATCTAGCGGGCAACAGAAATAGCTTCTACGTTTTGAATCTCTTCAAGAGAAACTCTATTTATGTCCGTAACTGTAGCCGAAGAACGATTTTACGTACTAGGTAAAGACAGTTCCTGATCAAGTGCCAAAAAGGCAAGAAGCATATATGTCCAACTTCCTTTTTGAGGTTTATTCATGTTGGTTCTTGTCTCATGTAACGACTACCTGTTAATTTCGATCATCATTTCTTCAGCAGTGCTCATGAACATGGAAAACGAAGATTCCAATGCAAACTCGTTCAATGGTTGAGTTTTTTGCCAAGAATATTAAGAAAATAGGGAGAATCAGGGACGTTATAGAAGTTTTAAAAGCAATCGCAACAAAATTAAGACCTGATTGAAGGTGCAAACACCTTCAACGTTTTATTTGATTTGTGGTAGTGAAAAATGGCGAATTCTGAAAGTTAATGAAGAACTTGGGAATTATAATACCCAAAACCAAGATCTCACCAGACTTATAGCGTTTTGACCCTCATGAACCGACGTTCTCGTTTGAGAAATAAGTGATGTTCATACTATGCGTCTTATTCTTATCGAGTACATTGTTTCCAAGACGGGCGATGTAACGTTGCGCATGTTTGTACGAAACATTTGCTTCATTCTATAGCATTACAAAATATCAGGTAAACCGAAAATAAGCGAAACTTAGGCAGTTAATGGAAAAGCGCTGGTATACCACAGAGGAAAACATTCAAACCAAAAACATCTAAATTCTCCAAACACTCTTTCTAAAATAATTCGGTGTACTCCGTATGAGGAGAAGGTTACAGTATTCTTTAAAAGAGAGCTCGAAAATATATCAATCGGAAGCGTTAAACATCAGAAAATTACACGACATGTACAAAACGAACAGTTTAAGGTAGTATAATAAATTCAGGCGTATTTTTAATTCTATGTTTAGCATTGGATTCGCTTATCCAGAAAAACGTCACTTGAAGTCATTGTAAAACATTAAAATCAGAGATTGATATGCTTGCCAAAAGCTCAGAAAAACTTACAGAAAGATAAGAAAAATCAAATCTGATTGCAGATATGAAAAATAAAATAAGGGGAAAAGAACTTTATTTGAGAAAGAACCATTCTGACAACGCAGAAGATTTGTGTTCCTAAAATAAACAGAAGAAAATTTAAAAAAAAAAAAAAAAAAAAAAAAAAAAAATGGCACCTCCAAAAATTGAGAATTTGTTTCTTTTTTATTTACTATGTGGTGTGCATGTAGAGGGTAATTAAAATTAAAGTTGCAATTTCAAAACGCTCTAACTTTAAAACTACGGAATAACTTGTTATTTTACCAGAACAATCATGAGATAATGGAATTTGTTTTGCAAAAGACAAAAATAGTTCCAAAATTTGTCGATAGATGGCACTTTCAGTGTTCACGTTGCTGTATAAAGCTGAAAAGAAACATAGACTTCAATAATTTTATTAGCGAAAAGAAAAGGAAACGTATTTACAGAGAAAACAGCGATAGTGACAAGAGAAGCTTTACGAAATAAACACCTTATGCATAAGTTGTTCGATATGCTCTCTTCCTTGATCCACCGCTAATTGGAAGTGCAAGTTCCATAACAGATCGGAGGGTATCTGAGATGATGCTATGAATGTGGTGGGTAATGCTTGCCTTCAAGTCGGCAGATTAGTAATCCGCCCATTGTAAACAACGTTTTCCAGATATCCCCAAAGCCAAAAGTCGCACGTGTTTAAGTCGGGGAAGCATGGCGGCCACGCTGTTGGGAAATGACGGCTTATGATTCTATCATTCCCGAAATGAGCGAACAGCAGCAGCTTCACACGAGTAGCAATGTTCGGAAGAGCGCCATCTTGCATGAATATAGTGCGATGCAGACATTGACGTTGCTGAAGACCCGGTTGGACATGGTTACGTAAAAGTGTTTAACACCACTTTCCAGTAACTTCGCAAGTAGCGGGACCCCAAGGTGTGATCTCCTGGAAGAAGAACGGACCAAAGACAAACGCTGCCGTTATTCCGCACCACATAGTGACCTTTTCAGAGTAAAGAGTGAATGGCTGTAGCGGGAACGGATTCTCAGCCGCCCATATCCTGCAATTTTTCGTATTTACAAAACCTTGCAAATGAAAATAAGCTTAGACCACAGAATGTTCCATTATCCATTTCCCTCCGGGCAAGAAATCGTAGTGCAAACTATTCACATGTTTCCAGGCCAGCAGGATTAAATTTATCTATCATTTTTCTCAAGACATATGTGATCATTTATACCTTTTAATGCCCGGAACTTCCTAATAGCTGTTAACGCACAATCCCCATTCTGATAGGAAAGCTTTACGAGAAGAACACGACTCATCTTCGTCAGAGTGAGGATGAAGCACTCTGGCAAAATGTTATGCGTGTCGTTAATGTTCTGCATTCTTATCTTAGCCATGTCTGTAGTGCGCATGTTACGTCTTAGTAATTTGCATACCAACAGCAATGTGAACACTGGCAGCGCCATCTATCGGTATATTTTGAAACTATGTTTTTTCCTTCTCCAAACAAAATTCCATTACCTCATGATTGTTCTAGTAAAATATCAAATCATTCTGACAAGTAGTTTTAAAGTTTCAGGATTTTGAAATCGCAACTTTAATTACAATCACCTTGTATATGTGCATGTATTATGCATATATATATATATGTAATAAAACTGTTCCATTAGATGTAATAAAACTGCGTTATTATTGGACTAAGATGACTTGGTGAGAGTTGCAAGGGATTGTCGGAGAGGACTGCATCACAATTTGAAGACTTTGCTGCGTAGTTAGAAAGATGGACGTATAAAACTTTCAGACATGGCCTAAATTCCACAAATAATTTATTTTTATTTATCTACAATGCACATTATCACTGTGGGTGCGCTATTCACCTCCCAATTTTCTACAAGATACATCTTCTTAAAGAACGAAAATTAGAAAAGTAAAAATAAAGGCAAAGCGAAAGAAGCGTCTGGAAACAAAAGGGGAGACAGAAGAGAAGAAAAGTTGCAACGCAGTTGACCATTTTATACTGAATTTCATATATATATATGTATTGATACCATTTATAATACAAATTTTGTTAAATAAAAGTTGAAAGTTTATTACGAATCTTTTGTGTGATTTTATAGCAATATATTTTTACCATTGGAGTTACATAAATTAAAATTCATTTTTTAAAAATGCTCTCTCAATTGATATAAATGTTTTCCCCCCCTCTAGGTCTTCAACTGTGAAGTATTCTTCCACTCAATCAGTCGAAATCCTGTATCTACTTTTCTAAATTTTCCCATGAGTTTCCAAAACGATTATTATGTTCCTATATTTTGATATAGCTACATGACGCCTGTCTGGAGGCAAAATTTAGTTAGAATACTTTAAACTTTACTTAAGTAAATTTTTAAACTTTACTTAATTAAAGGGCTGTTAATTTCATTTTCGCATTTTTGCGTTGATTCATTTTCTGCGTTGATTCACTTTTCAGACTGTTGCTACCCAATACTACAGCCTTGTATTATATTTAAAGAAAATAAATTATGAAGAATCTACATTTTTGATTAACACACTCAAAGGGAGGAATGTCAACACTGTACGGGGGGCGAATTTATCTTCAGCGTGGGAGACTGTGTATCAGAAATTCTAAAGATATGCTTATTTTAAAACTATTTTGCGATACTGCTGTTGAACTGAATTTTATGGTTTAAGTGCGAAGAACATGATATTTAATAAATAAAGGTAACACACAAAACGTTGAAAAAGACGCTCCTTTGGGCGTAATGTAAAATCTGAAAACTTTCAGATTTTTTAAAAATACATTTTGTGTTTTTATTTTATTAATGTGATAAAATTTTGCATTAAAATTTAAAATAGAGTATAAGCAAGGGATTATCAGATAGTATGGGATGGAGTTTGTGAATCTTAGTCAAACGCATTAAACTAAATGAAAGTATCTGTAGAATTTGACTATGCTTCATAAATATTTATTTAATTTTACTTTACAGATAACTGAATACAAAGGACCCGATTGCAAAAGAATATAAGAGGCAGATAGGAGTCGAAAAACAGTAAGATCGAAGCAACTGAATGTAAGCAACTCGAATGAGAAATGATCAGAGATCCTCCTTTTACGGCGCATGTTATTGAACATCTCATTATCTTGGTCCTGACGTCAATTCCTACCTTCAGTAAGTATACAGCAATTTTCATAGCTTCTAAAAGAAACATATTTCCAACTACCTTGTTTTCAATAATCGTGGTGGTTCTGAGAAAAAATTATGAATTATGCTCCATAAGGGCTGCACTTTGAGCGTTAATGTTATTTTAATAATATGCTTTCCAAACTGTAAGCAATTTTAGCGTCTCTAAATATATAGCATTTTCCGAATGAACTGTTATTGTGAATCCTTTCTGTTTTCTTTCCGGTTACTTTGTCTCAAATATTTGATGTTCATTACATACTCTTAGCTTTTTATCTTTAGTTTCACTTAACTGTGTGTTTCATATCACCCACCATTTATTGTGCCTTTTAGAAACATACTATTTTTAGGAAAAACTTTTAATACAATTTTCATAATTTCTTTTTCTTTATCGCCTTAGATTTGCTGAATCGAATCATGTATTTTAAAGAGGGCTTATGCTTTTTTAATGGTTATATTCTTTTTCTTAAATAATTGTTTAATTTTTTTTTATCTTTCACATCGAACATTATACGAACACGTCTTGAAAGAAAAGACTTCCTTTTTATAACTCAAATTTATCTCTGTTACAGAACATGTCTGTTATAGATGTTCTTTTAAGGACTACACTCTTCTTTTAATATTCTATTGTAGGGTCTTACGTTATTTTTCTAACATTTGAATTTTAGTTGGAAACAGCTTCCTTTTATTCCTTATTTTCCTGCCTACGCTTTACTGCCAAAATGGGTTTTTAGTTTTATGCTTTATGCGAAATAGTGTCCAAACTACTTTTTAAGCTGATATCTGAGTTACTTCAGTTAGAACGTGTTCTGCCTCTTCGCCACGTTGCTGTTAAGAGTTAAAGCTTGCTAATTTTGACCGTGCTTAGTACATGCCTGATAGTCTACGCCGGTGATTTTAGCTAGGAGCCAACTACGCGATTAGTCATTTAATGTTTCTAACTTCGTCTATGCTTAACTTAGTAGAAACCTTGTGTAACTATGTAGTGACTTATCGCGGACCCAAGTGTGTAAATGATAAGTCTAGAGAGAAGGGTTAAACTCACCTTTTATTGCTTCAAACTAAGCACACAGATGACCCCTTTTTGGGGCCGACAAAAGGCCTCCACTTGGGCTTTAACTCAAGATAAGAAACTAATCTAAAGCTAAAATCGAAGTTGGCCTTTAATTTCATTAAACGCAGAATATCAGCAAGCACGTACAATACAACCCAGCATAGTTAGCTTTAAACAAAGAAGCAGCCTGACGGCGAACACGCCTCACAAAGGACTCATAAGCTGTTCTGCTGAAGTCATCGAAACCTTCCTTTAAATACTCTTTCTATCTCATTTACATACAACGCGATACTATAAACTATTTCTGGTAGAGACTAGTAGGTGGGAAACGAGAATAGACAGTAAAACAAGCTTAAAATTTTAAATAATTGTTAGAAACTTAAAATAACCTCTACAATCAACTCTGTGAAGATTAGGCTGATTATTGTACTCAGCTTTAGTTTGATTTTACGTTTTATATTTAAGCTCAAGACATAAATGCTGGCTTCCTGCATGAAGGGTCATCTGTGAATATATTTGAGTTAAAACAAAATGGTATATTGACTTTTCTTCGGAGTTGTTACTTAAACTACAAGAACTTATCGAATGATCCCTACACAGTTCTGCGTTAAGGGTAAAGAACGTCATATTCAAAAAATAAATTAAACGGACAAACGCTAATAAAAAAACGACAAAAAAAACATTGATATGACGAACTGAAGGGAAAAAAACTGGAAAAAAAAAAAAAAAAAAAAGAAAAAGAACAGAAAAATGTGTGCCAACATTTAACGCAGCATCGGTAATTCTAAACGTATTCAGCTATGCTGTTTTTAAACTTTTGCTGTTGAATTTTATATAGTGTATGTGCAAAGAAAGTAAAGCTTGATAATGAACATAAAAAGACAAAAAACAATGGGTTAGTATGGGTGAGGGTAACAGTAGACTGGTAGACTGCGATCTCAGCGAGAGAGTTAAATGCCTTAGCAAACCTTTTTGGGCGGCCGCTAAAATCTGAAAAACTTGAATTTCTTTATAGTATTATTCTTTCTAACTGTATTACTATTTGAACTGGAACTGGATTGAGGACTGAAGATCTTGAAGATTTATGTCCTTTTTTAGACCATTCGGTACATTTTAGTATTTGATGTTTAAGAGAAAGAATTACTTCAGAAATATTTAGCTGAAGAATTCAATAGGTTTTGAAGTAGAATAATGTGTAATTGAAATTTGAAGCGAAAGTTCTGTAATTATTCAACTTAATAATTTTTTTGATGAAACTGTCTGATAACATTTTAGATTGTAAGATAACACAAGAAAATTACATTTATTACAGGAAACATAAAACATCCTTTTATTCCAGGTAGAAATAATTGTATTTAATCTGGATGATTTTTTCATGATTATTCGTATCAAATAATATTCGATCTCATATAAATACTTTCTTAAAAACACACCCCGTATATCTTCTCACGCTCAGTTTCATTTCACAAACACACATGAAAACAATTATTTAACCGTGACAGCAAATGATGATGAATAAAATATTATTCAGTTTTTATCCCTTAATTAATTGAAATCGTTTGCAACCTTCCAACGAATTATTTGTAACGATTAGACTCATTAATAGGTTATATTAACGGGCATTATTTATTATTTACCATGAATTCATTTTAGCCCAATGGGCTTTAGGATAGAATGGCTATTAATTTTGTTTTGGCATTTTGCTTCGAAACCTTAATGTTTGCTTTTCACTTTTCAAATTGTTGCCACCAAATATTATCGGCCTGTGGTATATTAAAAAATAAATAATGAACGATCTGCATAAGTGTATGTATGTTTATTGCAAAGTGATAAAATAACGGTACCTAGAGTCTTCAAATTTTGAATAACGTAATCCTCCACAGAATTTGGCATCTGGAAGCTCTAATTTGGAATTTGGAATTTGTTTTATTATCGATTTCATATTTTGTAACGGTTTAACGAATTTCGGATTAACACATTCAACGATTTCAAAGAGACCAATGCCAACACTGTACTAAGAAAAAAAAAAACATTTTAATCTCTAGCACCCGAGACTGTGTGTCGGAAATTCTAAAGATATGCTCTTTTTAAATTATTTTTGGGATACTGCTGTTAAATTGAATTTTATGGTTTAAGTGCGAAGAACATGATATTTAATAAATAATGGTAACACACAAAAAGTTAAAAAATGCCCATTTGAAAGTAATGTAAAATCTGAAAGCTTTCAGACTTTTTTAAATTATCTCATTGTAAAGCAAAACAAGACAAATTGAATGATCAGCTTTGAATGTATGTTCGTTTAGGAATGTAATAAATAAGAACGACTATAGAACTACTAGCAATAAATAGAAACCACTATAAAACTAGTAGTAATAAATAGGAGCGATTATGAAAGTAGTGGCATAGGTTATGTTTTAATCACCACAGGTAAAAATTATGTTTAATTTTATACATCTTCATCTTGCTATTTCCCTGCTAAATGAAACATAACAGAAAGCAAACTGAGAGCAAAAGCTGTTATTCTTCCGATCCCATCGGTTCACTAATCTGGTTTTCTCCTATCATCTACCTTCATTAGGTGAATCGTAAACATCTGTGTTCAGATTTTTTTGCGGCCACACTGTGAGAATACTGATGAAGAAAAAGGCTTTATTTTCACTCTGCTACCATTTTTTTAAAAAAGGACGAGGCGCAACTGAAAATGAGGTGGATAAAGTCAAAATTGTGCTACTTTTCTAGATATTAAAGATAAAAAACTTGTTGTTTTTTACTCTTAAAGAAAAAAAGTGCTTTGCTTGACAGCATTCCGCTAATAAACTGTTAAAACAAACTGCATGGCCTGTTTTCTGGCTTAAAATACAAAACAGTGCAATTTAAAAACAATGATCAGTTTCCTTTACATTTTTAAAGCTAAGCATTGGATAAAACGCATAACATTTCAAGACTTAGGAATTTTGAATAAGTTAAATTAAATAAAGTACAATATAATAATGGTAGAGACAGGACAGGAACAAGTGCAGTGGCACCATACCATCGCTATGAGCAAAAATGGTATTGCCCCGGTGTACTACCTTTCCGTATTTTTATTGAGAATTAAACAAGGTAACATGCAATCATACAGATGTTATACATTTGGATATTCAGAGCTGCATATTGTTACGTTTGGTGATGGTAATGTTCATAGGTAGGCGAGGTACAGTAAAATTCGTAATAATAAATAGATACACTATCATGGTATGTAGGTAAGGCACAGATATGAATAAAGACTGAAAGCACGTTAGAAGTGCGTGTTTGGTGGAGATAACAATGACACTCTGAAATTATTGCAGAATGAGAGGTTTGAAGATTAAGGGTGGGCCATATATTGAGTCCTTGTCTGTGGAGGTAGTCGATGATGTACTTTATCTGACTGAATGTTTTTCGGTGCTTGATTATAAATCGCCTGAATTCTAGACCTGGGTTGCCTGGATGATGGATATGGTGAACAAACGTTATGAGACAGTTGAAGATGTAGTGCTCTGGGTCCCCGTTGTTTCCGCAAATACATCTGTCAGAGGTTGCTTTGTATCTGTTGTAGAAGTAGAGTGGAAATGGGCCGTGGCCTGAGATGTACTGAGAAAGGAAGTAGGATGAAAAAGTGACGTTTTCATCTATTTTTAGGGATGAATTCATATGTTCGTCTTCCTTGTTGTCCGTGAGAGATTGGAGTGCCTATTTGGTGGATAGCTGCGTCTTTTGCTAAGGGGTCAGCGAATTCATTTCCTGTACAAGCGCCGTGACCTCTAGTCCATGATATTATAAATTTGTTGTTGAGTATTAAATCCTGTACGGCAGAGTCAGCATTTATAATGTATTTCGGCTCATTAATTATGTAAAAGATGTCCAGCATCAGTGTGCTCCAGAAGAAGCAGTATTCCTTCCCTGGTGAGCTGCCATTTTGCTTATTGTTTCAATATGAAGCGTTAGAGCATGGTACTCGTCTGTTGAATAGTATCTCAAGACAAGATTCCGTATTTCAGTCCTCCTAGTTTCACCTTGATGATTCCACGGATAACGATTCTACAGCCTTTTATGGATGTACCTAAAGGAAGAATTTTATCAAATATATCAGGCAACCACTCTGGACTTGAAAGACCAAAGCAGAATTATTGTCAATATATCCGCCGGCGAAAATTGTAGCATTTAATTGGTAACATTTAACGACATTCATTGTTCAAGGATCATTTTCATACGTAACTGATAAATAAAATTATTCTATCGAATTACTGTAATTTATTTATTGCCTCTAGAATCATAAATAAAATGTATAAACGTAAATCAAAATCAATGTTTGCTTATGGCATGATTTTATTAATACCCTATCAAACCTGTCCAACCTTATGCTAAGAACATATGAATTAAAAAGGCATTTATTTTTTCCGAATAATTTGGTAATAGTTTTTTACTCTTTACTAAAATGTTATTCAATTTCATGAGTTTTTAAGTTTTATATAATTAACTCCCTCGCTGCGTATCCCGCGATTTAAACCCGCAACATAAAAGTAGCAAAATTTGCGCAACCGCGGGGATGCATATCTTTCGTTTATTTAACTGTGCAACCCTCTCTTTTCCCGTTCATGGTTTCATTGCGGCTTTTCTGTGATGTTTAATTATTTATTCAGATCTGGGTTAAGAGATGGCGCTAGTTGTCCATATTTTTGCGAAATATACAAACACATTTTGCGTGCTCTTTTCAAAGTTCAAAGATGTCTGTAGTTCTCAATCACATGAGACTAACTGCTCGACATTTTGCTAGATATATATCCCCCAATTCCATCAAGAAAGAAACTCGTAGACATTGTGCTGTTTGTTTCTAAACAAAGAACTAAACCTGGCGAAAAAATTCTCAAAGAAATGCGTATTTGGTGCAAAGATGGCGACATAGGATGCCTCGAGCGTTGTTTCGGAGTTTATCATATTACACTTCATTTCTAATAAGTGCTTTATAAATATTTTGCGTATTTTCATTAGTATATACGTTTTACCATTATATTTTATAAAATAAATCATAATTTAACCAAGATTAATTTTCCTTTTAATTGGTTATTTTTCAGTTTAAAATTTCCGACAATAGAAACTTTTTGTATATTTTAACTCTAAAATATATGTAATTAAAAAATTACGCAATTTTCGAAACCCACTTTGATAAAAAAAAAAAAAAATACGTAGCGAGAGGTTGAAAAGACGCAAGTGCTAGAATAGTAACTTCTTTTACATACTATTAAATTTAGGAAACATTAACTTTTTTATATATTTACTAAAAATTCATATTTTTTATGCATTCTTGTTTACTAATATAAAATACTATCACATTTTGTTACTAATATCAGAAAAACAGTTGGATATAACTCAAAAGGCGACTTTGTTTTAAATGCTGTGTATAGTTTTGGAGCATCTTTTCCTAAATTTTGCAATAAAAAATAATTCTTCCTCCATAGAATCATATGTTTAAGAAGAAAAATAAATAAAAATAAGGAAAATAAATTAAGACTTTCAAGTTAGCTTAGTTATATAAAAATAAAAATTTATAGCACACGAAAATATAGTTCAACCCCACATCGATATTTTTCTAAACTCTTGTAGAGTCATTAAGTTTTTTTGATGCAGGAAACATGAAAAATGAGCCGTTCCCTCGCCAGGAAACGAACCCTTGACCTCTCGAATACGTGCCCAGTGTGCTACTTTTACACCAGAAAGGCAATCTGGAATGAGGAAGAAAATACCTTGTATACTCCCCCTCGGAAACCCGGTCGCCAAATCATGGTGGTGACGAGTGGTGGTCCACCACCTTTTGATTCGGACGTCACGCGCAAAGCTATTAGGAATTTTTGAAGCAGGAAACATGAAAAATGAGCAATGCCCTCGTCGGGGCTCAAACCTGGAACCTTTCGAATATGCTGTCGTTATACCACGAAGGCATCCTGAAAGGCATCAGGTGAAAATGACTTATAATCTTAAAAGCATATTTTATTAATGGTTTTAAATGTTACGCACTGGTAGAAGGAAGTGAATTTCGACGTAACTCCGAGAGAAAGTATAAAATATTGATTTTTTCCATAACTCTTTCAAAACTAAAAGACATTTTACAATTTAGTCTACAGTCGAAGTTATTTGCTATTGTCACTTTTAGCAAAACTGCGATAATCGAATTCTATCGAATTTCCAACTAATACAAAATAATTTTTTTGCCATTTTGTGACTGCCAGTTTTTAAGATTGATAACTTTAAGATGTTCTTATGCAAATAATCTGCGAAAAAGTCCGAATTATTAAAGCAATTACTTTCCTTACTGCCAGATGTTCCTAAAAGAAACTTTTATTTCCCCGTTTCTTTCTCTTGAAGTTTGCACCTCGTTACATGATGCTGGATCGAGTCTTCATCAATAATTCATCAAATGTATAGGAAGACATATGAAAAAAAATTAAAAATACTTTGTCATGGATACAAAAGATGAAATTGTCCTGTTATGCAACGTTGCGTGATGATGGGGTGTATCCAATATTGATTTCCTCTACTTTTTGCAGCCTTTTTTAATCGAACTTTCAACTTTGAAGTGCATCTTGCAGAATTTCCAAAAAGATATTATAAAATGAGCCAAACTTTTTTCTCATTTAAAAAATCTCTTGATGATCGATATTATTAAATTATCGGTAATAGAATCGTTCTGACTGAAACTTCAATTAAGCTTTTTGAAAGTAGAACATCTTTTTTTATTTACCAACCAAGCATGTAATTAGGTTCAGTAAAAAGGATGCATATAAAACAAAATTTGCATATGTAAACGCAGATAAAATATACAGTAATCAGATTTAAACGGATGAACTGGACGTGCAGTTTGAAGATCAAATGAATGTTTAAGCTGTGCCGCAAGCGAAAAAAGAAGGGTTGAAAGTAAAAATTTAGTATTAGTCCAAATAATAGCTTCCAATATAAGACGGAGTGGTAGTTTTAAGTCGTTTCTAAAATAATATTAAATTAAATTAAATTAAATGGATCCGCTTTTTTTAGAAGACAGCTGCTTATATTCGAGATTAAATCATTCTAAAGTGAAAAACTTATTAAAGCTGTTCTGAGTAAGATTTAATTCAATGGTCTGAATACCATACCTTGAAGTGCACCGCAACATACACATGTGTCCTTTTAATATCTGATGCAAGGTATAATTTGTAAGATACCTTATCATTATATATTTTATTAAAGGCCATGCATAATCGATGGGTATGGTGTGCAGAAGGGTATTTCAAGCGCAAAAAGTGTCGCATTACATTTGACCTTTTGAATTATAAGTGCTTATCGATAAAACGTACAGGTATAAATAACTTCGAACATTCACTGTCCATTAATGAACTTCTTTAACAATAATTTAATAGCGAACTTCTGTTTAAAATATAGCAGTTTGAGATTTGTAAAAGCAATGTTAGTAATGTTAATCGAAAAATTATTATTATAATATTATTAGAAAAATTACTGTATATGTTAACTTCCGTTTACATAATTCACAAGTGCACATCAATATTGCCGCTGGGGGAGGAGTTTAAAAAATAGACCAATGAGCTTCTGTTGCTCTTGTGACGTTGAATCTTTTAAACTGTGCGTATGAGTAAAATGTTGTTTACATTTAATTTTGCATTTGTTATGCAGTTATAAATATATACGACGTATAAATGCTGGTATGATTTTAATGGAAAATCTCGGAATGTTTTCATTCCATATAGACTGCATTAAAAAATGCTAAGACGTCTACTATTTACATATATAACTATGCTTATATTTGATCTAACTTCACACTGAAAATTTTCACAAGAAATCCATGTCGCTATAATTACGTATACAGGAAATTGCATGGAAAAACATTTTCAATTATCTTGCTTAGAGGCTGCAAAGGTCATGTGAAATGACAGAAATATTACTGGAAGCCTATTGGTCCATTATAGAAGCTACTCCCTTGGTGGCGATACAGCTGTGCACTTACGAAATATGCGTCCCATTTACCTTTAACACTCTATTGGTTGGGAAAGGGACTGAATGCTTACAGTCAAGGGTTTTATCCACATAATTCCTTAAATATGATTACGTTAAACAAAAAATAAAACTAAAAGATGTTACATATGGATGAGACGCACGCCGATCGCAAAAATCGATTTTGGTAATATTCATCTTTGAGTAGTTGCTGATCTTATAGAAAATTCCATCGATTTCAAAGAAGTCACGTAATGAGGAAGTTTTTTATACGAACTTTGATACCTGACAGCTTTAAAATCATTAGAAGTTTCTGTAAAACTAAACCTGCTTAAAGATGAGTTTTGCCTAATTATATGGGCAATGCTATTTCTATCTTTAAACGATGTACCGTTACTGGATTTATTAGTACATAGCAAATGTAAGTTTTGTAATGGTTGTAGTAATGGTTGTAATAATTTAAGGAAGCAATTATTATAACCCATTACCTAAATAAAGTTTCTTGCGAAATATTGAAACAAGTACACAAAGTAGGTTAGAAGATGTGTACATATTTACTGCAAGATTGTTTATTTTAGGAGGATTAATTTATTCTATTTGTCAACTATCTTTACTATCTTTCAGCATACGAATTTTCTACTTTGAAAACATATCAGCAACCGATGATTAAGTATACTGAAAGCTATTTGTCAGTCTCAAACTTACACTACGACACATGAGTTAAATGCTTGTATGGAGTTCGTGGTTACTCTTACATACCAAGGAAATTCAGTATCAGTTTTTCGAGAATGCCCTCCAGAAAGACGGAGCTGTATCGCACATATATGAATAATCGTACCAATTCACTGAACTACTAATCATTTTCCGTCATATATACAAATGTAACATATACACAAATTCATATTTCAGAAGCTCTTAACTTCATTTTAATAAATTTCTTGTATTCCACACAGGTTCTAAGCCACACGTTCCCCTGAGGATAAACATGCTGCATATACCTACTCCTGTGGTAACGGGCGACAGTGTTCTGCTCAGTTGTAGTTACGATGTGGGTGATGAAACTCTATACGCTGTGAAGTGGTACAAGAATATGGGTGAGTTCTTCCGATTCGTGCCTAAATCTAATCCAGCTTTCAAGACGTTCCCTCAAGTTGGAGTAGATGTTGATGTAAGTATGTTTAATTTAGTTACATAAATTAGCCTTAGTTACATTAAAGAAAAAAGGGAAATAATTTACAGAAACAGCATTTTAAGTAACTAACTTAAAATACTGCAACTTAAATGTTCTGCACGAAAAATTAATAGAATTTGATTACTAAATTACAGGAACATACCTGTCTCAGTATCGCCAAAAAAATAGATGCTCTTAGAAAATTCATCAAAAAGCCAGCATATATACAACGTCATACGTGCAATGTGTATATGTGGATACGTGCAATATATATACATTTCAGATAATTTAGTAAGTTTGTCCATATAACAATCTATAAATTTAAGTTCCATAAAACTATTTGAGATCAAAATGTAATGGAGATTAAAAGAAAGCTTAGAAACGCCTCGATGCGATTTTAAGGAATATAGTAGTATTTTGCTAATTTAAAACGAAATAATCAGATAAATTATTAACGCTCTCATAACTTACTAATTTACTACTGATGGTTTTACTCGGTAGTCTAAATAAGTTTGGATAACAAATTGTTTTGAATATTTTCAAAAGCCTGATTTGATTTTTAAGTACTAATTAAAAATATTAATAAAAAAGGGACAGATTTATTTTTCTGTTTTGTGAAACAAAACTTAAAAAATAGAAAGCTATATACCGTAGCTAAATTTTGTAGATAACTTAAGCTATCTATCTCAGATTAAATTCAACAATGCTGTGATAAGGTCGCATAGAGGTTCTTTGTCTACGATGAATGATTTCAGAATGCAATAGCACCTTTTTCAGTACATAGGTGAAATCCCTACGCAATGAGGTGCCTTTTTTAATGAATACGGTTGCATCCTCGAAGGTCACTCCAAGGGACAAAGAGATGAAAGAAGTCTTTTCATCACGGTCAGGAGATGGACACGTTTGTTACGTACGAGTGAAGGAATGCCCCCGGGAGTTCAGCGCAGGTCCTGCTGGAGCTATGGGCATATTGTCCCTCTAGAACTATCACTCCTCCCGTAGCGTAGAGCATTCTTCCTGATAACAAATTTCTGAAATTACGGGACTGAATGTATTCAAGTCCCACATAGTCTGGATATGCATTTGTTAATGTTTTTATTTTATTAAAATTCATGTTATTGTTATGACTTGAGTTAGAAGTTCATTTCAGCCCTGTATTAGAACTTGGGTTTCTGTAGCGGTTTCGCCACTACACCAAAATTCATATGAATTGCACTTAACTGTATCATGCATATCAACTCACAGCAAAAAAATATGATTCATTAATTCCACTGGATGTAAATAAGGGCAGGATATGTTATTTGATTTTACGTTACAACTGCAAACAGATAATACTTCTGAACATGAATTCTGTGAAATTAAAGTGAAGTCTCAAAGCTAATGCTGGCACGCAGCCGAAAGTGCATGCATTCACATTTACGTTATAGAACTCTCATAGGGGAGTAAAAGTAGCTAAGGGAAGAAAGGATATTAATCACTGAAAATGAGAGGTTAATCATAAGTATGGTTATAATTCATTCAATGAAGAATAGGAAAAATGAAGCTCTAATATATAATAAGCCTTCATTAAGTAAAATTATTTTTGTTGCAAAGTGAACAAAAACTTCAAATTTTAAATGAAAGTAGCTATAATAATTTCCCTCCGACTTTCACAAAACGTATACTAATTAAATTATTTAACAAAATATGGTATCAAAGCAAAGAACTCACTAACGTATCGGGAAAAATTGGACATAATATTTCAGAAAGATGTTCAGATCTGAGTCAAAAATGAATGCTAACATGCTACGTTTAAGTGTAATATATATATACTAAATTATGTATTCATTGCATAAAATTGGCAATACATTTTTGTAGATCAGCCAGCTGAATTCAACTCCATCGAAAACGTAATAAATATACTGATATTGGGAAAACGGGATGCAGCAGAACATAATTTCAGATGAATATAAGCGATTTAATCTGCGAAGACGTGCTTAGAGTCATTAACGATCCCAATTTACCCCATAGTCTGATCCTCCTTTTCAAGACTTTCGCCATTTCAACGGCTAAGTTTCATACCAGTGTAATCCTTTTATCCTCTCTTCAAAAATATTGTCACTAGTGCTTGTTCTTCAGCCTAGACTTTTACGGGTTTGAGGGCCCTTGTAATCTTTCTCTATATCTTAGCGTGAGGAAGGTATAATACTTGAACTCTCGACATATATTAATGAGTGTTTTGTTCACTGGCAGAAGAAATGTTTTTGGCGAATAGGGAGTATTTTACTAAATTAATTGTCTCGTTTGTATTAGTAATGATAAGGATCGGATGAGGGAATAAAATGGTAAATATCTGTATTTGACTGGCGATTAGTTTTTGGCGCATTTATTAAATGCACGAATTTTTCGTGAATCTTGCCTTACATAGCTTTCTCTAAACACGTTCTCCACGAAGGTAATTCTTGTACTCCAGATAGCTTTCCTCATTTTTCATAATTATTAACTTAAAAATTAAACTCTTGCAAAATAATTTAACAGATTTTAAAACTAGTGAAAGTTTCATTAGGGAACGACAAAGAAGGTTTTTATAGTAGAGTTGATAGCGATAGAATACAGCAGTTCAGACAACAGATTCAGAAAATGGTGAAAATGTCTATAATTCTGCATATAAGCCAAATAATGTTAATTGGCACTAATTTATTTTTGTCAAAAGCGACTTCAGCGACTGAATTCTATCACATGATGGTGAAATTTTAACTATTTTCCAGCTAAAATTCATCAAATTTTGCTGCAAAGAAAGAATTATGAAATGAAGAATAAATATTGAACTTTCACGCACACACCATTTCACGTTTTCTAAAACCTGAACACAGGAAGCCTCAGGAGCTACCGGGGTATGTCCTATACGCCATAAAAATGCTTATAAGACCTGAAGGTTAAGACATTAGAATATTCAGTCGTAATTCGAAATATGCTTCCGGATGTTTCCATGATAGTGTGCAGAACAGCAGAATGCAATAGCTATATAATAAAAAACAAAAGCTGATTTTCCTAACAGAAAGGGGAAAAAATACTTTTTTGATGTCGAAACGTTTGTCTTAACACGATTTTTACATGTGTATATAATCATAACTGTATATTTGAACCTGTGAACAAAACTTTCAGTGTGATTGATAGAGACTTATGTGCAAGTGAAAGAACACGTAGGAAATGTTTCAGCAGCACGTTGTTGCAGTCATGTTTTATGTTTTGTCAAAATTATTTGTGTTTCAGAAATTCGTAAACAGTTCCTTTTAAATGTTCATAACTTACATTCACAAAAGAATAGAATTCAGTAGCTACATAATAAAAAACAAAAGCTGATTTTCCTAACAGAAAGAGGAAAAAAAGAAAGATACCTTGTGTTGTGTAGAGAATTTGTCTGATCGCGTTATAAAAACTAGGTGAATGATTTTCTGATTTATGGAAATCTTAATTTTATTTGATTCTGAATTATTTATTTTAATGCTTTAATTTTGGGGAAAAACGGATGCTTCTGGGAATATTATTTAGTTTAAAGGATATTATTTATTTTTCTTTTATTTGCAATTTTTGTACAAGCTTTGATTCATTGTGAAAAGAAGCAGGGAAAGGGAGGCAATTTTGCAAAAAGGAAGTCATAATTTCGTGCGCTTTGTCCTTTAGAATGTTCTAGAAGAAATTTCATTGTGCAGTTGACCTTAGGACAGGAAGTACGTGACAGAAGGGTTAGAGGTTGCCACATAACCTTCGATGTAAGTCATTCAGGTTTTGGCGATTGAGGGTCCGGTTGTTGGCTAAGTGAAGAAGGGCGCGCATGCGCGATCACCCTTATTTCCGCATTCAGGGGTTGAAAACGCAAATTTTGCCAAAATTAAGGGGGCGATAATTGAAGCCATAGTGGGAGCCCGCGTTTGTGAAGGAGAGGAAGAAAATTCGAGTTTGAATCACTTTTCGTGCGAGACTTGGCGAGACTTGCTTGCGGAACTTACTTTGGACGTTACTCTTGAAACTTGCTCTGGGGTTGAGCGATAGAAACGATGTAATTTACGAAGAGAGGTGTTTCCCGGCGGGGAGCGGCAAATATGCTCCCCGGCCGCATTTTGGTTAAGAGGCGGGATTAAAGAGGTATGAGTATTTGCTAAAAGATTTAAAAGACTTTACTCACTTACTCTTGGAATGAATTTTCGTGCGGAACTTAATTTTGGACGTTACTCTTGATACTTGCTCTGAGGTTGAGCGTTAGAAGCGATGTAATTTACGAAGAGAGATGCTCCCCGGCCGCGTTTTGACTAAGAGGCGAGATACTTTACTCACTTACTCTTGGAATCACTTACTGGGTGGACTTACTTACTTTTGGACTAAGATTGTAACTTCGAGCTTGCTCTTGGGATGAGCGAGAGAAGGCGAGCTGTAATGGCCTAGAGAGTTGTTTCCGATAGCAGTGCTCCTGTTTCTGATTTCCAGAGTGAAAATTGCTTCGTCGTTATGAAAACCAGTTACCTGCCGTGTGTGTTTCGCAAATAGTGCCAGGACAGGACGATGTCCTCTGAAACTTCCATTTGCAACCATGGATAAGGGCCGCCGACGTCAACTCTTATTAGGATACGAGTCCTCCACTGTTTCTCGAATTGTGAATAAACGATGGTACCTAGAGCTATCAAATTTTGAATAAT
The DNA here is from genome assembly GCF_044657685.1 of Stegodyphus dumicola. Taxonomy (NCBI): domain Eukaryota; kingdom Metazoa; phylum Arthropoda; class Arachnida; order Araneae; family Eresidae; genus Stegodyphus; species Stegodyphus dumicola. The sequence goes on along the minus strand of NC_140771.1, from coordinate 21,413,170 downwards.
TTAATCCTCCATCCGTACTTAGCGAACTGGGCCCACGAATTTTGAATTTAGAATTGGTTTTATTACCTATTTATCATTCTTTAAGATTTTAATGAATTTATAATTACTAAGCTCAAAAATTTCAAAGCCATCATTGGCAACACTCTACGAGAAAAACATTTTTATCTTTAGCGCGCGAGACTGCGTATCGGAAATTTAAACGTATGCTGTTTTAAATATTTTTAACATAATGTGGCTTTAGACCAAATGCTCTCGAAATGTGTATGTGTCAATAAAATGTTTTTGAAATTCATTTTTACGAAATAGCTAAAATTTCTCAAGCAACTGAATAATTTATTTGCATTTGCGTTCTGATTATCTCGAAATATCTAGAAAAATCGTGATGTAGTATCGTAAATTTAAATATTGAATTTGTGATATATGCACAGATTTGGGAAAATACGCTATTTAACTTACGTTTGTAATTTTAATTTTCGTTTTTAGAAAAGCAGTTTGCTGAAAAAAATTACAGCAACAATTTCTGACACAGAAATTTGGAAAAGGAACACCTGCTGCACATATTAGAAGAGTTCAAAACAAACATTTTCCTTTTATTTTGTAGACAGCTATTTATTTATCACGCTATAAATAGCTAATAAAAAAAACTCATTATACTTTTAAGTAAAAGAGCTTCACATTCGGTTAATTTAGAAAAAATAAAAATGCACTTTACCTGCCTTTTCGTTTAACGAAGGAGGATATTAATATGTTATATCCAGGAAGTAAAAAAAAAAAAAAAAAGATTTAATTAAACAGTTTTTATTATATTTGTAATTAAAGCGGTTTTATCAGTTCGCGAAGAAAATTCATCTTTGCTTTCTATATCAGAGGAATATGATATGAAGTTCAATTAAAAGATATATTAACATAAGTAACTACGTGATTGCAAATCTTCGGTGCATATAGGAGTCTCAATTAAATGTTTTAAATATTTATAGTACAGAAATCTCAGTTACCCAAATATAAACAACTCGAAACATATTGGATAGAAATTTATGTGTCTCAAAATTAAGTTCTAGACATTATTTGTTAACAATAGTGTAAATAGAAATTGACAACCAACTTTATTTAGATACATTTTCATAAAAAAAAACAAAAAAACAGATAATCTAAAACCCGATCATATCCAAATAAAATATTATTTATATAATTTTTAGTAATATACTAAATATATAATGTTCTTATCTTCAGTGTTAAAGTATTACAATGTTTGAAAATTTCTCAAACCATATATGGTGAGTCTTTTCCAAAACAGACAAGTGCTATGAGCCTGAAATTCCTAAAATAATAGATAAGTGTGTTAAGAAAATAAAATGTATTTTACTATTATTATCATATTATTTTAAACTATTATTATCATTTTATCACTTCTAGATTTGTAAATATTTAAGTTGTCATATGAAAATTATGTTCTACTTAACGCTTCTTTTACAAAGCCCTTAAAATTAAAAGCCTTTAAAAATATTATGAAATATGGGAAAAAATATGGGAGAGTTCCATATCTCCCGCTCTACTGGGACGATTGACAAATTCAGCTTGCGTTTTTCATGTCTCGAAAGCATGACTTAGAGTATGTATTAGATTTATATATAGCATTGTTCTGATATAGGTATTTTGACACCAAATCGGACTTTTTTCTGAAATGACATGCCAATTTTTATCCATGTTTCCACTCCACCGCTCAAATTATGCCAAACTGCCAAGTAGTTTTTAAAAAACTAGCTTTCAAAATTTTAGCTCTTCAATGTTAATTGAGTTTGGTATATATTTATTAATATGTCTTTTTTATTAAACTTTTTTTTATTCTTCCTTTCACATTTCGGAGTTTAGTTTCATTCCAAATAACGTTCGCCCATTTTTTATGATTTAGTTTTAAAATTTGTATTTTTAAATCATTTTTATGAATTTTTCAAAAAAAAATTGAATTATAATCTATAAAGCTTTTACCATCGTCTTAAAGTAGATGTATTTTTAAGCATACCTGCAAAATATAACATTCTTTTTAATCAAAATTTCCGAAGATTTACGTGAATTTATACATTGGCGCGTTTTTAAATTTGGCATATTTGTTGAAAGCGATAATATCATTAAATGTGGTTTAGGCGCTTTGTTAAATTTATTTGAAAGGAGGAACGATGTGACTTTTTTCCGTTTCTGCATAATGGAAGGGACAGGGAAATGGGTTGCGATATATATAGAAGTTCGCCAAGTGAATTATTCTTGGCGCAAACTGAAAAAAATACGCCAAGATAAATTTGTGAATTTCTCGGTAAATTTCGCACCAAATTTCACAAGATTTAATATTTAGGCATAATGTGAATCGTAGAATCGGAATATGAAAAAAAAAATATGTTATTTCAGAAAACGTCCGATTTTGTGTCAAAATACCTATGCTATAACAATGCTATATATAAATGTAATACTTATCCTAAATCGCGCTTTAGAATATGAAAAACGCAGTTTGAATTTCGTCAATCGATCCAGTAGAACGGGAGATATAGAACTGTCCTATTTTTTTCTGCTGTGTACATAGGAGAATTATATATATATACATATATCCTATTCGTATTTATCAGAACTTTAGAGAATTCAAGAGCAAGATATATTAAATTCTCCTAAAAACATTGAAGACTCCGAGCATTATACGTGAGGCAAATACATAGCCTGCTCTCCCAGTTTGTAAAATTATATTCATACCTAATTTCAACGTTGTATTCATATATATATATATATATACCTAAAATGCGTTCATATACAGTTTCAAAATTACTTTCAATCACATCAGTCATAATGTATATTAATGTATTCCTTTCAGATGGTGTGTGTGTGTGTGATTATGGCAAAGCCTCGAGGGCTATCTGCCTAAGGGGAGGGATGCCTTCGTGGAGGACTTTCTAAGGGGAACTGGTTCGTATACACGTTACACATGGGGAAAACCAAAAAAACGCCCATGCAGCCAGCCCGTTAGTGGGATTCGAATCTCGGACCGAACTACCAGTGTTCAGCGACTTTACCGCTCGGCCGCTGTTTTTCTTTCAGAATAAGGAAGGTTTCTTTTCTTCTATACCAGGAAGGGTTCCCTCTTCCATAGATTTAAGGGGGATTATTTAACTGCTAAGTAGTTAGTTTTAGTTTATGAATATAGAAGCTAGTTTTATTTAAATTTCTGTATTTATTCTAGTTTTGTATACATTTTGTTATTTATAAAACACATAAAAAATAATCTAAATGTAGATAAATGTAATATGTACGTTTCGAATTTTCCAGAACGAGGAATGAACTCCTTGCACTGGCAAAAGGGATTCATTGGGTAAAATAGGTTAAAAACCACCATTCTAAACACTGCAAATGTTGTAAATTATTTTAGGTTAATGGCATTTACTATTATCAGAAATTGTTTCAGAAATCGAATACCATCATTTCGAGTAACTGTGCTTACGAATCGCAACCGATGCAGATTTGTTTAATCAATTTATCTTTGTAACATTAATGAACTAAGTAATGAAGAATTTATCAAAAACATTAGGCATATGGTAGAATTTATCCTTTCCAATGTGACTGTGACATTTTTACCTTGTAAAAAAATGAAACAAAAAATTTTTTGCGCTTGAATTTTGTTCATAAATGTCACATAAATATATTTTGAAAGCGGAATAATAAAAAAACAAAAAACAAAAAAAAAAAAAAACAAAACAAAAAAAAAAACTGAAAGTTTTCAGATTTTATATAACGCCCAAAGGGATAGTTAAATTTTATTATATATTACCAATTACCAGTAGAAGCAGTATTTTGATATAGTTTTTTTACTACAGCATTTTAAGTATTATTGATGACTTTTAACTATTCTATCCTTCCATATAAAGGAAAATAGTAAATATTTGTAATCATGAACACATCAATTCTCATGAATTGATTTGAAATTATTCCATCGATAGTCGTATATCCTCTGGTAGTAAAGTGTTTAGGATTCGTCCACAACTTCATATTCAACGAATTGCCTTCCTTCCGAAGAATCTTGTTGCGTTTTTTTTTTTCTTCTGACACCAGATGTTACGTTATTTTCTTCCTTCATGTTCGTACGGGGTTCGTAAATTTGGAGTAAATAACGACGACATTTGATGAAGTATCGAAACATACTTTATTGTATCAATATTAATCAGGACAGCTCCAAAGTCACTTTTACAGTCGTCGTAGATCTACTATAAACACTTGCTGGAACAATAAGCGACACAGTCTTTAGGTTATCAGGCTATCACGGTGGAGATAGCTTCATTGCAAAGCACCAAAGTACAGCTCCCGACTCTGCTTGGTCGTTCTCTGAACTCCACGTACTCTCGAGACTCTCCACGCTACAACTAGCGATGCACTCGACACACAGAGCACAGCTCCCGACTCTTCGGTTCAGTCGTTCCCAGAGTTCAACAGGCTCTCTCGACGATACGCCAACCGCGATGACTCCTTCGGTTCACTCGACGACCCACTTGGCACTCGCTGGCCGGCTGACAACGCGATCGGCTCCGCAGGGATTGACTCGCTAGACGAGACACCAGCTCGATACTAACTAACTTGCACTCTAGACGAGGCACACACACTCACTCGCCCTCTCGACGAGGCATACACTAACTAACTGCGGACCAGCGGGGTTTATACAGCTTTCGGCTTGTGTTCGAGAACATTCTGGGCTAAACCGGTAATTCGTTCCAGAAGGAACTCCATCCGTCCATGGTATATCTCCAATTCTGTCACCAAATGGGCGATTTTTCGCCAAACGTGGCAACCTTGCATTTCCTTGCCATTTTATGGCAACCCTAAAACTGCTTTGCGGAGAAGCCATCTTATCGCGCCTGTACATTTCGTAACAATATAAATAGATACTGAAATCTCTGGCCAAGAGTTTTTCATATTTTTCGTCGTTTTCGAAAGTCCGAAAAATGATACTGTGATTTGGTTTTGCGGACAAGACAGTGAATCTAACTTTATCTTGCACGCAGACCGCGGCCATTTGTACATCATTATAATTGGTTTTGAAATATTGCAGATTTTTATCAATCAGTTAGCCTCACTCTTGAAATATATAAAATGTATAAAATATTTAAAATGATTGATAATATTCCGTTTTGAGGATCGTAAAAAATCGCCAAACTATTGTTGATGCCAGTGCTGCCAAAAATAATTGCGGCAACCCTAACGCAAGAAAGGAAGTACAATAGTAAATAACTATCTAAAGATCATTGTTGCAATTTAGATGAAAGGTTAAATTCATATAATACTTGTTAATTATTATAATTTATATAATAAAGGATAAACATAACTGAATGGAAGCATAGGAGTAAATAACTATTTCAGATCATTATTATAATTGATATAAGAAAAGGCTAAACATAACTGAATGGATGGCTGCATTGCTATTTCGCTACCGAGTTATCGTAAATCATAATTTCATCTCGTTGGTTGTTCAAACATAACTTTTTATAATGAATGACGCCTTTTCTTTGAAAAAAATTCTATTACAGACTTTTCGTCATGTGCAATTCCCAAATTGTTAAATCCATAGGATATCAGAAAAGGATTTAAAAATTAAATTAGTATTTCAATGGCATCTTGAGAAATATAGAACTATTTAAACTTACGCAATTTGAAATCAGCGCGTACGCTAGATTTGGCACCCTGTTAAATGGGCGCGTTTGCTAGATTTGACGCTTTTGCGCATATATTTTCGTTGCAATTTTTTACGGTCCTCAAAACGGAATAGTACCAAGTAATTAATAATAATATTTAAAATAATTTAAGTAATTCTTTAGAATTTCCAATAGACAATCTCGCGCACTAGACATATTTTTTTATTCTCTGCACTGTTGTCATTGCTCGCTTTGAAATAGTTAAGTTTTTTCATCAAAAATTCGTTACAATTTTACAATATGAAATAGATAATAAGGTGCCTATGTTCATGTCGAGGATTACTTTTTTTCAAAATTTGTTGGCTCTAGGTACCGGCGTTTTTTCACAATGCGACAAACATTCATACAATCATGCAGATTATTTATTATTAAATTTCTTTAAATATAATACAGGAGGATAATATTTGGTAGCAACAATTTAGAACGCGATCCGCGGTTTATAGTGTAACACCACAAAATTTGAAATTAATAGCCCTTCTGGGATACTGCCCCTTTACGCTAATTCGTTCATATTATTGCTCGTAGTCAACCCGTTAAAGGAAGTCTGGTAGAACAGCACAGAGAACCTCCAAAAACATGTTAAACTCCCAACTATATTTGGTAAAAAATCGTATGTTTACGAATAAACTACCAAAAGACCAACAGATGAAAAACAGTCATAAGTGCTGAAAGAAACGATCCAAAAACAATTTCATTCAAATGCAGTATGGATATTATAAAAGATACAGAATATAATTTAAATTCATCTCACAAAATTCTCATCTTCAAGGTAAAAACTAGAGAAATGAAATCCGTTTCAAGCAGAAACATTGCTCACTGAAATGGCAAAATATCAATCATGAAGTCTGTGATATCTTTACTGTACTGTCTTGGTGATTTTCTTGCATGTTTGCATAGAAAAGAGGAGGAGTGATTAAAAAGTCTGGAAGCTTTAGATAACAGCCTGATATCTAAAAAAAGAGTTTACCATTCAACATTTCAAAATATTAAAAAAATATATATATAAATCAATTGAAAAATTATTGAAATCTGTATCAGTTTGTAATCAGAAACTACAACAATTATGTATCCGAACTTGAATTAGTTATATATATATATATATATATGGCATAGAAAATATATTTTATTAATGAAAACATGGAACATGTAAATTTTTATCAAATTATAAAAGATTTCATTGAAAATTAAATACATTTCAGTCTGTAGTAATTATATAAATTACAATGTAATGTATTTATTTATTTTATCTTACCTGCTATTTTATGCTAAGTATCTTCACCGTCATTCTACTTTTCCGTTTTCCTGCCAGAGTGCTAATTTTAGTTCGCGTGTATTCAAATGTGGTAAAAAAAGACAGTATTCAAAGCAAAGTTTTAGATTGGTTAGACAGAGCGTATTTCGCTTGCTGAGAGAAACGTTACTAGTTGAAATTCTACGATAGGAGTCTGTCTTCGGCGTTGCTTTATTCTGATCAATATTCGGACCGGCGTTGCTTTATTCACGACGGTATAGGTTTGAGCCAATTTCCGTCATGTTATTTTTGTGTACTGTTTGGGCTATCTTAGAGTTTACTTTAGTTCATTTAAATTTCTACTATTTAGTTATGCGATAAATGCTGGCTGGTTTATAAGCACAAAGTATGCCTTCAGTAAACTGTTTGAATTCTTAATAAAAGGATCTTTTACACCCTTCTTAAGGTCTCTGTTTCCTCACTGGACAAAGCGATAATTCGCTTAGCTCGATCAAGAGTCTCGACTTAGCGTGGACAGGAGATAAGCCACTGGAGACATTTCTCCTAGAAATTTACTCATGGTTTCTTTTGATGTAAAATCATTATTCACCAATGTTCCAGGGGCGAGTGCATTAAAATGTCTAGAAACCAGACTTCGCGAATTTCATTTCTCTTGCATTGAAATTGATGAGCTAATTTCGCTTACTCAACTCTGCTTGAAACAAACACATTTTGTTTTCCAAAATAAATATTACAAGCACACTGAGGGATTAGCCATGGGAAGCCCACTCAGTCCCATCCTGGCTGATATCTACATGCATTATTACGAATCAAAATTGTTTGATACTTTAAACTTCCCGGTATGGTTCCACTACGTAGACGATACCTTTACCCTGTTTGAAGGTAATAAAGATGATTTAAATAACAATAATAAGTTCTTTCAACAACGAATTCCATTGATCCAGCTATTCAGTTACTTTTGAACTTGAGACTTGCAATTCTCTTCCATTTCTCGACATTCTGGTCACACGTAACACATCCAACTTCAGTACTAAGGTTTACCGGAAACCTTCATCGGTTTGCCTTCCACCACACTTCAAATCATGTCATCCAACTAAACAAAAGTTAGTTAGCTCCATTTTATTCCTATGTTTTTCGTGCTCTTCAAGTTTGCTCCTCCAAACTATCCCTTGATGAAGAACTAAATTATTTAAAAGCAATAGCTATTGAAAGGGGCTTTCACCCAACATTATTACTCAAACAGTTCAAAATTTCTTATCTCAACCCACCAAAAGCACACTCTTGTTTTAGGAGATTATAAAAATTATGTTGTCATTCCCTTCTTTCCATCAATTAGCCATAAAGTCCCAAGCATTTTGCAAAAATTTAACTTTCGGGTCGTTTATTCTCCCATCAATAAAATTCTGAGTTCCATGTTCAAGGACCCCATTCAGGATATAAATTCCTGGGGTATTTACAGGATTCCTTGCCAGTGTGGCTTAGTTTACATTGGCCAAACTAAGAGAGCCTTGAAATTTCGCGTCAAGGAACACGATGCATATGTTAGAAAAAAGGAAACACAGAAGTCTTCTGTTGCCCAACATTTTTCACACTTTCAATTTTTCTGCTGCCAAAATTATTCAAAAAACATGTTCCATTGGTGAGCTGGATTTTCTAGAGGCATATTTCACATTCAAAAGAATCTTTCTGTTCTAGTTAACGACCCTAATTCCAATCCATTCTCTGCCTTTAAAGAAATTATGTTTTAGTTCTGATTTCATCAACTGAGGGTGCCAGTGGCTTATCTCCTGTCCACACTTTCTTATCTTATGTAATCATTGTATCCTATCTCATTCATTTGCGCTTTTGCAGCTGAGGATGATGGTTCGGTAAAACCATCAAAACTAGTCCTGTGAAAATTTGAAAATATAACGCTTATTTTTGTTGTTTGACTTCTGAATTGATATTTGTTCGGCGTGTTATTGTATCTTAATTATAATAAAAGAGCTTATATTTCGCCCTGTTACAACAATCACTAAAAAACTTTTCTCATAGCTTTCTCTTCTCATCATTCATAAACCTTGAAAAGACAAACAAAACAAATTAGTATTGTTAAGGCAGTTTCTTAATATTCGTGAGCAAATTATTTTTGTTTTCCTTTTTTGTAGCTTTTCATTTCCGTATGTGGACAGGGAATAATTTCGCTACTCTACCTGTCTGTGGCTGTCGTGAGCATAATTAAGTAATCCAAAATCCTATTGCAGATTTTTATTATCTAGCAATTTACACATCTAAGAAAAACAAGTCAAGCTGAAATTTAAAATGATGTAAATTTTAGGTTCAAGTTGCTATGAATTTCGTTGAAACATTTTTAGTGAGTATCTTGAGGGAATCTGATAAAGATCTTTTCACGAGCAAAATTATTTTTCAGTATTTTACTATAAAAACGAAATGCAGCGACACAATTATTAAATTAACGTTAGTCTAATGTTGAATTTTGCTTAGTTATCGGATAACCGAAAATTATATCAATAAAAACAAAACTGGATATCGAAGAAAACTAAGATAATTGCATTTATCCTTGATGAATCATTGTTTTCATTAAGCATATCGTATACGCAAAGCTACTTGAAAGACAATCAAGGCTATATACTTTTAAAAAAGTCCATTTGTCACCTGGCATCTATATCTTCAATTATATGTTGTATGATGACAAGTTCTAAAAAGCAGCTTACTTTAATAAAAAAAAAAAAAAAAAAAAAAAAGATTTCGAAAAGATCCACTGTGCCGAAAGACCCTTTACCCACTCTGATGATGATTGATGATGAGAGTCAGCATTTACGGATCTCCATTCGGAGAAGCATAAGCGTTCAATAACAGAGAGAAAAAAATTCCTTTACAGCTAAGCGTAAAACATTTATTTAAATCATCCATATATATACAGTTCTTGTTTAACGATAAAAATTTTCCCTTAAATTTCGTAGCGATGAGGAATGTCTGCTTGCACGGTTCGATTTATGAGGTGGAAGAATTTGGGCCTTCTGATATCGCAAAGTTAGGGAAAAAAACGAATAAATGATGAAGTGAAAAAAGTATTTATCTGTATATACATCTATATTATCTCTCTATATCTATCTCTCTATATACATCTATATATATATGTACATAAAGAGAGTATTCAAATACATTGGAGATTTATTATTTTATTTATCATTACTTTGTAAATAGATAAGTTTTTATATTGTTGTAGCAACATGCATGATAAAAGTTCTGCTTAATAATAACAATAATAATAATAATATATGTATATACCCATTTTTGCTTTTAATGGCGGTGAAAATCAAATTGTTTAGTATACATAGTCTGAACAGAAAGCTCGTGAACTTACGATGTTATCCCCACAATTGGCGAAACTTTATCGAATTGCATCATGGCACCCAGTTTTATATGCAGAGGTGGAAATATAATATTCTTTTTGTTCCTTTTGCCGGCAAGTGGCTGATGTAGAATGTTTGGACAACCAGGTTTCAGGTAAGATCCTGGCGAGCAACTCCCAATGCTTGTCGCGAGCTCTTCTGTCCCGCATACACAAAAAGTAAGGATACTTGATATACCCACGTTGCTGGCCAAGGAGGCAAACGACCCTTTTAAGGTCAACACAGATGATCCATTGGTGTATGTGATATTGCAATAAATCAATGACCCAGTTCATATTTTCATATTCTTCACAAAGACAAACTGAATAGCCTATTGGTACTACTACCGAATAAATTTTTGCGTGCTACTTTGGTAGACGGTTGCACGGATTTTGGCGATTTTTCTTTTGGCGAGTAATGAAACTTAAGGTAAACCCATTGCTGGATAAGTTATTTATGTTAACCGATACTTTGTTGTCATTTTATTGAAAAAATAATGCGTTTTATTATGCATAAATTCCGTGTTTTAAATATTATTTATTACTTCTAAATATTAAAAATCAATTTAATTTTCCATTTTTATTTGAAATAAAAAAAATTTTGTTTATAATATTTTATATAATTTTATGTAGTGGATGATGTAATCAATGACGTCACCTTACTTAAAAAGTAATTGGTTTTATTAATATCTATAAATGTAATCTAATGTTTTAAACATTATTTATGGCTGTTAAATATTAATATATAATCCAATTTTGCATTTGTTTTAAAAATGATTTTATTATGAATGATTATTTAAATAACTTTAATTCTATGCGTGATGTAATCAGCTCCCTGATTGGTTACTGAATATTTGTGCATTACCGCGCCATTTCAAAATTTTATTATTCATCTCTTCGAATTCCTCAGATTTCAAATGGAATGGATATCTCCGTTTCGAAGATGAATGTTGCTATTGATAATTACCAAGAATTATTGGTATCGGAATAAAACAATTGCCCTTTGAGACCTAAGTACATATTTTTCTTTTATTTTATAATTGTATACTTAAATTTTTGTTAAAAAAAATTAATACACTATTTTCAAAAATTGCTGAGATAATTATTGTCACATATGTTTTAAAGTTAATTATATTCTATATAACGTATTTTAAAGTATTTGAATTTAATAATATTCTAATTCTTTTAAATGTTGGTATGATGGATTTTAATTCGATGTTCAATTTCAGTAATATTTTAATCTAATTAAACGTTGGCACAATGTTTTTATAGTGGTGTTTTTATTCTCTTTTTTGCTACATGAAAGTAATAATAACCTAAATAATATGAAAGTAATAATGAGTATTTTATACTTATAGTAGATGTATTTATTTACACTTGCCTGCCATCTTAAAAAACATTTTCAACAAAAAATTAATCCATTAGTTTTAACGATATTTATTTTTTTTAAGTTTCGAATACTTTACTATGCGTAAAAAGGGGGTTTTTCAAGATGGCTGACGATTGTAAACCTCGCGCAAACAATTGCGCCAACGTAAATCGCCAAAAATCTGGGCAACCGTCTACAAAAGTAGTACCAATTTCTGTTTCAGAGAACGACATCCTTCAAGCTTCGTTTTGAGCTATCCATGAACAGTTTCCATTAAGTTGTGTTAAAGGCTGAAATTCCCAACCCTTCCATTAAACCATGTAAGTTGAGCCAATAAACAAATCCATCATCAGTAATTATAGCAGAAACGCACCTTCTCTTGATTGAAAGTAGGATACCTTCGCTCCTCTTTCAAGCAAGTTTTTCTTCTGAAGTCTTGTTACTAACAGTTCTGAAGCTTTTTTGGATAGTTCCAAATCACGCGCCGAATCATTCAGCTGATACTGGTCAAATCCTGTATGAACGAAAGCCTCTCTTCAGTTTCAAAATCTTCGTCGTTGGGGTCAATTCGATATTCACCAGAATCGTTTTCCTGTATTTCCAAAGCGGGTAATTCTTTGAAAAGTGGCACTCGTACTTCCGCTGAATGTGACACTTGGCATGTAATTGCTGGTAAAATAGGATACTGTATTTTGCATTTGGTTACCTTGTTATATCCTATGTTTTCACTATACAAAAATAATAATCATTTTAGTGAATCTTGGGCTCTCGCCAAATCATAATTATACCAAATGGAAATTTAGAACGTGTCCTCTTAATTCACATCCTCAAACTCTCAACTCACGGCTTGCACACTTTGTGAGGGGCCTGTGATAAGGTCCCATAAATCTACGACAAATGATCTCAAATTGCAAATACAGAGTGCGATATCCGTGATGAAATCGCGGACTAAACATAATTATTTAATTGTTATTAAAATAATTATAAGTTGTTAAAATAGTTGTTATTAAAATAATATTAAATTCCTGACAATGTTAACCTCGAGAACCACGTATTGCTCTCGCACGTAAAATGTAGAGAATTTGAATTTGTTTAAAAATAGGTAGGTTTTTCTCTAGTTGAGTTTCTCTAGTATGTAGCCATTTTTTTTTGGGGGGGGCGTTCAATAAAATTTTCATGCGGTGTTCCATCATTAGAGTTTTCATTGGAGTTCGACACCACATCGTTGAAGCATTAACACTACACCACAGGCTCATTATTAATCTTTATCACCAATTTTTACTTTAAAATAGGCAAAATTGGCTTTCCTGACAAAACTACTGCTGTTTGTCCTTTGGCAGGGAGCAGTAAAACTGCCACATGCATAAGAAAACGGATCAGGGCTGTTAAAGTACTTACGACACAGATTAACAGATAAGGAAAGGTTTCTGTTCATATCTATCTATCTATATATATAAACTACTAACTTCTAACGTTGTGTACAAACAAGAACTAGGATTCCACCTAGAAATGCGCTTCACTATCACTTTACAGTATCTCAAGTGTAATTGAACGAATCTAGACACGTATGCACGCCGCGGAAATTGGTCACATTTATATAGGGTGGAGAGAAAAGAAAAACTTGATGTGGTAGGAGAAAATAATAACAGCTTTGAAATCAGCATGCTTGTTTAACTGTAATTTAGCTCAAAAAGCGAACTCAATAGAAATTGTGTTACAAATTGTTCCCAAGTAAAATCAAAACATACAAATAATTAAATGAAACAATAATAATACAGTACTTTCAAATCAGGAACATGATATTATATGAAAAACGTTTAGTGCACAAAATTCAAAAGATTTGGGCCTGGAAATTAATAAAAATTAGTTCAAGAATTATATTTAGTGCATGACTCACATGTAAATTCTCATTTGGAAAAGTAAAAAATGGAAATACAAAAACTTTAAATATATATAAATCGATTTGGCCTAGGTCTTATTAATAGGTCAGTCCAATCCAGAGAGTATTCCTTCACTTTATAATAAAAAAATTAATCAAATTATATTTCTGTTCGACTAAAAAGTAGTGCGGAATTCGAAAATTGGAGAAGCAATTTCGATTTTAAAACTTTTTTTTCGTTGCTAAAATTATTTTCATAATATGCCAGAGAATAAACTTGGCAACTATTTAGCCTGAATGGACTTTTCTTCTTTCACATAATAACAGTATTCATGTTTATTTTTAAGATCAAATGATATGGCGCTTGGAAATGAAGCGTTATGTTTTGCTTATTTATACCTAACTGATGTATTAAATGTTTGCAGATGCTCATCCTATATCCTTCATTGTGCTCTTTACAGTATGCTATGGCTTTAATGTTTCTGTGTTAAAATTTAGGTATTTCGTCAGCTGTTCCAAAAAGAATATAACAATATTTTAACCAGTATCTGGTTGTCAAAGGCTCATTTTTTATGTGATACGTTAGTGAACTAAAAGAGAGAAAAAACACCTGATATCTTCAACTGACAATATCGAAGAACCCATTCTTTTCAAGCTGAATTTTAGAAGAGACGACTGTAGTTGAAGAAGTATTTTTCAGACTATTTTGTAATCAATTTTGGCAACCTGAGGTTTTCACGAAACGTTCATTTGAGGAGTTTTCGGTTTATATGTACGACTGGCGGGTTGGTCCATCCGTATCGCAGCTGAAATACATAAGTATGCGCCTACTGTCGAAAACATTTGAAAAAAATTGATTAATGATGGGAGTTTCCATCGTTTCATGAGTACTGGTACATTTATGTTCCAGTGTCAGCAGAACCAGTTTCTAGATGACTGGCTGAAAACAGCTTCCTGTCATCTGTCATACGAAGACTCTTCCCTTGGGGGTCGATTGGGGGCAAGCCCTGCGTTCTGGCTAAGATCTGTGCTTAGACTGGCTCAGCTCCTGGGTTACATAATTTGCCTTCACAAGACAAAAGCCATCGATGCTTCGGTGGTCCGTTCAGACGCGACAGGAACCGTAACGATACTGTTAAGTCTGTCTCGGGTTGTGTGATCGCTACATGGTAGATATCATTAAATTTATCCTTGAGAGTTTGCCTCCACTGGTCAGCTTAGGGGGACTGACGCTGTCTTAATTGTTTGGGTGACAAGCTGGATCCTGATCACCTTGTATTGTGAACATAAATCTGACCATAATTACTGTAGCCTGGGATTCACACTGGGAGCTTGCCCTCACGTCGATATCCTCTAGATGTTTAGGCATTACTCCGTGTTAAGGGCTTTGATAAAGCTTAAGTCTTTACCTTCTAGTATACTTTCATACGAAGACAGCTACTGACGCAGAGCCATCTGTTCCAACAATTGCAGATGTTAGTGGTGGGGCTGGCTTATTACGGCAACGACACTATTACAATTGTCGACGAGACTGTTTTTTGGACGACTGAATGGTATAGGTTAACGTAAGCGACGAATCTCGACTTTGTTTCATCTTTTGAAAATTATCCGCTTGCTACTTGTATCTCTACCACGAAGGATTACTTCTTAGTAGCGCCCAAAGTGCTGGCCCTACTTGCTCTCGATCACATTGGATATCCAGTCACTGTATTATATTACCTTTCTGAAATTAAATAAAAATTATTTATACGCATTCTCTGACTCTGCAAATATTAATCACATTCTACTTACTCTTTCATGGTGCTGCGTTTTCTCTGTCCGGCAGTCTATATACAGGGAAATAAATTAAATTTTGTTGTTTAATAAGTACAATGTAGAGTGAAAAGTACTGAAAAAACTAAGTTTCGTTGAGAAGTTGTAGGGAAGCTAGGAGCTAGTAGTAAACAAGGGTAAGTAGTAATACGCATATTTTTTGGGGGTTTTTAAAATGCTTTATCAGAATTTTCTCTAAAAATGATTTTTATGAAACATTGTACCTATTCTGTAAGCACAGTGAACACCCTGAAAGATTGTGTGCACATGTTTTGTTTTAGCTAGTTAACAGAAAAAATTATTTCGTTACTTTTGATTTCAGTTAATATCCAGTTCATTTATTTTTTTTAGAAATGGTTTTATCTCTATATTTTTTCTATGTATTAAATGTTAAAATTCGGCTGTATTTTTATACTAATCACAATATTTTTTTTATAAATTAACAAGACTGTCTGAAACCATAAAATGAAGCAAGCTGAAAGAAAATCTCTGGGCAGATTGTAACGGGTGGCAATTATTCCCAAGATCTTGCTTTATGTAGTTAAACTTTCTTCTTTAAATATTAACAAGCAATTTACTTTATTCTATCTAGTTGTCTTTGCCATAACATAAAAATCGAGTTTTCATCTTCAAAGATTTGACATTTCTTTAAGGCTTCACCTCGGAAACAGTTTAACAGAGGCCGAATCCAAGGAAATCTGCCGTTCTAACTGACACACTTGAAATAGAATCATTGAAAAAAGAACATGACCAGATAAATAATTAGAAACAAAACAAAACAAAAAAAAAAAAAAAAAAAAAAAAAAAAAAAAAAAAAAAAAGGAAAAGAAAAAATCCATAAAGAACATTTAAAATGGAGAAAGACTAGGATGTTGATTATTCAAATATAGATTTGATGATTCAGATACAGATTCGGATGCAAAACAATGGTTGTGCGTAACTTTCGGAGATGCCTACAGTGATTCTGTTCAAGAAGAATGGGCGCAGTACTTAATTTTCAAAATGCGGCGACACTTTTAATGTGTAATAGGAAACAATCTATCACTTGTTTGTATTAACCTTAGTTCTGCTGAAAATCGACGTTTATGTTGATTGGTTAAATTGGTTAGATGATTTTATCTTTCCTTTATTTTAAACTACTTGATATGATTCATTGTGTCACTGTACCAACTAATAATAATCCCCTAACGTGTTTTAAAAGATTGCCATTTTTATTGTTACTATGTGTTCCAGGTCTGCTTCAATTTCTGACAAACACAAACCGCTTGAATAAAATGCATCTTGTTATAAAATTAGCAAAATTGCCTGATGCTTCCTTTGTGCATATGATGAACGATCAGTTATCATGTAAAAATCTGCAGTTATAATCGCGGAATTGTAAATACCTTTAAACATTTTACTAGCCCCTAACTTCTCTACATGTGATCATTATCAATACTTTTTCTGAAAGTTCATAAAATTAAGTACAAAGTGATACTTTATTTGATATCAGCCATATTCTTCTATGCTATGAAATAAAGTAACGACAACAACCTATGTGATAACCACATTGAATCTTCTGTCAACGCAGCACAAATTTTCAGAAGATTTTCCAAATGAACATTTTTATGTTTCCTCTGCTTGTATCACATCTGTACAAAATCTTCAAGAAGATGAGGCGCAAAACATGTTCCAGAGTTTTGGTTTCGTAGGTTATAGCAAAACACGCCAAAGCGACAGATACCTTTGTGGCATATTACACAGGCAATATTTTAAATCGGCAAAGTTATTAAAGTAATCCTCCCAAAAATTCGGATAACTATTAATTATAGTTTTAAAATATTTTTTCAGAAAATATCTCCATGGCGCTCTACTACTACTACTACTATTTATAATAATAATAATAGTAATAGAAATCATTTAAATATTTCAAAGTTCCCCATTTGATAAAATTTCAAGCTACTACAAACTAATATTTTTACGTATGTTAAAGCATTTTGTATAGATAGACTACTATCTAAAATAATAATGCATATTTGTTTACATATGTGGAAAACAGGAAAACTGTAAATACTTCTTTTGAACTGTGGTTTTCATTTCCGCTTCCCAAAATTCAGTCGCAGATCCATTTCTTGCTAATGACGATTAACGCTTTATATTCCGAAATCTTTCTGCAGAGGTATATTTTAATCCCAATATTGCAAGTATATATATGTACATCTTTGTATAGTCAACTTATGCTCGCGACTTGGAAAATATTGAGCTTGTGCGTTGATTTTCAAACTGTGTTAGAATAGTTTCGAGAGTAAATGTTATTTGCCCAGATAATGGAATTTTGAACCAAATGTTTCCGATAACACATTCCTAAGTTCTGAATTATACTTCAATAGGAACTGTTTTACATTATATTAAAGTAAGGCAATGGTAAAGAAATCTAAATTCCGGGAGTTGATCTAAAGTATTGGAAAAAAATGCGAGTCGCTAAATTTGGTGACATGACAAATCACCATCTCATAGACTACTCAATAACCTATTGGAAATTCCATTTCTCAAGATTTTAATGAAGATGTATAAAATTAAAGTTCACGGAACTATTAAAATAATTTCGGGAAATTTAATGCAAAGAAAAATTGCTTTAATGGTTAAATTTCTAGAAAATGAAAGTTTTTATTTAATGTTTTAAATAAATATTATACATTTTATAAAAGCTAATATATTGGCAAAACACAATAAATAAGTAATAAAAAGTTAAACATTTAATTTCGGTTCACAGTCTAATACCTCAAATAATCTTGATGTTAAATAAATGCAAATCACGTCTACTCTTAAAATTTTATAAACCTAAATTTTGCTTTTAAAGTAAAACTCAGCTAGGGAAGAGAATTTAAATTATAAATGCTTTTAACTTTTGGAAACACTTCCTTCTGAATTTAAAACAGTAAAACAAAAAAGAATTTAACTATTTAAAACAACATTAACGTTTGAGAAAGAAGATTATCATTAGAATAAACCAAAAGAGAGAAACGCGTAGAGAGGGAGCGGAATCAATTTGCACATGGTTTAACATTTTCTTACCGTGGGATTTTATTTCTGATGTTTTCGCTCACATTCTGAAAAACTAGGATTTCGATAAAGACGAATTTTGTTTCCAATTTTCTAATTGTGTTTGCTTTTTCCTTGCTCACCACCATTTTTAATTTTCTATGCATATTATAGTGTACACTAGAAATAGAATTTCGAATTTTTTATTCAACATATTGTTACGAAATATACAGGCGCGGTGAGATAGCTACCCCGCAAAGCAGTTTTAGGGTTATCATAAAATGACAAGGGAAGGCGCGTTGCCACATTTGGCGAGAAATCACCCATTTGGCGACAAGATTGGCGATATGCCATGGACGGATGGAGAACCTTCTGGAACGAATTTTTACCGGTTTAGCACAGAATGTTCTTGAACACAAGCCAAAAGCTCGTCTAGCAAGCAGATAGTCAGTCATTGAGCGAGTTTCTCGAAGTCTAGCGCCGAGCTGGTCGTCGAGTGCATCGAGAGAGTCTTGTAGTGTATCGCGAATTGGTCCATCGTCTTGTCATAGACTGTGCTGAGTCGAGAGCTATACTGTTCTGTATCGTCGAGTGCATCGCGAGTTGTAGCGTGGAGTGTCTCGAGAGTACGTGGAGTTCCGAGAACGACCAAGCAGAGTCAGGAGCTGTACTCTGGTGCTTTGCAGTGAAGCTATCTCCACCGTTATTGCCCGACAGTGTGAATGGCTGTGTCGCTGAACGTGTCACCGTGTTTATAGTAGTCCATCGACGACTATAAAATTGTGTTTTGGAGCTGTCCTGACAATACTAACCAATAAAGTGTGTTTCGATACTTCATCAAGTAGTATCGTCATTATTCACTCCAAATCCACACAAACCCCGTACGAACGTGAAGGAAGAAAATAACGCAACAATATGATATAAGTGCGTCCAGTGTATATTTCCGAAATTTTCCTAGAATCGCACATATTTCTAGGCAACTTATTGTCTTCATTCAAGACCACATAATTAACTTTAAACTTTATTTGGACTCTTGTTAGTTGTGATACAGTTTGTAGATTTTAAGTTTAGCAAGTATTTCATTTCATATCTTTTCCCGTAATGATCTAACATATTTTGTTCATATTAGTGTCGTTGTATCACATTATTTCTATATGCATTAAGATTTCCATCATCCTTCACCAGTGGTAGAAAAAATAATTTTTTTTTCTACAAGAAACTGCAAGGATTTAATAGAGCTAACTACTATGTATTAGTGTATATATAGGTAATCGTTCGAATTTATCAAACCTTCTGTTTCTATTAAGACAGTTCTTCCATTAAGAGAGAGAAATTTCTAATTACTATTTTCTTAAGACTTGTTTTCACTGTTCTAACTACGCACTCATAGAAACCACCACACCACTCTTTGAATGATGAATTTTCTGCGACTTTCAGCTGACCAGAAAAATCCACTAACTTTACGGTTGCTTACCTTCTTCTAAATTCCTCCAGTTCTAGGTTTGCTGTTTTGAAGTTATCAGAGTAGATTGCAGACTGTATTCCGCATCGTGAAATGAATCATTGAAGTATAAATAAAAAAAGTTTCTGGGCTTAAGGAACTAGTCCGAAATGAACGTCTCTTGTGACTGCGCGGATACAAACTAAAAAATAATGCTTTTATTTTCTCTCTTGTAAACAAGGGTCTGGCGAAATAATAGCCAATCACGTCGAATGGAGGCAATGCTTGAACACGATCTGCTGGAAGCGGAATTGTAACTTGCACTGGAGGATGACATTTATATCGTCTGTATATTAAACATTCACTCAATGCAGATTTAACGTTCTCTCTTCCTCTGAGAATCCAAAATTTGCTTATCAACTATGGATCATGGGCTGTTTTCAATCATCGGCGTTTCTCTTTCATTTCATATTTTGAAAATGTTAGTCTTCTCTTTATGCCTATCATTTGTTTTTCTTCTAATTCTGGATTGAACTCAAAACGTTTTGACACTTTTGATATTAGCTGACCATTAAGAAATTGATTTCTGTCGTGTTCAAAATGTTTTGATTGGATAAATTCACCCTACAAATTTATGCTGACAGTTTTTAAAGCTGTTAAGGAACCTTCGTTCTTCTCACTAATTTCTTTTACATTATATATAAGCTAATATTTGATCCAGGCTGTAATTCGATACAATCTTAAAAATCTACTATATTTTACTGTAGCGAGAGCTGGTTATAGTGTTGTTGCAACATTTCACACAAATTTTACTATAATTTTCTTCTCAGTTTTTGGGTCCTCTGAATTAACGTTACCCAGTTTGCTTTGAAACGATAAACAATCTGAGAACATTAGCCATGGAAGACCTTGCCACGACTTAACCATGTCTTTCATTAATTTTGAAACACTTTACCCTGTCATGAGTATATCTGCTAGGTTCTCCATTCCCAATGATTAGAGTTTGGGTTCTGTATAGTTCTATATTTCAGCTACTTTGTTGGACACGAATGTTTTCCATTCCTTTTATCTAGTGAATAGTAATGGAAGAGTCCGACCAGAGTAAAATATTGTAAACTCTGAATACGTCTTTCAGGTAATTAGCAGGTCTGGCTGGAATCGCTGCAGCCCTTCATTCTAATTTCTATAATGTCAGTTTTCTCAGGGGAAAAACTCTGGGTTTAGCCATCACAAAACCTGTGATGTCCTTTCCTACTTGGATTCTGAGATAGTGATTGCACCGTAAGCGCTAGGGCTTGCATCGCAAAATATGTGTAAATGCAGTGTACGCCGACTTCCTGAATCAAGTAAACAACGAACTGTCGTTTAGACTCCTGTGTCAAAACCAACGGTCCCAAAATATTAATAGAAAAATAATTTGTTTACCATTTGTAATTTTATTCTTTTTCCACACTGTTGATGGTCTGTATTGTTTCAGAGTTATTAATACGATGAACCTGTTCATATGAAGAATAAATTTAGTACCGAATAAACCTTATCACACAAATCCTCTCTGTGCTGTTGCTTTTTATAACATACGTATATGCACCGAAGATTTGCAATCACGTAGTTATTTATGTTAATGTTATTTATGTTAATATATCTTTTATTTGAACTTCATATCATATTCCTCTGATATAGAAAGCAAAGATAAATTTTCTTCGCGAAACTGATAAAACCGCTTTAATAAGAAATATAATAAAAACCGTTTTATTAATTTTTTTTTTTTTTTTTTTTTTTTTTTTTAACTTCTTGGATATAACATATTAATATCCTCCTTCGTTAAACGAAAAGGCAGGTAAAGTGCATTTTTATTTTTTCTAAATTAACCTAATGTGAAGCTCTTTTACTTAAAAGTATAATGAGTTTTTTTTATTAGCTATTTATAGCGTGATAAATAAATAGCTGTCTACAAAATAAAAGGAAAATGTTTGTTTTGAACTCTTCTAATATGTGCAGCAGGTGTTCCTTTTCCAAATTTCTGTGTCAGAAATTGTTGCTGTAATTTTTTTCAGCAAACTGCTTTTCTAAAAACGAAAATTAAAATTACAAACGCAAGTTAAATAGCGTATTTTCCCAAATCTGTGCATATATCACAAATTCAATATTTAAATTTATGGTACTACTTCACGATTTTTCTAGATATTTCGAGATATCAGAACGCAAATGCAAATAAATTATTCAGTTGCTTGAGAAATTTTAGCTATTTCGTAAAAATGAATTTCAAAAACATTTTACTGACACATACACATTTCGAGAGCATTTGGGCTAAAGCCACATTATGTTAAAAATACTTAAAACAGCATACGTTTAAATTTCCGATACACAGTCTCGCGCGCTGAAGATAAAAATGTTTTTTTCCGTAGAGTGTTGCCAATGATGGCTTTGAAATTTTTGAGCTTAGTAAAACGGTATAGTTGTTAGGGAAGCCTAACAACTATACCGTTTGGGCCAAAACTATACCGTTTTGACTACGATACCGAAGGCCCCGGGTTCGAGTCCCGGAGAAGTCATGGATGTAAAAATTGTGTGTCCCTTCATAAGGGGCAATGGAGGCCCACCTGTTAGGTGTCTCCACAATAAAGATACCACCACATCTGTCATTAGGAGTGGCCATAGGAGTGCTCACCATTAGGAAAAAAAATATGCGTAGAATTATCCTGCAGTTAACTTTCACGTGCCTTTCTCGAACATCAGTTTATGCGTTTTTTGCAAATTAAAATCTCTAATAATTTTAAGGAGACATTATGTGCTGTTGTAATTGATTCGCGTCTAACAAAATGTCGCTGCTTCTCTGTGTTAGTGCAGGAAAGAATTCTTCGATCAGTACCATGTCCGGAGTAAGTAAGAACATTTGTTTCGGTTTCTAATTTTTTAATAATTTTCGTTGAAGCTGTTCTTAGCGCCTTGCACTTCTTTATATTCATTATCAAATAGAGAAATTCTCTTACCTCTATTTTTTTCCTCCTTTCAAATATTTCCTTTTTTTTTTTTTTTTTGTATCGTCTATTGTCCCGGAATCCCGGATTTTGGCACCACATAGGTGTGGTAACAACATTCCCATTTTTTAGATTTCTGTTCGAGTACGGTATCTAGGAGAATGTGATCATTCTGCTTGTTATCAACGTTCGTACAAAGTTTTATTTACAGTATAATTACAGCTCAAACTTCACTTTTTGCCGCATTTTTCTTACAGAAATGGCTGCTAGAAAACGTTCAGCGATTATCTTAATTATTTAATAAAATTATTGAATATTGAATAGATTTATTGATTAGATTTATAATTAGATTTCGATTATTAATTAGATTTATTGAATCTGGTGCAGAGAACTGTGAAGTTGGACTTTGCCTTGAATCCTGTTTTGAACTTAAACTGCATTTCTAAGGTTTTTTTCCCTCAGTGCCTCATATTAACTGTAATTCGATTGAAATTTATGAATTTTTTTTTTTCTTTTTTTTTTCTTTTTTCTTTTTTTTTTTTTTTTTTTTGCTGGTAACATCTGAAATTGGTATATCTGGCAACTTAGTTTCTCATGATAAAAATATATATATAAAAAAATGTTTTCTAGAAAGAAAAAGTGCATTTTTCAACTCTCCAATATATATAGATTTAA
This sequence comes from Stegodyphus dumicola, assembly GCF_044657685.1. Classification (NCBI taxonomy): domain Eukaryota; kingdom Metazoa; phylum Arthropoda; class Arachnida; order Araneae; family Eresidae; genus Stegodyphus; species Stegodyphus dumicola. The sequence continues at coordinate 21,389,632 of NC_140771.1, read as the reverse complement.
AATATGAAAAAAAAAATTACACATTTTTTGAAGCGATTTCGGTCTACAAATTGAGCAGTCAGAGGGTTAATACAATTACAAAGCAAGTGTTAATATTAGCATTTCTTACAATTATTATATTAACTATTGTAATTTCCATACTATTTGTTTTGTCTCCTTGTCTTGAATTTGTTTCTCTTTTCAATAGTTAGATGTTTGCCAAAAGTGTATTTTAATTTGAAATAAATCTTAATAACTAATTTTCAAGTAGCAAAAATATTTCTTCAAGACAAACTTGAATTCTCAATTTTAATTTATTGTTCAACTCAACGTGAATGAAAAGATTGAAAATCTCTGTTCTCTGATAATATCGCATTACCTAAAATAATCACTATGACTAAAACGTATTGAATGAAGCAGCTTTCTATCTCTGTTAAATTTAATTTTTTCTTCTTCCTCTTTTCATTTTAGCTAAACGCACTTTCCAATTTGCGTGGAATTCAGACATTTGGTTTCAAAATGCCAAAGTTTTATTCATACGTAAATGGAATAAATTCGATTCTTCTTGACTTTTTCTTCTCATTACGAGTCCAAGAATAGCTAAAACATTTTAAATCTCTCAGACGTCTGGAGAATAGTTACCGTATTGCTTAATCCTTACTATGTTTTTAATATTGATCCTGCCTGTGTTTGAATTTTGAGATAGAGAACATGCCAAGTTAGATTTCGTTTAAATGAAATTTGAAATGATTTCTGAAAATTCAAGAATACACTATATTGCAATGAAGACGATTTAAGCAGAGAATCCATTTTATAGTTGCGACACGAGTTGTCCAGTTTATGCGTGTGAGGACAAATAAGCTGTTTGTTACAATTTTGGATTTAATTTGTATATTTTAGATAATTTAATTAGAAATACCTTTGAGTATTGCATGTGACCCAGGCACTCAAATTTTCCTTTGGGGGTGCATATCACAAGTTTTGAATCATATATGTGTCGTACTTGAAAGTAAACAGTACTAATCACACCGAAAGACTTCCTGATATGTCTATAAAAATAGAATTTTGAAGCCTTATTTCATTTAATTGATAAAGGATCAAATAATGCTTTTGGGAAACGATATCTGCCACGTTTCTACAGAAAAAACTTACCCGGTTTTTATTTTTGCAACTATTGATCATAGATACATACTAAAAATTTCAGATATGTTTCAGATTCGTAGTTTTGGTATTTTAAAATGTGAAGAAATCATTTTTTCACTTTTTATATTTTCTTCCAATCACTATGGTTATATTTAAGATTGTATAAAATTTTGTGCTAATTATAAAAAATAAAACACAAAAAGTTTTGACCTCCGTACGATATTAGATATTAAAATCGGGAGTCATGTTCAGGGGCCGTACACAAACTAAAAATCGAAATGTTTGCATTTGTACTTTAAAAAAATACTGTTTATAAATAGCTTTCTGATATTGCAAGATTCCGTAAAGAACATTTTTATGCAAATTATTGTAAAAAATATCTATCAATATATTTTTTGTTGATTTTTTATAAAGGAGAAACTATTCCAAATATCTTATAGAATTTGTGTTCTAGGAAACCCTTTCAGACTTCAGTATTGGAGCGTAGCCAAAAATGATAGTAATTGTAGTATTTCTATGAATAAAAAATTAAAACTATTATTTGCTCTGTAATAATATTTTACGATTAGCAGATTACAGTACGAAAATAATAACATTTTATAACAATATTATTAGCATACGGAAGCTGTTCGCATATTTTTAGACGATATCCATTGCATTTGCAGAAATATGTTGCTTACATTTTTGTGAATTAACTGCTCTGTTTAATGAGCATTATTCTTCACTATCTTTTTACACTCTGAATTTTAAGACAATAAAGCGTTTCGCAGTGTCTCAAGATATATATTACCCCATTCCTATACAAGAGCTTTCCAAAGGGCAAGGAGAGTTCTAGGTCGACGTTTGGACAACCCGATTTTTAACAGGCCAAAAAAGCAAAAAATTAATGTTTGATATATCACGAGATTTAGTAGGGATATGAGTGAAGGGTATGGCATCGATACCCTTTTTTTTTTGTTCTATTTTTCCACCAAATCAGTGGATTTTGACATGTTCCTGCTAGCTTTGGCTTGATAGAGATCTACTGATTAGTCGCTGTGTTGGTAAAGAGAAGGTGTTTCATATTTATATGTATCACATCATACAATAAATAACTGTATTGCACTCTCTCGGTATGAGGACATTGTTAAAATGTACTGGAGAGCCCCTGAACGTTGGCCCCTGAACCCGTTTAGCGTTGGCTTAAGCACTAATGTTTCGCGTTTGTAAACTAAAAATATTTGAATACTGGATGGCGGTCATACGAAATGACAGCTGTTCTAGATATTATAAATTTTAATTAAAATGATTTGTGCAAAGGCGTCTGCTAATTTGAACTGAATTAACCAGGGCAGGCGGCGAGGACGCTCCTTTGCTTACTGCCCCACGGGATTTCCCCCTTCTGCTTGCTTAATTGCTTAAAGTAGAGTGCAATGAAGAAAACCACTGGCGGTACATTTCTTAAGAGCCACCGATAGTTCAATCAATAAAGGTGATTTAAATAATAAAATGTTAATTCATATGTCAAAGATCCCTTTATACACAACATGTCTTGTGTAGATCTTTCCATCATTTTAAGCTCGCCTTGCAGAGGACCATCCATTATTTTTAATTTTACGTCCGTTCTTTCACGAACTTTTGAACTGGCAATATAAAGTTGACCGTGATTAAATGCATGCTCAGGTAAAAAAATGCCAGCACGCTTAAGCGTTTGGCCCTGAGACTTATGGATGGTCATAGTAAAGGCAAGTTTACAGAAAATTGTCTATGTCTCAAATGAAATGGCAACCCTGTGCCGTGGAAACTTTATTCCATTGGCTAGTACAGTTACGCAAGCAACCAATAAACTATCGGGGACAAACAGACACTTAAGCCGCATATAATAAAGATATTTATTTATTTCATTTTATTTGTTTTTTCGTCGTTGCCGGTTTTTGCCGATTGCATATTTCCGAATTTTTTATACATAGATGTTAAATTTATTTATTATAATGTTAAATGCACGTGTTCTTGTATTTTTAAGTTTGCCGGCTTAGCTTTCTCATAATATTCGTCAAGCACTGAACTGCACGGGGAATAAAAGAATTTGCAATTACGCAAGCAACCAATAAACTATCGGCGACAAACACTTAAGCCGCATATATATAAGGTTTTCTTGATTAATATGAGCAGTTTATATTAACATTTTTATGCTGTCTCTTTTTTTTTTAAATTACCATCATTTTAAAAAAACAACAGCAATCATAAATCCCTTTGTAAAACTTTCTTTGCATTCTTTGAAACATGTTTTAATATTTTTTTTCTTGCTTTTTAATGATAATAAATGGATCTCTTTTTATTGCCGTGATTTGCATACGCCAACTCTAGCATAACTCATTCAAGCATAACTCAAAAACGAGTAGCTTCAGAGCGTTGAAATTTTGTATATAAGACTGCTATAACATGTACATGTGCACCTCGTATTTTGGTTGCAATCGGCCGCACCAAACGTATATAAATATATTTATATATATATCCACTTTGTTACCCGGCTCTGTGATTTCAGTTTCTTTACTCATATATGTTTGTAAATTGTGCATTTGTTGCTTTAAAAATGATTGAATTATGTTGTTCTTATCTTCCTCTTAAGGTTTTTATGCCTTAGGAAATCTGCAAGCAATAGTTGTAGAATTATCAACAATTTAAAAGCTGTTTAACTGCGGTTAAGCCTAATATTTAAATAACATGGCGGACATGTTTGTATACATTTGAAACAGCAGAATAGTATATTTGTTGTCAATCTATAGAGACTAAGATTTGCAACAACAAAGATAATATTTTCATTTATTATTTCGAATTAAATCATGCTGAATCCTTTCTGGAATTTTTTCTAGGAAATAAGTGTTTAAGATTTACTTCGTATTTTTTAATATAGATATTTTGAGGTTTTACTACACAGTTTACTACACAGTGAGGTTTGTTATGTAGAGAAATTACCGGATAGCGTTATAAAAATTAGGTGAATGATTTTATGATTTATGGAAATTTAAATTTTATTTTGATTCTGAATTATTTAATTTAAGGCTTTAATTTTGGGGAGAAACAGATGATTCGGGAAATATTATTTAGTATAAATGAATATTATTTATTTTCTTTTATTTGCAAATCTTGTACAAACTTTTATTCATTGTGAAAGAAGCAGGGAAAGGGAGGCAATTTTCGCCAAGTCATGATTTCGCGCGCTTTAGAATGTTCGAGAAAGAATTTTCATTGTTAGTTGACCTTAAGAGAGGAAAGTACGTGACGGAAAGGTCAAAGGTTGCTACTTGTCTTTCATTGTAAGTCATTCAGGTTTTGGCGATTGAGGGTCCGGTTGTTGGCTAAGTGAAGAAGGGCGCGCATGCGCGATCACCCTTATTTCCGCATTCTGGAGTTGAAAACGAAGATTTTGCGATAATTAAGGGGGCGATAAGTGAAGCCATAGTGGGAGCCCGTTTGGTGAAGGACAAGAAGGAAATTTGAGTTGGACACACTTACTTTTGGCTGACGCTCGGACTGACTCGCTGATTTTTGGGCTTGCTGGACAAAATGTAAGTGACTCCGAGAGGTGTTTTCCGGCGGGGAGCGGCAAATATGCTCCCCGGCCGCGTTTTGGTTAAGAGGCGAGACTCTCTTACACACTTACTCTTGGACTCGCGCTTAGGCACTCACGCTTGGATTCGCTGACTTTCGGGTTGTTGGTCTTGTGGACGTTGCTCTTGAAAACTGGCTTGAAGAAAATTGGAGTTGGACTCTCTCCCTTACTGACTGGTGGGTGGAATTTACTTGGGTCGTTACTCGCGAAGCTTGCTCTTGGGATGAGTAAGAACAGGCGAGCTGAAATGGCCTAAAAAAAACGTTTCTGACCTGAGCCTGAAAACCCTCTTCCTTGCGGCGTGCTGGTAAAGAGGCGAAATTTGAACGAGTTACCTGCGTGTGGACATAGGACTTTCAGGACCAAGCGGATAGCCGCCCTGGGCAGCAGTGCTCCTGTTTCTGTTCTACAGTAGTGAAGTGGAGTCTACATTTTTAGAACCTGTGTCAAGATGAGCCCGGCCGCGTTTGGTTAAGAGGCGAGACACACTTACTCTTGACTCGCTTAGGCACCCACTGCTTGGATTCGCTGACTTTCGGGCTTGACGGACTTGTTGACGGAGACTGAGAAAAAAACTTGTGGGTGTTGCGAAGGAGAAAGGAAAAGATTTAGTCGGCATCGAGCAGTGCTTCCGGCGGGGAGCGGCAATTATGCTCCCCGGCCGCGGGTTTTCTCAAAAATGCGAAGAAAAAAAAAACTGTTGAGCGAATAACAAAAAAAAAATTAACAGAGACTTGGGTCTCTATCTGTATCGGCAAAAGTCAGGACGATGTCCTCTGAACTCCGACTTGAAAACAGAAGGAATTATGTCACCTTAGTCAACTGGAAGCCTGCGTTAGCCGTTCTCTAAAATGCCTAGCTTAATTGTCTACGTTTTCCTTGGTGGAGCTGAGCGTCTAGGCAGACAGCCGTGCGGTGTAAGCTGTTCTCTTGCTTCCAGTGGGAACAATTTTCTTCTATGGAAACCAGTAGCAGGCGTAAGATTTGACGGTATAGCTGATGTAATTTATTGTCGTGCCGATTCGAGTCTCTGTCTTGCGGATTTGCCAAGTGACGTAAGGATAGAGCTAAGATATGAGCTCTCCTCCACTTCAAGATGTCCCCTCAAGATAAGTATTATTTTTTTTGGTGTGTTGGAACTTTAGGCAAGTTTTTCCAAAAACGTCCTTAGCAGTAAAAACAACGTCGAATCCAAAATTTAACTCTCAGGCCTTAAATTGTTTCCCTTTCCTTTCTTTTAAATCACCAGACAAACCTTAAGTTTTTTTATGAATTTAAATGAACAGACTCTCAGATGAGGTTAAGATTTTTCTTATTGTGTTGTAATTGAATAAACTGATATTTAATCGGGAACCTCTTACAGTATGTTTTTTTATATATTTAATATGAACTTTTCCTTTATATCTTGTATATGTTTTATGTTTTCGATCCTCTCACGGCGCGGTCCCGGAATGCATTTTTTTCACAACGCAAAAATGCTGTACACGTTTCACTATACGATTACTACCTTTAACGGCAAGTAGTTTCATATTTAACATTTAACAATATAGGAATTTCAGATATAACATGGTACCTAGAAGTAAAACTATTTAACCTTGTGCTTCAGTCCAGCTTTGATTGATTTCTTTGACTAGTTGAAATTTTTTTTTTGTGGACTTAAGGGTTTTTTAGAATTACTGAAATTTTTGTTGTCTTAATAAGGGGACTTAAATATGGTGTTGTTACTCACTAGTGTTTATCTTGAAGTTTGAATTTTTTTTTAGTGACACTTCACTCTTGCTGGTTGATTTTTTTTTGGCTTGATTTGAATTACAGTGAAATATTTTTTTGACTTGATATGGTTTAACATAATGACTATTTGTGTATTTGTTTAGGTATTGCAGTTTAAATTTTTTTTTAAGTATCGCTGATCTCATTGCTCATTTGAATTATGTATGAAATTTTTACAGTTTAATTGTATTTTCATTTTATGTCTATATGTGTATGTTGGTAGTATCTGTTTGTAATTATTGGCCAAACGTCATTTTGTATATACATTAGGTTGTATTATTACTATTATTTTTGTGTGTTTTGGATAAAATTCTAATTGGTATTTGCACAGCGTATTCGTTATGTTCATTCTCGGAATTGATTTTGGTTGGATTGAATTTTTGGACAATCACGTTTTCCTTCTTTCTGATCTTTGTGTGGGGTATTTTCGGCTGGTTCCGAGGTTCGTTGTGTTGTAACGTTCTTTTCTTTTCTAATGCTTGGCCCTGATCAGGCCGCTTCTGTTCTTAGACGTGACTGTTTGGGATTCAATCTTAGAAGTTATTCAATTTCGTAGTACTTAGGGGTCTTTACTCCTTATTTGAATACGTTCATGTGACATATTTTAATTGGAATTGTTTGAATTATTAGTGTGTTTATTTTCTCAGGAATGTATTTTATGTATCTGCGGCGCGTTACTTATCTTATTTTTATTTATTTCATTTTTTTTTTTGGTGTGAACAATTGGATTAGATTATTTCTTTCTTCAGGTGTGGGTATTCGAACACATTCAGTGGCTTATCTATCGTAAGGGAAAAATTGAAAGATAAAGTCTTCTTCAACTTTGAAAGAGTGATTGTTCTTCCTTGGTCGAAGGTGAGACGTAGGAGGGTGAAATCTGGTTTCTTTTAAGGTCAAGTTCCTCTACTAAGGAGTATTGTGGTGCTGAGTTCACATTCCGGGGTTGGTTGCTTTCATTTTCTCGCGTTGAAGGCTGCAGGGGGGAGTTGTTAACACAATGATTTCTAACTACAGGGTTTTCCCTTGATTGCATTGACAACTCCGTACTCATTTAATGTACTCCATGATTGTGCTCAGCAGAAATTGTCACAATAGTAGAATGTGTTCGACCTCAGGTGAAATTGTTTACATTAATGGACTGAAAAGGAATGAATAGATAAATAAACGTTCAGAAATGGGGCCACACAGAGACTGCAACACTAATGTGATGCAATGAACTGAAAAAAAAAAAAAAAAAAAAAAAAAAGAGAAATTCTTTTTGTCATAAAATTATTGATTGATCTTAGACATATTTTGTTTGTGATTAACGCCTTATTTTTATTTTTATTTTTGTATGTGTTCTGAGTATTTCTAGGTTTAATTAAGTGATTTAATTGATGTTTTTGATTAATTATTTTTGATGATCTTCCTTGAGTATTTTAATTAGTAATTGCTTTGATTAATCTTGTTGTTTTACTTGCACATTTTGGACTTTACATTTAATGTGTCAGTAACGTCACTATACCAAGGAGTCGTATGAAATATTGTTACATCATGTTATCCTTTAGCCTTATTGCACAGTATGAGTCATGGTATTTCAAGAAGTGTCTGTCTGCTAAATTTTGGTAAACCAAAATTTAATTCCTTAGGGGAAAGGAATGTTATGTAGAGAAATTACCGGATAGCGTTATAAAAATTAGGTGAATGATTTTATGATTTATGGAAATTTAAATTTTATTTTGATTCTGAATTATTTAATTTAAGGCTTTAATTTTGGGGAGAAACAGATGATTCGGGAAATATTATTTAGTATAAATGAATATTATTTATTTTCTTTTATTTGCAAATCTTGTACAAACTTTTATTCATTGTGAAAGAAGCAGGGAAAGGGAGGCAATTTTCGCCAAGTCATGATTTCGCGCGCTTTAGAATGTTCGAGAAAGAATTTTCATTGTTAGTTGACCTTAAGAGAGGAAAGTACGTGACGGAAAGGTCAAAGGTTGCTACTTGTCTTTCATTGTAAGTCATTCAGGTTTTGGCGATTGAGGGTCCGGTTGTTGGCTAAGTGAAGAAGGGCGCGCATGCGCGATCACCCTTATTTCCGCATTCTGGAGTTGAAAACGAAGATTTTGCGATAATTAAGGGGGCGATAAGTGAAGCCATAGTGGGAGCCCGTTTGGTGAAGGACAAGAAGGAAATTTGAGTTGGACACACTTACTTTTGGCTGACGCTCGGACTGACTCGCTGATTTTTGGGCTTGCTGGACAAAATGTAAGTGACTCCGAGAGGTGTTTTCCGGCGGGGAGCGGCAAATATGCTCCCCGGCCGCGTTTTGGTTAAGAGGCGAGACTCTCTTACACACTTACTCTTGGACTCGCGCTTAGGCACTCACGCTTGGATTCGCTGACTTTCGGGTTGTTGGTCTTGTGGACGTTGCTCTTGAAAACTGGCTTGAAGAAAATTGGAGTTGGACTCTCTCCCTTACTGACTGGTGGGTGGAATTTACTTGGGTCGTTACTCGCGAAGCTTGCTCTTGGGATGAGTAAGAACAGGCGAGCTGAAATGGCCTAAAAAAACGTTTCTGACCTGAGCCTGAAAACCCTCTTCCTTGCGGCGTGCTGGTAAAGAGGCGAAATTTGAACGAGTTACCTGCGTGTGGACATAGGACTTTCAGGACCAAGCGGATAGCCGCCCTGGGCAGCAGTGCTCCTGTTTCTGTTCTACAGTAGTGAAGTGGAGTCTACATTTTTAGAACCTGTGTCAAGATGAGCCCGGCCGCGTTTGGTTAAGAGGCGAGACACACTTACTCTTGACTCGCTTAGGCACCCACTGCTTGGATTCGCTGACTTTCGGGCTTGACGGACTTGTTGACGGAGACTGAGAAAAAAACTTGTGGGTGTTGCGAAGGAGAAAGGAAAAGATTTAGTCGGCATCGAGCAGTGCTTCCGGCGGGGAGCGGCAATTATGCTCCCCGGCCGCGGGTTTTCTCAAAAATGCGAAGAAAAAAAAAACTGTTGAGCGAATAACAAAAAAAAAATTAACAGAGACTTGGGTCTCTATCTGTATCGGCAAAAGTCAGGACGATGTCCTCTGAACTCCGACTTGAAAACAGAAGGAATTATGTCACCTTAGTCAACTGGAAGCCTGCGTTAGCCGTTCTCTAAAATGCCTAGCTTAATTGTCTACGTTTTCCTTGGTGGAGCTGAGCGTCTAGGCAGACAGCCGTGCGGTGTAAGCTGTTCTCTTGCTTCCAGTGGGAACAATTTTCTTCTATGGAAACCAGTAGCAGGCGTAAGATTTGACGGTATAGCTGATGTAATTTATTGTCGTGCCGATTCGAGTCTCTGTCTTGCGGATTTGCCAAGTGACGTAAGGATAGAGCTAAGATATGAGCTCTCCTCCACTTCAAGATGTCCCCTCAAGATAAGTATTATTTTTTTTGGTGTGTTGGAACTTTAGGCAAGTTTTTCCAAAAACGTCCTTAGCAGTAAAAACAACGTCGAATCCAAAATTTAACTCTCAGGCCTTAAATTGTTTCCCTTTCCTTTCTTTTAAATCACCAGACAAACCTTAAGTTTTTTTATGAATTTAAATGAACAGACTCTCAGATGAGGTTAAGATTTTTCTTATTGTGTTGTAATTGAATAAACTGATATTTAATCGGGAACCTCTTACAGTATGTTTTTTTTATATATTTAATATGAACTTTTCCTTTATATCTTGTATATGTTTTATGTTTTCGATCCTCTCACGGCGCGGTCCCGGAATGCATTTTTTTCACAACGCAAAAATGCTGTACACGTTTCACTATACGATTACTACCTTTAACGGCAAGTAGTTTCATATTTAACATTTAACAATATAGGAATTTCAGATATAACATGGTACCTAGAAGTAAAACTATTTAACCTTGTGCTTCAGTCCAGCTTTGATTGATTTCTTTGACTAGTTGAAATTTTTTTTTGTGGACTTAAGGGTTTTTTAGAATTACTGAAATTTTTGTTGTCTTAATAAGGGGACTTAAATATGGTGTTGTTACTCACTAGTGTTTATCTTGAAGTTTGAATTTTTTTTAGTGACACTTCACTCTTGCTGGTTGATTTTTTTTTGGCTTGATTTGAATTACAGTGAAATATTTTTTTGACTTGATATGGTTTAACATAATGACTATTTGTGTATTTGTTTAGGTATTGCAGTTTAAATTTTTTTTTTAAGTATCGCTGATCTCATTGCTCATTTGAATTATGTATGAAATTTTTACAGTTTAATTGTATTTTCATTTTATGTCTATATGTGTATGTTGGTAGTATCTGTTTGTAATTATTGGCCAAACGTCATTTTGTATATACATTAGGTTGTATTATTACTATTTTTTTTGTGTGTTTTGGATAAAATTCTAATTGGTATTTGCACAGCGTATTCGTTATGTTCATTCTCGGAATTGATTTTGGTTGGATTGAATTTTTGGACAATCACGTTTTCCTTCTTTCTGATCTTTGTGTGGGGTATTTTCGGCTGGTTCCGAGGTTCGTTGTGTTGTAACGTTCTTTTCTTTTCTAATGCTTGGCCCTGATCAGGCCGCTTCTGTTCTTAGACGTGACTGTTTGGGATTCAATCTTAGAAGTTATTCAATTTCGTAGTACTTAGGGGTCTTTACTCCTTATTTGAATACGTTCATGTGACATATTTTAATTGGAATTGTTTGAATTATTAGTGTGTTTATTTTCTCAGGAATGTATTTTATGTATCTGCGGCGCGTTACTTATCTTATTTTTATTTATTTCATTTTTTTTTTTTGGTGTGAACAATTGGATTAGATTATTTCTTTCTTCAGGTGTGGGTATTCGAACACATTCAGTGGCTTATCTATCGTAAGGGAAAAATTGAAAGATAAAGTCTTCTTCAACTTTGAAAGAGTGATTGTTCTTCCTTGGTCGAAGGTGAGACGTAGGAGGGTGAAATCTGGTTTCTTTTAAGGTCAAGTTCCTCTACTAAGGAGTATTGTGGTGCTGAGTTCACATTCCGGGGTTGGTTGCTTTCATTTTCTCGCGTTGAAGGCTGCAGGGGGGAGTTGTTAACACAATGATTTCTAACTACAGGGTTTTCCCTTGATTGCATTGACAACTCCGTACTCATTTAATGTACTCCATGATTGTGCTCAGCAGAAATTGTCACAATAGTAGAATGTGTTCGACCTCAGGTGAAATTGTTTACATTAATGGACTGAAAAGGAATGAATAGATAAATAAACGTTCAGAAATGGGGCCACACAGAGACTGCAACACTAATGTGATGCAATGAACTGAAAAAAAAAAAAAAAAAAAAAGAGAAATTCTTTTTGTCATAAAATTATTGATTGATCTTAGACATATTTTGTTTGTGATTAACGCCTTATTTTTATTTTTATTTTTGTATGTGTTCTGAGTATTTCTAGGTTTAATTAAGTGATTTAATTGATGCTTTTGATTAATTATTTTTGATGATCTTCCTTGAGTATTTTAATTAGTAATTGCTTTGATTAATCTTGTTGTTTTACTTGCACATTTTGGACTTTACATTTAATGTGTCAGTAACGTCACTATACCAAGGAGTCGTATGAAATATTGTTACATCATGTTATCCTTTAGCCTTATTGCACAGTATGAGTCATGGTATTTCAAGAAGTGTCTGTCTGCTAAATTTTGGTAAACCAAAATTTAATTCCTTAGGGGAAAGGAATGTTATGTAGAGAAATTACCGGATAGCGTTATAAAAATTAGGTGAATGATTTTATGATTTATGGAAATTTAAATTTTATTTTGATTCTGAATTATTTAATTTAAGGCTTTAATTTTGGGGAGAAACAGATGATTCGGGAAATATTATTTAGTATAAATGAATATTATTTATTTTCTTTTATTTGCAAATCTTGTACAAACTTTTATTCATTGTGAAAGAAGCAGGGAAAGGGAGGCAATTTTCGCCAAGTCATGATTTCGCGCGCTTTAGAATGTTCGAGAAAGAATTTTCATTGTTAGTTGACCTTAAGAGAGGAAAGTACGTGACGGAAAGGTCAAAGGTTGCTACTTGTCTTTCATTGTAAGTCATTCAGGTTTTGGCGATTGAGGGTCCGGTTGTTGGCTAAGTGAAGAAGGGCGCGCATGCGCGATCACCCTTATTTCCGCATTCTGGAGTTGAAAACGAAGATTTTGCGATAATTAAGGGGGCGATAAGTGAAGCCATAGTGGGAGCCCGTTTGGTGAAGGACAAGAAGGAAATTTGAGTTGGACACACTTACTTTTGGCTGACGCTCGGACTGACTCGCTGATTTTTGGGCTTGCTGGACAAAATGTAAGTGACTCCGAGAGGTGTTTTCCGGCGGGGAGCGGCAAATATGCTCCCCGGCCGCGTTTTGGTTAAGAGGCGAGACTCTCTTACACACTTACTCTTGGACTCGCGCTTAGGCACTCACGCTTGGATTCGCTGACTTTCGGGTTGTTGGTCTTGTGGACGTTGCTCTTGAAAACTGGCTTGAAGAAAATTGGAGTTGGACTCTCTCCCTTACTGACTGGTGGGTGGAATTTACTTGGGTCGTTACTCGCGAAGCTTGCTCTTGGGATGAGTAAGAACAGGCGAGCTGAAATGGCCTAAAAAAAACGTTTCTGACCTGAGCCTGAAAACCCTCTTCCTTGCGGCGTGCTGGTAAAGAGGCGAAATTTGAACGAGTTACCTGCGTGTGGACATAGGACTTTCAGGACCAAGCGGATAGCCGCCCTGGGCAGCAGTGCTCCTGTTTCTGTTCTACAGTAGTGAAGTGGAGTCTACATTTTTAGAACCTGTGTCAAGATGAGCCCGGCCGCGTTTGGTTAAGAGGCGAGACACACTTACTCTTGACTCGCTTAGGCACCCACTGCTTGGATTCGCTGACTTTCGGGCTTGACGGACTTGTTGACGGAGACTGAGAAAAAAACTTGTGGGTGTTGCGAAGGAGAAAGGAAAAGATTTAGTCGGCATCGAGCAGTGCTTCCGGCGGGGAGCGGCAATTATGCTCCCCGGCCGCGGGTTTTCTCAAAAATGCGAAGAAAAAAAAAACTGTTGAGCGAATAACAAAAAAAAAATTAACAGAGACTTGGGTCTCTATCTGTATCGGCAAAAGTCAGGACGATGTCCTCTGAACTCCGACTTGAAAACAGAAGGAATTATGTCACCTTAGTCAACTGGAAGCCTGCGTTAGCCGTTCTCTAAAATGCCTAGCTTAATTGTCTACGTTTTCCTTGGTGGAGCTGAGCGTCTAGGCAGACAGCCGTGCGGTGTAAGCTGTTCTCTTGCTTCCAGTGGGAATAATTTTCTTCTATGGAAACCAGTAGCAGGCGTAAGATTTGACGGTATAGCTGATGTAATTTATTGTCGTGCCGATTCGAGTCTCTGTCTTGCGGATTTGCCAAGTGACGTAAGGATAGAGCTAAGATATGAGCTCTCCTCCACTTCAAGATGTCCCCTCAAGATAAGTATTATTTTTTTTGGTGTGTTGGAACTTTAGGCAAGTTTTTCCAAAAACGTCCTTAGCAGTAAAAACAACGTCGAATCCAAAATTTAACTCTCAGGCCTTAAATTGTTTCCCTTTCCTTTCTTTTAAATCACCAGACAAACCTTAAGTTTTTTTATGAATTTAAATGAACAGACTCTCAGATGAGGTTAAGATTTTTCTTATTGTGTTGTAATTGAATAAACTGATATTTAATCGGGAACCTCTTACAGTATGTTTTTTTTATATATTTAATATGAACTTTTCCTTTATATCTTGTATATGTTTTATGTTTTCGATCCTCTCACGGCGCGGTCCCGGAATGCATTTTTTTCACAACGCAAAAATGCTGTACACGTTTCACTATACGATTACTACCTTTAACGGCAAGTAGTTTCATATTTAACATTTAACAATATAGGAATTTCAGATATAACATGGTACCTAGAAGTAAAACTATTTAACCTTGTGCTTCAGTCCAGCTTTGATTGATTTCTTTGACTAGTTGAAATTTTTTTTTTGTGGACTTAAGGGTTTTTTAGAATTACTGAAATTTTTGTTGTCTTAATAAGGGGACTTAAATATGGTGTTGTTACTCACTAGTGTTTATCTTGAAGTTTGAATTTTTTTTTAGTGACACTTCACTCTTGCTGGTTGATTTTTTTTTGGCTTGATTTGAATTACAGTGAAATATTTTTTTGACTTGATATGGTTTAACATAATGACTATTTGTGTATTTGTTTAGGTATTGCAGTTTAAATTTTTTTTTAAGTATCGCTGATCTCATTGCTCATTTGAATTATGTATGAAATTTTTACAGTTTAATTGTATTTTCATTTTATGTCTATATGTGTATGTTGGTAGTATCTGTTTGTAATTATTGGCCAAACGTCATTTTGTATATACATTAGGTTGTATTATTACTATTTTTTTTTGTGTGTTTTGGATAAAATTCTAATTGGTATTTGCACAGCGTATTCGTTATGTTCATTCTCGGAATTGATTTTGGTTGGATTGAATTTTTGGACAATCACGTTTTCCTTCTTTCTGATCTTTGTGTGGGGTATTTTCGGCTGGTTCCGAGGTTCGTTGTGTTGTAACGTTCTTTTCTTTTCTAATGCTTGGCCCTGATCAGGCCGCTTCTGTTCTTAGACGTGACTGTTTGGGATTCAATCTTAGAAGTTATTCAATTTCGTAGTACTTAGGGGTCTTTACTCCTTATTTGAATACGTTCATGTGACATATTTTAATTGGAATTGTTTGAATTATTAGTGTGTTTATTTTCTCAGGAATGTATTTTATGTATCTGCGGCGCGTTACTTATCTTATTTTTATTTATTTCATTTTTTTTTTGGTGTGAACAATTGGATTAGATTATTTCTTTCTTCAGGTGTGGGTATTCGAACACATTCAGTGGCTTATCTATCGTAAGGGAAAAATTGAAAGATAAAGTCTTCTTCAACTTTGAAAGAGTGATTGTTCTTCCTTGGTCGAAGGTGAGACGTAGGAGGGTGAAATCTGGTTTCTTTTAAGGTCAAGTTCCTCTACTAAGGAGTATTGTGGTGCTGAGTTCACATTCCGGGGTTGGTTGCTTTCATTTTCTCGCGTTGAAGGCTGCAGGGGGAGTTGTTAACACAATGATTTCTAACTACAGGGTTTTCCCTTGATTGCATTGACAACTCCGTACTCATTTAATGTACTCCATGATTGTGCTCAGCAGAAATTGTCACAATAGTAGAATGTGTTCGACCTCAGGTGAAATTGTTTACATTAATGGACTGAAAAGGAATGAATAGATAAATAAACGTTCAGAAATGGGGCCACACAGAGACTGCAACACTAATGTGATGCAATGAACTGAAAAAAAAAAAAAAAAAAAAGAGAAATTCTTTTTGTCATAAAATTATTGATTGATCTTAGACATACTTTGTTTGTGATTAACGCCTTATTTTTATTTTTATTTTTGTATGTGTTCTGAGTATTTCTAGGTTTAATTAAGTGATTTAATTGATGCTTTTGATTAATTATTTTTGATGATCTTCCTTGAGTATTTTAATTAGTAATTGCTTTGATTAATCTTGTTGTTTTACTTGCACATTTTGGACTTTACATTTAATGTGTCAGTAACGTCACTATACCAAGGAGTCGTATGAAATATTGTTACATCATGTTATCCTTTAGCCTTATTGCACAGTATGAGTCATGGTATTTCAAGAAGTGTCTGTCTGCTAAATTTTGGTAAACCAAAATTTAATTCCTTAGGGGAAAGGAATGTTATGTAGAGAAATTACCGGATAGCGTTATAAAAATTAGGTGAATGATTTTATGATTTATGGAAATTTAAATTTTATTTTGATTCTGAATTATTTAATTTAAGGCTTTAATTTTGGGGAGAAACAGATGATTCGGGAAATATTATTTAGTATAAATGAATATTATTTATTTTCTTTTATTTGCAAATCTTGTACAAACTTTTATTCATTGTGAAAGAAGCAGGGAAAGGGAGGCAATTTTCGCCAAGTCATGATTTCGCGCGCTTTAGAATGTTCGAGAAAGAATTTTCATTGTTAGTTGACCTTAAGAGAGGAAAGTACGTGACGGAAAGGTCAAAGGTTGCTACTTGTCTTTCATTGTAAGTCATTCAGGTTTTGGCGATTGAGGGTCCGGTTGTTGGCTAAGTGAAGAAGGGCGCGCATGCGCGATCACCCTTATTTCCGCATTCTGGAGTTGAAAACGAAGATTTTGCGATAATTAAGGGGGCGATAAGTGAAGCCATAGTGGGAGCCCGTTTGGTGAAGGACAAGAAGGAAATTTGAGTTGGACACACTTACTTTTGGCTGACGTTCGGACTGACTCGCTGATTTTTGGGCTTGCTGGACAAAACGTAAGTGACTCCGAGAGGTGTTTTCCGGCGGGGAGCGGCAAATATGCTCCCCGGCCGCGTTTTGGTTAAGAGGCGAGACTCTCTTACACACTTACTCTTGGACTCGCGCTTAGGCACTCACGCTTGGATTCGCTGACTTTCGGGTTGTTGGTCTTGTGGACGTTGCTCTTGAAAACTGGCTTGAAGAAAATTGGAGTTGGACTCTCTCCCTTACTGACTGGTGGGTGGAATTTACTTGGGTCGTTACTCGTGAAGCTTGCTCTTGGGATGAGTAAGAACAGGCGAGCTGAAATGGCCTAAAAAAAACGTTTCTGACCTGAGCCTGAAAACCCTCTTCCTTGCGGCGTGCTGGTAAAGAGGCGAAATTTGAACGAGTTACCTGCGTGTGGACATAGGACTTTCAGGACCAAGCGGATAGCCGCCCTGGGCAGCAGTGCTCCTGTTTCTGTTCTACAGTAGTGAAGTGGAGTCTACATTTTTAGAACCTGTGTCAAGATAGCCCGGCCGCGTTTGGTTAAGAGGCGAGACACACTTACTCTTGACTCGCTTAGGCACCCACTGCTTGGATTCGCTGACTTTCGGGCTTGACGGACTTGTTGACGGAGACTGAGAAAAAAACTTGTGGGTGTTGCGAAGGAGAAAGGAAAAGATTTAGTCGGCATCGAGCAGTGCTTCCGGCGGGGAGCGGCAATTATGCTCCCCGGCCGCGGGTTTTCTCAAAAATGCGAAGAAAAAAAAAACTGTTGAGCGAATAACAAAAAAAAAATTAACAGAGACTTGGGTCTCTATCTGTATCGGCAAAAGTCAGGACGATGTCCTCTGAACTCCGACTTGAAAACAGAAGGAATTATGTCACCTTAGTCAACTGGAAGCCTGCGTTAGCCGTTCTCTAAAATGCCTAGCTTAATTGTCTACGTTTTCCTTGGTGGAGCTGAGCGTCTAGGCAGACAGCCGTGCGGTGTAAGCTGTTCTCTTGCTTCCAGTGGGAACAATTTTCTTCTATGGAAACCAGTAGCAGGCGTAAGATTTGACGGTATAGCTGATGTAATTTATTGTCGTGCCGATTCGAGTCTCTGTCTTGCGGATTTGCCAAGTGACGTAAGGATAGAGCTAAGATATGAGCTCTCCTCCACTTCAAGATGTCCCCTCAAGATAAGTATTATTTTTTTTGGTGTGTTGGAACTTTAGGCAAGTTTTTCCAAAAACGTCCTTAGCAGTAAAAACAACGTCGAATCCAAAATTTAACTCTCAGGCCTTAAATTGTTTCCCTTTCCTTTCTTTTAAATCACCAGACAAACCTTAAGTTTTTTTATGAATTTAAATGAACAGACTCTCAGATGAGGTTAAGATTTTTCTTATTGTGTTGTAATTGAATAAACTGATATTTAATCGGGAACCTCTTACAGTATGTTTTTTTTATATATTTAATATGAACTTTTCCTTTATATCTTGTATATGTTTTATGTTTTCGATCCTCTCACGGCGCGGTCCCGGAATGCATTTTTTTCACAACGCAAAAATGCTGTACACGTTTCACTATACGATTACTACCTTTAACGGCAAGTAGTTTCATATTTAACATTTAACAATATAGGAATTTCAGATATAACATGGTACCTAGAAGTAAAACTATTTAACCTTGGTGTCGAAACATTTCTTCATAACAGGTTTACTTGTACAGTGGTGGCCAAAATTGTGGACACTTTTATAAATTTTTATGTTTTTGAAGTTTGTATGCTTATAGAAAACGTTAATTTTCACAAAATGCAAACTTGTATATATCATTTTAAAGAGAATTTATTACTGAGTTCAATAAAAAACACAAACTTCAATTACGAGTATTTGCAATACAAAAAAAGTTAAACGATAATAGTTATCGATATAAATTAGATAGAGATGGTTGCAGTGAGTTATAAGTACTTAGTAGGGTACCCTTTATTTTTGATTACAGCTTCACATCGACGTTTCATTGAGCTGACAAGAGTTTTAAGCTCTTCTTTCGTTATTACATGATGCCAGGAAACAATTATAGCCTCAGTTAGTTCCTTTTATTTGATGGGTGCCTCATTCGGACAAGAGTTTTCAAACGGTGCCACAAATTTTCAATAGGATTGAGGTCAGGACTGTTTCCTGGCCATGACAACAATTTAATGCTCTTTGTACGAAACCACTCGTTCGATATTTTGGCCGTGTGGCAAGGAGCAGAATCCTCCTGAAAAATAAACGAAGCATTATTGGAAAAGAGATCTCTGATGGAAGGTAGAAGTTTTGGTTCTAGAATAGTGTCAATGTATTTTCTGGCATTCAGTGTCCCATCGATGAAGGCGACCAACACCATCTGTTGACATGCATGACCAAATTATAACACTAACTCGGTTCTTCACAGTTGCTTGACGGCAGTGAGGATGTAGCTCTTCTCCTATTCTACGTCTTACATATTTTCGCCCATCATTACCGAATAACGATATCTTAGTTTCATCACTCCATATAACTTGTGACCACTGATCCTCTGTCCAATTAATGTGTTCCTTTGCCCATTGTAGTCTTTTTTTTTCGTTGCTGAAAATTAAGATAAGGCTTTTTTCGTGGAATTCTACCTCTCAGTCCAACATCTGTTAATCTTGTTCTGATTGTTCTTGAACTGACAAAAACACCAGCATCATTCAGATCACTTCTGATGGCCGCTGATAACATTTTTCTATGTTGGAGACATAGACTTTTTATTCTTCTGTCATCAATAGATGTGGTGCACCTTTTTCGGCCTTTTCTTTGTTTTTTTATTGAATTTGTCTCTGTCTTTTTATTGAATTTGTCTCTGTCTTTTTATTGAATTTGTCGCTATTGAATTTGTCTCCTGATATCGTAAACAAAACCTTCGGACTCCAAATGTAAGCAGCGAACCACCCACCTGTCTTGCACTTTCAGCATAGGAAAGACCACTTTCTCGTAACACAATAATATTACATCTCTTTCTAGGTGTCCAATCTACTCTTTTATTTGATGTCATTTCTTCTTGACTAAATATTAAAAATTTTTACAAAACTTCCTACTTGTAATTGCAGTGTATAAGAAACAGGTCCTCCTTCTATAGAACAAAGCAAAATAATGAATTTTTTCAGGTGTAAACATGATGTCAGCTTCTACTGGCAGTTACTAACATTTGATTGGTTCTCAGAACAAGAACAGTGATTAGCCAGGAAAGCTAGACATTACAAACCACTTCAGAACTGTGTTTTTTATTTATATTAAAGTACATATAACTTTTTTTTTGTATTGCAAATAATTGAATTTTGTGTTTTGTATTGAATTCAGTAATAAATTCTCTTTAAAATGATACATACAAGTTTGCAGTTTGGGAAACGTAACATTTTCTATAAGAATACAAAGTTCAAAAACATAAAAATTTCCAAAAGTGTCCACAATTTTGGCCACCACTGTATTTTTGCCTTTTTCCGAAAGGAGAACTGAATTATTTGAATGAGAAATAATGAGTCGTCTGTGAGAAACTGTTTCTTTCTTGTTTTGTTTGCTTAATTTCGTTTATACATCGTTCTAGATTTATTATAGTATTTGAATAAAACATGTGGCAACGATTAGTTAATTCTTCAAAAGATATAAACTTATATGCATTCTGAGTTATAATATGAACGAAATATAACGCTTGAGTGAACTTAGCGCTAGAGTGTCGCTATTGCAAACAAATATAATGAATTTTAAAGAGTGCATTTATTCTATTGTGGTTTCAGCGCTATCGACGAAGTTGATTAAATTTAATCCAATACGTTTTAATGAAATGCAAGAAAAATTACGTATATTTTAATATTCCGTACGAATAAGTCATGTGGTGTACACATCAGATTTTTTAATGACTATATGTGAATAATTTCCTTCGGAAAAAGCCCAGCCTTCCATCCATTATTAAAAAGTGATGTATTGCATGGAAACAAAACTCTGAAGTTGTAGACGATATCTTATGCTTTTAAAAATATAGCTGCAATTAAAAAAATAATTTTCAAACAAGCAAAGTGCCTAAAAACTGTACGAACAGCCTCTTTATTTTTTAGATTTTAAAAACATTTAATTTACTCGCTTGAAAATTCTTTTCGCATACCAAAACGTAATTAAAAATAATGACCTAGAAAATCACAAGAGAATATCATTGAATGATATTTAAGGGGAAACATCAGCCTCTATTTTTTCTAATTTATTTATCAATCGACCCCTTAATGGAAACTGAATCAGAAATTTTGAAATTAAATATCTCTACACTTTTTGTCATATGGGAGTCAAACGTTTTATGTTTTATTTTTTATAACAAATATAAATTGCTTCTAAGCTGAGGAAAATGTTAAATGTTGGATTCCGTACTTTATCTAATTTTAGAATATTTTTTAATTAAAAAATACAGTAACATGAATCTTTGCATCATTCAGAAGATTTATGTAATTGAATAAACATATATATATATATATACATATGTATATTCAATTACATATATATATACATATGTATATTCATTTTAATTCACAATACCACTTAACTTTATTTTACTTCAAGCAAACTTACATCTCTTGATTGGCTCAGCTACTTAACTTGATAAATAATTGATTATTACTACTTTTAGGATTTTAAATTTAATTTAATTTTAATATTAATGTTTGCAAAAAATTTTTAATATTACAAAGATAGCAGCTTGACACTCAACTTTATCTACATAAGCGCCATCTATATAATTTGAAGAACACACTTACTTCTCTTTAACAACACTTTTGCAGACGCCAACACTCATATAGTAGGGAAGTTAGAATTAAAAATATAATTTCATATTTAGAAAATACTTAAATACTACATAAAAAATTTAAAAAATACTTAAAGCTAGTAAATAGTAAGTTAGACTTACTATTTTTAAGTTTAATATTTTTTAAATTTTTTATGTAGTATTTAAGTATTTTCTAAATATGAAATTATATTTTTAAATATATATTTGTTTTTTAAAAATTGTGACTTAGTTCTTTTTGTTTCTTATTGGTTTATATGGATTATGTCTAGTTCTTTTTTAGTTTCTTTTTATTGATATGCATATTCGTGTCGGGGAGGTTTCTGTAGACAAGGGTTTCTAAAATACATTGGTTTCTAGATTTTTTTTTTATTTTTTATAAAAAATATTAAAAAAAAATTTAAAAAGTTTAATTTAATACTTGACTTGCTTGTTTCTCAAAAGACTTCATTAGTATTTTCCTTTTAGAACTTTAATTCTTAAATGTTAATTTCTAAGGGTACCACTTTTATTGATATTTCTTTTTACTTTTGGTTTTGACTTTTACCCTTGCCTGAAACACGAATTGAATGATTGGAGAGTTAGGTTTGGAGGCAACTTCCCCTTGATAAGTCTGTCTCCTGCCTGCTCAACAGTCATTCACTTATGCATTTTTAAAAAAATTGTTTGGTTTAATTTAATTTGCTAAATTAGTGAATTTATTTTCATGGATTGGTTTTGCACTTGATTTGCTTATGCTTCTGAATTTAAATGATATTGTAGATCAGTTCAAGAATTAAATCTTTTATATGTTTGCACATTTTTTAATTTTTTTTCTTTTTTACTTTTATACGTGTTTGTTAAAATTTAAATTTAAATGTGTTTAAATGTAATTGAATATATATATATATGCCCAACGGTTGCGAAAATGCCAATTAAAGACTTGTGGACACACTGCATAATATTATGCATCACATTTTATACAATCTAGAAGTATTATATTAATACAATCTTAGAAAAAGTTTAAAATATGAATAAAATCTCCCCGAATTTAATTTTGCTCTTAAACAAAGAGCATGCGTCATGTAATCAATGTTCCAGTCAAATGCAGTCTGAATTCCAGGGAACTATTACAATTTTAAAGCATACATAGGAACTAATTTTTATGTATTCTGTTACACTGTATTAAGTTTTCGCACTCATGATTTTTATGAACTACAATTTCTGAAAAAATTGAATTCTGTTGCGTGATAAAATAGAAACGTTCCCTCAGAATAATTGAATGTGATGAAGCTTGAATATACAGATATCTGATCATTTGATATAATATGTAAAATATATTTGAAAATGCACGCGATTAGTATAAAACGTTTATGGTAAATTAAGTCTGACTTTGTCTTTAGACTTAATAGTTGCCCACAGTAGTAAGTCTAATGAGTACTTAACTACTAATAGACAGCATAGCTTTAATAATCACCACTTTTGAAAAATGTACGACTTCTAGCCAACTTACAGCAGTAGCAGACATACAATATACCTTCGGTCAGAACGGAAATCTAGTTAAAACCACTAATCGAGCTCCACAAAACCTTCAGTAATTTTATGCAATAATCTAGAAGCAGTTTCAACAGCATGCCACTTGCCTTAGAATTTGCATAAATCTCTGTTCTGAGCGTATGTCGTGACAGGTAGCATAAGAAATAAATAGGAACATACGAAACAAATTAACCGTTACTAAACCTTGAGTTATAGCTCTCACAAAGGAACAAAAATATTTAGATATATTTATACTCTTACAGAATTTCCCCTTTTGTAACTTATTTTGTTCCTGAAGTTTCCGGGTGAAAGTTGAATTGGATTAAATTATGTTAATTTCTAATTCATAAATTTAAACATTTTTTTTAAAAATTGTAAAGCAACACATATATATCTAATGAAGTATTTTATTCAGGAGAACATAAAATATATTTAGTGAGACTCTAGTTCTTAAATAATAATAAACAGCTGAAACTCTGCGTGACCGACTGGAAGTTATAACTATTAAAATGATCTGAAGATGCATCATATTATGTATTAAAGCTATTAAAAAGATTCTGCGTTTCTAAGAATTGAAATAGGTTTAAATAATTTTCACTTAACTGCTAACAATACATTAGACTTAACTAAGGATAAGGCTATTCTACAAAGTGAGCAAGAAGAAAGAATGTCGTAAATATCATTTTCTGTAGTAGCTTAGACGCAATTTTAAGACTTGTTGACAGCTTTTGACTTAATTCAGAACGATGAGAAACATTCCTCCGAGCTCCAATAGAATACAATGAGCAAATAGAAGTAAGAGCCGATAAATATGAACTGCGGGTAGTTATAAAAACAAACATAAAAAAAATCTGAAAGGTTTTAGATTTTAAATTACGTCAAAATGGGCGTTTTTTGAACGCTTTGGGTATTACCTTTATTTGTTAACAAGTGTAATGTTCCAAACTTAAACCATAAAATTCAGGTCAAGAGCAATATCGGAAAATAATTTTAAAATTAGCTTATCTTTAGAATTTCCGATACACAGACTGGCGCCGCTGGAGATAAAAATGTTTTTTTTTCTGTAGTACGTTGCCATTGCTCGCTTTGAAGTCCTTGAGTTTGTTAATCAAAAATTCGGTAAAGGTTTACAAAATATGAAATCGATAATAAAATAAATTCCAAATTTGAAATCAGGCTTCCAGATGGCCGCAGGAGGATTACGTCATTCAAAATTTAATGGCTCTATGTACCATTGTTTTATCAAAGCGAAAAATATGCATACATTTATGCAGATTCTTCATTTTTTAATTTCTTTAAATATTGTTACGAATTTGGTATTTAAAAAGCTAATGTTAGTTCAATTATAAATTAAATGGTTTTATTTCTCGCGCAGTGCAGCGCGTGACGAATATTAAAAGAATAAAAAAGCTAAGCCGGAAAATTGAAAATACAAGAGCGCGTGCATTAAATAAATAAATATCTCTTTTTGATTTCGAGAAAGTACTGGAAAATTCTAGCGCGTGATTTTAAAATCTTATAAAAGGAGGAAAACATCTCAGTTTGTAGTAGTTGCTTAGTTTGTTGTTGTTTAGAAAACTACTGTTGTTGATTGTAGCGCATTCGCGGATTAGCGTTCTTTAGCTGTTTTGAATTACGTTCTATTGGACATTTGAGTAGTTAAAAGATAACTACTGTGAGATATTGTAATACTGCATGATAATTTGAGAAAATTTAAGCATTTTTGTTGTGATAATAATAAATTTTTGTTCATTTTTCATCGGACTTGTGCATTCATTTCATAACGAACCCGTACGCACGCAACAATTTTTGGTGTCAGAAGTGGGATTTGAATGCCAATAACAAGAGCGATGGAAGAACAATTCAGGCAAATGATGACTGCATTTGCTGCTTTCCAAGAAAAGATGGAAGGGGCCGTCAACTCCGTTAAGGAAGAAATGAAATTGGGCCAGGAATCCGTTAAGGAAGAAATGAAATTGGGCCAGGAATCCGTTAAGGAAGATATGAAATTGGGCCAAGATTCCGTTAAAGGAGAGATGAGATCCGTTAAAAAGGAAATGGAAGCCGTTCACGAAAAGTTGGAAGCTGGTCAAGTAACTCTTAAAGAAGACATAAAAGCTGTAGAAGAAAAGATTGAAGCAGGTCAAGTCGAAATGAAAAGAGAAATAACCTGCGTAATAGAAAGTAAATTTGAGGCTATGGAAGACAGAATAGGTACTGTCGAAAATAAAGTCGGGCAAATTGAAGAAAAGGTTTCTTCTGTCAAAGATGAAATAGAAGATAGAGTGTCGGCTGTGGAGCAACGAGTCGAAGGAAGAGTTTCGGCCTTCCAACAACAAATTGAAGAAAGAGTTTCTGACGTCGAACAACAAATTGATGATAGGGTTTCTGCTGCCTTCGCCAAAGAAGTTGACAGCCTAAAGAAGTGCATAGCGACGGTAGGAAACAATTCTGAAGTTTTCAAATTTTTATCGATGCCTGCTCGTTCCGTTCTGAAACTATCTACATATGATGGGAAGACCTCCTGGCAGGTGTATAGGACACAATTTTCTATCGTTGCGGATGCGAATGGATGGGATTCCCAAGCTAAGGCCTGTCATCTCGCCTCTTCTCTGAGAGCAGACGCAGCGGATATCCTGCAGACGCTTCCCGAAAATCAAAGGCTAGATTTCGAAGCTCTATCCGGCGCTTTGGAGCTGCGCTTCGGCGAGAAATGTTTAAAAGACTACAGCAGGCTCCAATTAAAATCTCGTCAACAGAAGCTCACCGAAACGCTTCAGGAGCTCGCCACGGATGTTGAAAGGCTGTCACATCACGCCTTCTCGGAGTGCCCGACAGAAACAAGGGAAATCCTGTCCCTGCAAGATTTCATCGATGGCATCCGGGACCCTGAAATACAGAAAGCACTGCGAATGGCGGATGTTAAAGATCTGAAAAGCGCTTTAGTGTATGCCATGAAATTTGAGGCAGCCCAGCAAGCCACCCGTCGAGACCGCCATCCAGTTAGAGCTGTGCGAGTCCATGAGCCAGTGGATCAACTGATGGCTCGTTTAGATGATTTAGCCAGACACGTCGACGCTTTGATACGGAGTAGGAGGGAGAAGAAAGTGGCTCTAAGGTGTTGGAGATGTGGTAGTGAAGGTCACCTAAGACGGAATTGCAGAACACCCAGGGTACGGAATATAAAGCAGATGATTTTACCAGACAAGTCAGTGGCTTGAGACGGAACATAAGTGAAAAGTAACTAATTCTAAAATGCTGGAACTGCGGAGTTGTAGGCCACATACGAAGAAATTGCAGAACATCCCGAGGTACGGAAAATAAGACCATTTCCCAGCAACGATGCAGTAAACAAATTAGTGACCATATCGAGGAACGGAGGTTGTCAGATAATGAAAAACCTTGCTTTAAAGCGCTTAAAATTTATACAGTGAGTGGCAACAGTAACGGAATGTCCATTAATGGGAATATCGATGGAGTTCCTTGCGATATGATCATTGACACAGGAGCTAATGTTACCATCATTAAGAAAGATTTAGCTGAACAGTTTAAAGATAAACTTATTTGGACGCCATCCTGTGTTACCCTTCAGACTGCGTCTGGTGATAAGATCGACATAACTGGGAAGTTAAACGTAAGCATCACGTTTGGAAATACCGCCTACCATCACACGGCATATGTGGCGGATATTACAGATCCATGCATACTTGGATTGGACTTTTTAAGGAAATACAATTTTTCCTTAGACTTGAAAAACAACAAACTGCTTTCAGGATCTGAAGACATGACTATCCATCCTAAGAAGGGATCCTCACCTGGAAATGCCGACGCTTTGTCCGAAAGAACCAGCTCGAGAAACAGCCGAAATCATGCTATGGTCGAAAAGAAACACCAGACTACCAGCTATTCTCCATCTCAGATGCTCTTCGGTCGAGACCTTCGTCTGCCTTGTGACCGCCTGTTTCATCGCCGTACGGATGCGCCTTCATCGCCTGAGGAACACATCCAAAATGTCAAGGCCCGTTTTGAAGTGATGCACCGTTCTGCACGAAAGCGAGTGAACTTGGCGACGGAGAAAGTGAAGACCAGATACAACGCGAGAGCTACTGGACATAGATTCAACAAAAGAGACAAGGTGTGGTTGTGGAACCCGATTCGGCGAAAAGGTACAGTCACCTTCGGATGGTCCATATACAGTCCTGAAGAGACTGAATGACGTCATGATCCGTAAGTCTTCGAACTCTAAACCTAAAGTCGTTCATTACGACATGTTAGCTCACTACAATGGCCATAGTACGTAATGTAAATAATTGTAAATAGTATCAGACCATGGTCCTTTTTGTTTTTAAATGTGTATTTAGTATTTGATTTGTATTTAGTATTTGATTTGTATTTAGTATTTGATTTGTATTTAGAATTTGATTTGTATTTAGTATTTGTTTTGTATTTAGTATTTGATAGCATTTGATTTGTTCAAGTTAGTTATTGCATTTATTGTTTATATTGTTTGATATTGTAATGTAATGTTTATGCCTCAGTTGCATTTATGCCACAGTTGTAAGTTTAGCTTCCTGTCCAGGGATTGTACTGCCCGGGACGTGCAGTCCTTGGGAAGGGGGCAGTGTTACGAATTTGGTATTTAAAAAGCTAATGTTAGTTCAATTATAAATTAAATGGTTTTATTTCTCGCGCAGTGCAGCGCGTGACGAATATTAAAAGAAAGCTAAGCCGGAAAATTGAAAATACAAGAGCGCGTGCATTAAATAAATAAATATCTCTTTTTGATTTCGAGAAAGTACTGGAAAATTCTAGCGCGTGATTTTAAAATCTTATAAAAGGAGGAAAACATCTCAGTTTGTAGTAGTTGCTTAGTTTGTTGTTGTTTAGAAAACTACTGTTGTTGATTGTAGCGAATTCGCGGATTAGCGTTCTTTAGCTGTTTTGAATTACGTTCTATTGGACATTTGAGTAGTTAAAAGATAACTACTGTGAGATATTGTAATACTGCATGATAATTTGAGAAAATTTAAGCATTTTTGTTGTGATAATAATAAATTTTTGTTCATTTTTCATCGGACTTGTGCATTCATTTCATAACGAACCCGTACGCACGCAACAATTTTTGGTGTCAGAAGTGGGATTTGAATGCCAATAACAAGAGCGATGGAAGAACAATTCAGGCAAATGATGACTGCATTTGCTGCTTTCCAAGAAAAGATGGAAGGGGCCGTCAACTCCGTTAAGGAAGAAATGAAATTGGGCCAGGAATCCGTTAAGGAAGAAATGAAATTGGGCCAGGAATCCGTTAAGGAAGATATGAAATTGGGCCAAGATTCCGTTAAAGGAGAGATGAGATCCGTTAAAAAGGAAATGGAAGCCGTTCACGAAAAGTTGGAAGCTGGTCAAGTAACTCTTAAAGAAGACATAAAAGCTGTAGAAGAAAAGATTGAAGCAGGTCAAGTCGAAATGAAAAGAGAAATAACCTGCGTAATAGAAAGTAAATTTGAGGCTATGGAAGACAGAATAGGTACTGTCGAAAATAAAGTCGGGCAAATTGAAGAAAAGGTTTCTTCTGTCAAAGATGAAATAGAAGATAGAGTGTCGGCTGTGGAGCAACGAGTCGAAGGAAGAGTTTCGGCCTTCCAACAACAAATTGAAGAAAGAGTTTCTGACGTCGAACAACAAATTGATGATAGGGTTTCTGCTGCCTTCGCCAAAGAAGTTGACAGCCTAAAGAAGTGCATAGCGACGGTAGGAAACAATTCTGAAGTTTTCAAATTTTTATCGATGCCTGCTCGTTCCGTTCTGAAACTATCTACATATGATGGGAAGACCTCCTGGCAGGTGTATAGGACACAATTTTCTATCGTTGCGGATGCGAATGGATGGGATTCCCAAGCTAAGGCCTGTCATCTCGCCTCTTCTCTGAGAGCAGACGCAGCGGATATCCTGCAGACGCTTCCCGAAAATCAAAGGCTAGATTTCGAAGCTCTATCCGGCGCTTTGGAGCTGCGCTTCGGCGAGAAATGTTTAAAAGACTACAGCAGGCTCCAATTAAAATCTCGTCAACAGAAGCTCACCGAAACGCTTCAGGAGCTCGCCACGGATGTTGAAAGGCTGTCACATCACGCCTTCTCGGAGTGCCCGACAGAAACAAGGGAAATCCTGTCCCTGCAATATTTCATCGATGGCATCCGGGACCCTGAAATACAGAAAGCACTGCGAATGGCGGATGTTAAAGATCTGAAAAGCGCTTTAGTGTATGCCATGAAATTTGAGGCAGCCCAGCAAGCCACCCGTCGAGACCGCCATCCAGTTAGAGCTGTGCGAGTCCATGAGCCAGTGGATCAACTGATGGCTCGTTTAGATGATTTAGCCAGACACGTCGACGCTTTGATACGGAGTAGGAGGGAGAAGAAAGTGGCTCTAAGGTGTTGGAGATGTGGTAGTGAAGGTCACCTAAGACGGAATTGCAGAACACCCAGGGTACGGAATATAAAGCAGATGATTTTACCAGACAAGTCAGTGGCTTGAGACGGAACATAAGTGAAAAGTAACTAATTCTAAAATGCTGGAACTGCGGAGTTGTAGGCCACATACGAAGAAATTGCAGAACATCCCGAGGTACGGAAAATAAGACCATTTCCCAGCAACGATGCAGTAAACAAATTAGTGACCATATCGAGGAACGGAGGTTGTCAGATAATGAAAAACCTTGCTTTAAAGCGCTTAAAATTTATACAGTGAGTGGCAACAGTAACGGAATGTCCATTAATGGGAATATCGATGGAGTTCCTTGCGATATGATCATTGACACAGGAGCTAATGTTACCATCATTAAGAAAGATTTAGCTGAACAGTTTAAAGATAAACTTATTTGGACGCCATCCTGTGTTACCCTTCAGACTGCGTCTGGTGATAAGATCGACATAACTGGGAAGTTAAACGTAAGCATCACGTTTGGAAATACCGCCTACCATCACACGGCATATGTGGCGGATATTACAGATCCATGCATACTTGGATTGGACTTTTTAAGGAAATACAATTTTTCCTTAGACTTGAAAAACAACAAACTGCTTTCAGGATCTGAAGACATGACTATCCATCCTAAGAAGGGATCCTCACCTGGAAATGCCGACGCTTTGTCCGAAAGAACCAGCTCGAGAAACAGCCGAAATCATGCTATGGTCGAAAAGAAACACCAGACTACCAGCTATTCTCCATCTCAGATGCTCTTCGGTCGAGACCTTCGTCTGCCTTGTGACCGCCTGTTTCATCGCCGTACGGATGCGCCTTCATCGCCTGAGGAACACATCCAAAATGTCAAGGCCCGTTTTGAAGTGATGCACCGTTCTGCACGAAAGCGAGTGAACTTGGCGACGGAGAAAGTGAAGACCAGATACAACGCGAGAGCTACTGGACATAGATTCAACAAAAGAGACAAGGTGTGGTTGTGGAACCCGATTCGGCGAAAAGGTACAGTCACCTTCGGATGGTCCATATACAGTCCTGAAGAGACTGAATGACGTCATGATCCGTAAGTCTTCGAACTCTAAACCTAAAGTCGTTCATTACGACATGTTAGCTCACTACAATGGCCATAGTACGTAATGTAAATAATTGTAAATAGTATCAGACCATGGTCCTTTTTGTTTTTAAATGTGTATTTAGTATTTGATTTGTATTTAGTATTTGATTTGTATTTAGTATTTGATTTGTATTTAGAATTTGATTTGTATTTAGTATTTGTTTTGTATTTAGTATTTGATAGCATTTGATTTGTTCAAGTTAGTTATTGCATTTATTGTTTATATTGTTTGATATTGTAATGTAATGTTTATGCCTCAGTTGCATTTATGCCACAGTTGTAAGTTTAGCTTCCTGTCCAGGGATTGTACTGCCCGGGACGTGCAGTCCTTGGGAAGGGGGCAGTGTTACGAATTTGGTATTTAAAAAGCTAATGTTAGTTCAATTATAAATTAAATGGTTTTATTTCTCGCGCAGTGCAGCGCGTGACGAATATTAAAAGAAAGCTAAGCCGGAAAATTGAAAATACAAGAGCGCGTGCATTAAATAAATAAATATCTCTTTTTGATTTCGAGAAAGTACTGGAAAATTCTAGCGCGTGATTTTAAAATCTTATAAAAGGAGGAAAACATCTCAGTTTGTAGTAGTTGCTTAGTTTGTTGTTGTTTAGAAAACTACTGTTGTTGATTGTAGCGAATTCGCGGATTAGCGTTCTTTAGCTGTTTTGAATTACGTTCTATTGGACATTTGAGTAGTTAAAAGATAACTACTGTGAGATATTGTAATACTGCATGATAATTTGAGAAAATTTAAGCATTTTTGTTGTGATAATAATAAATTTTTGTTCATTTTTCATCGGACTTGTGCATTCATTTCCTAACGAACCCGTACGCACGCAACAATATAATGCAATGCGATAATATTTGTGGCACCAATTTGAAAATTGAAACAACACTTGTAGTGAATGAACGCAAAATGGCAAAAAAGAATTAAAAGTCCTTCTATGCAAATTGCCCTTTTGGACTAACAAAATAATAAATAAAATTTTAATAATTCTGCATTATAATATAATCAGAATCAAAATCAATTTTTCTTATGTACTAATTTTCACATGGCAATTACTTTCGTGTGTATTAGATTCATTAATGTGACATCGTTTGTCGTTAATAATGAAAGCATGAAACAACGCTTGTTACGTTTCTTCAAGAAATGAAAGTGATTTAGAATAATTATCCTAACGGATAATGAATAATAAATGAATGATAAAAGAATTCAACCTCCTACATTCCTTCTAAAAATTAACATAGCATATACCATTCTTAATAATCGATAATGCTACAAACAAGAACATCTTAGAGTTTATCGAAAATATCCTCAATGAGGAATAACGAATATCGATTCTTAATTACTATTTTGTTTAGTTTCTTGTAATTTATCCAAACTACTTTTTTTTTATTTCCTTGAGTGCTATCTGACTGAAAACGTCTGAATAGCACAGCCTTAGGATTTGCCAGTTAGTCATTGCTCTTTCCCACACAATATTCTTTGCTATGTAAACAAATGTCGAGTCTGAGAACTATAGATTATTCATTC
The DNA here is from genome assembly GCF_044657685.1 of Stegodyphus dumicola. Lineage (NCBI taxonomy): Eukaryota > Metazoa > Arthropoda > Arachnida > Araneae > Eresidae > Stegodyphus > Stegodyphus dumicola. The sequence continues at coordinate 21,357,366 of NC_140771.1, read as the reverse complement.
TTCATTGAAATGCTCCTTCCAATATCGGTTTCTTTAGTTTTTTTCTTACAGAATACTTCGCTCCGCGTGTTTGAACTTTACAGCATACGAATTAAGACTAAGTTTTAATTAAGCAGTAATGTTCCGAGTCATATCTTTCAAATGCTTTTGCTTAACATGATTCCAATATTAATTTTCCTTATCTTTAACTTTCTTAATAATGGTTTATTTCTTGTCATGTCTGGTGATTATAAGATGAGCGGAAATATTCGATATTAGTTTGATAAGATTTATTTGTATTTAATTTTCTCTAAACGGTTAAAGATCGTAATATTAATAGATGTATGAGAAGCACTTATTAATTGCTACACAAAATTACAAAAGATCCAGTTTAGTTAGGCTTTCTTTACTTTTACAAAAACCATGCATATTAAATGCATATTTGACGTTTGGAAAGATGCACTTAATATGCGGAATATAGCGCTTAATATAACTTAACCTTTTGTGACGTTTTGAAGGAATAATCACACAACATAATTTAAAATGGTTAACTAGATGTTCGATAAGTATAACTAGAGTGCAAGTCTTCCTGATGAGCGGGCTGCAGTCTAAGAAAAATTCATAAGTTGTATATAACCCTGAAAAACAAACTTTTAAAAAGATTTCAATACTAGCGGAAGCAACCGATGCCAGATATGTTAGATGCATCGGTTACTTCCGCTAGAGTAATGCATCGGACAACAGAGAGAAAGATACAGTTGTAATACTTTTCTTATAATGATGCAAAAAATACGACTCATAGCCATACATTTCATGCGGTATGGAACCCAAATAAAAAATGTTGATAGGAAAATGAGATAATTCTCTCTAATTATATCACCAACAATGGCACGCAGTTTTTAATGATTTCGTCTTTCTAATCAAATGGTCGTAAAAGCTAAAGTTTCATCCAATATTTCACTTATATTCAGTTTTAGTCGATTGAATGTGGCAAAAAATTATCATAATTAATCAGAAATCAAGAACGAGAACAAACAAACAAATAGACATTCTTTCTTATATATACATATTTTGTAAAACTTACAAATATTTGATTAAGGAAACACTACGATTTGAAAGCGAGCAATAGCAACAGGTTTCAAAATGAAGCAATTTTGCCTTCAACGCGCGAGATTGTTGCCACTCGGAAAAATGAGTGTGAAAATTAATCTTTTCAGTGTTTTTAATTAATATCTCGGCTGATTAAAGTCGTACGCAGTCGAAATGCTTCCCACGAATTTGTGGAATCGGGAATAATGTATTTAATGTTTGGCAATGCTATTTTTACTTCATTGTCAAACTTGGAAATTTTTGATTAACAAACTCTACGATTTGAAAGCGAACTGTGGCAACGGGTCTCGAAATAAAGCAGACTTTTATCTCCAGCGTGCGAGACTGCTGCCACTCGGAGAAATGAGGGAGAAACTAGCGTTTTCAGACCTTTTAATTAATATTTCTGATTTTAGTTACTTTTTTTTTTTTTTGGAAAAAAGTGGACGTTGACCTTTCTAGGACCTAGAAAACTATTGTATAAAGTCTGGTGACGTTAGCTGTAGTAGTGACTGAGTTAATCACGAATAAACGCACAGACATTCTTCTTTATGTATAGAGATAAATGAAATCTATTCATACTTTTCAAGCAACAACCAATACATAAATATTTTATTTGGCTAAATCAGGAAACAAAACACTTTTGACACTTCAGATTAATGTGTATGACGTCATGACTTAAATTTAATACAATGTAACAACTTTTTTTTCAATATCAGTAAAAACATTAACGTGGCAATAACATATCATATCTAACGAAAACCTTTAGACCTGCAATTACGTCACATGCAATCGTGTGCTTTCTTCAATGTCAGAATATGACATTATATAAAAAAATAATATGTTTAATGTTTGGCAGTGTTATTTTTATTTCATATTTTGTAAAACTTATAGATTTTTGATTAACAAACTCTACGATTTCAGAGCGAGCAACACTTTTAGAAACACTCGAGAAAATTCGGAAATACTAAAGATATGCTATGTTTTAATAATTTTTATAGTGCTCTTTGAATTTTATGGTTTAAGTGAGACGAACATGATATTTAATAAATAAAGATGACACACAAAACTTAAAAAAAAAGTCCCTTTGTGTAATATAAAATCTGAAAGGTTTCAGATTTTTTATTTTTGTATTTCATACTTGGTAAAACTTTCAAATTACTCTACGATTTGAAAGCGAGAGCAGATTTTTATCTCCAGCGTGCGAGACTGTTGCTACGCAGAAAAATGCGGAAGAAAATTAGTATTATCTGCAGCTGTTATGAAGCCAGAAATTTAATATACGTTACACGGAAAAGAAAATTATTAAGTTTTGGAATGTCACTGAAATTTTATAGAATGCCACATTTTATTTAACTTTCGAGATCTGAGGTGTTTCATTGGACTATACTCGTCTTGTGTACGTTGCAATGAATCTGATGACTTAATGTTAATCAATTATTGTCCAAAGTTACAGGATATCATGTTAAATAAACCTCATCTTTAGAATTACGTTAAAAATATTACAATAAAAAGACTTTCGTCCATCAACAAACGTGATCACAAAATTATGAAGACACTGCTGTAAAGAAAACGCTAAATACACTAAAGACAGCCATGAATTTGATTGCCGTTTTAATGTTACTCATGAAAATCAGTCTCAGAAATAACCAAGATCATCACTTCAGAAGTCGCAAGAATATAAAACAATATAAAATATAATTTCTAAGAAAAACCTAGACATTTTTAATTTTATTTCATGCACTGTGTTTCAATCCGTCTTCGTAAATCTCAAAGATGTAAGATGATGACATTTGAAACGTGATCTAGCATTTCCAGTTATATATATTAATTTTTTGTTTTGGAAAATTGCATTCCTTTAAGTTGCTGAGATTTATTTAATTTGACTAACAGTTAATTTTTAGTTAAACTGACTTTCCAAGTCTCGTTTTCACACATGCTTTCCTGCCAGAATGTTAATAAGCTAGTGCGCGTGTATTCGAATGAAGTAAAAGAAGTTCCACTTAAAAGAAGGTTTTGAAAGGTGATTTTAGAGCGTGCTATATATGCTTGAAGGCACGTTGCTGTTTTTAACTACTAGTGATTATGTTTTGTTGCGTTTGGTACTTCTAAACCTTAAGCTTGTTTCCGCCTACTTCTACGTGTCAGAGCCTTCCTGCGCGTTAAATTATCTTGTTACATAATTTATTACATTCAATTTTAAGTTTTTCTTTATCTCCTTTGAGTTAAGCCTGAATTGTTGGATTTGTGTAAGCCCAAATAGGGTCATCTGCAAAATCATTTTGAATCAATAAAGATTCTTTACAACCTTCTTCTGATTTTCTAATTCAAAGACATGGGGATAACTCCCCATAGAGTCTTTTAGACCTCCTTAGTTCCTTAGTCCCAAAGAGAACGAGACTCTTAAATGTAATTATATTAACATCTTTCCAAAATTTCTTAAAAGTCTTTTGTGACTTAGCATATTCCTATTCAATTATTACTAGCAGATAGAAAAGAAAAACAGTTGGTTTAATATTTACACTTAAGAAGAAACAACATGGCAAGCTGAGGCTGATTGTTTGCTCTTTAAATAGGAGAGGCGTGTGCCAGATTATTTCAAATCGCATAATTATTTACTAAAATAAATGCCACACTAAGGATCAACTATTCGTAAATTACAGGCAAAAAAAAAAAAAAAAAAAAAAAAAAAAAAAAAAAAACCTACCAAGATGTATCAATGTAGCGTTTTGCTTACGAATTATAATATGCTAGATTTTTTGTACTTCATATATAAGATACCTCTGAATTTTCTGTGTTTTCTTAATTTCGATACACCGAGTACAATACTTCCATGGTTTAGTTGAAAGAAAATTAATGTTCTTAATAATTTTGTACAATATACAAATTCTTTCATACAATCCACCACTATAGAAACGTAATTATTGCACTGAAAATATTTGCCATTCCTTAAATTTCCATGAAAAGAATAAAAATATAATCTAAATATAAGAGATCAACGAATTTTCCTAGTTGTATGTGTTAAGTAGAATGTTTTCTTTATAACGATGGAAAGGATTGTTTTCAGGACGCGTAATTCTTTATCAAGCATAAAAATCTAAAGTTTCGAGGTCTATACTTTAGTTTCCGTTTCATGATCCGATTGTTCTTCGAGCTTTTAAGTATGCTTTGAGCTCCACGTTTCATGTTTGTGACATTTTTTTTTCATTTTTCAGAGATTAGCGACACTTTCCATTTCAAATTAAAGCGGAAAATAGAAATAATAATAATTTCAAAATGGAAAAATGACTCAATATATGCAAAGTGTCAGAGACTGCATACATTCTTAATTCCTGCAAATTTTTACTTCTTTTTTATACCAAAAACCCACTGTAAAATGTCCTCGAAAGAGGTTTGGAAATAGACCATATGAGGCTCTGAATTACTATTCTAGTGATAACTTAATTTACCACCTGCAATATTCATAATACGATTGGAAAATTAAAATACATCTATAAAGATATTGGGATTATTTTAATTTTCAAATAATTATTTTTAATTTTGAAATCCGTTCCTATAAATTCTTGTTTTTTATTTAAAACTCTCTGCCAGAATGAGATTTCAGTATCGCGTTTTATGTAAATGAATTAGAACCAGTATTTAATGGGAAGTTCATTCATTTGCGGAGAAGAACTAAGAAGTACTCAACAGAGCGTAATTTGCCTTCGCGCCACTTCGTTGCTTTTAGCCTATTGTACTACGTACAGCTACAGTGTGAGGTGCTTCTTAGTATTCGCCAGTGAGGTTTAATTACAGGCCAACTCGATTAGTTATTTTTGTACATCTTCGGTTAAATTTTAGCTAGTTAGAATTAGTTAAGTTTCTTATTTTCTATCTTAAGTTAAATCCCAAGTGGAGGCGTTCCTTTAAGCGCGAGAGGGACCGTTTATTATAATTCTTTGAGTAAATAAAACATTACTTTTAACCCTTTGTTGCATACAAATAATCTAGAGAAGTTAAACGAAAATATTTGTATTTTTTCTACTTCAAATAACCTTAGTAATAATAAAAAAATTATTTTATTGAAATTTCGTTTTAAATAATTACTACAGTTTGTTCACTACAGTGGACAGCATGCATATACGTACACGCATACAAATCTCTTCCCAACAATTTACGGTCATTGCATTTGAAGTAATTTCCTGCCTTGTTTGCAGTGATCATTACCATCTTCTAAATGGTAAATCTACAACTGACATGTACATACAGATCCCCCAAAATACCTCCATTTCGTCGATTGTGAATGAATTCATTTTGCTACGATTTTGTAACCTGTACCTACGGGATTCAAATGTCAAATATTCTGGAAGCTTCTTGCCAAACATAAACATTTCCAGTGGTGTTTTGGCTTGATAAGCAGTCCATTTGGGTTTCAATTCACTCTTTTCGGTAGATCTTTATCTACCCACTCTACAATTTTCTCAAACTGACATTTAAAATAAAATGTATAAAATTACTAATTGTGAATAAAAATGGCAGTATAAGAAAATGTAAGCTATATCATATAATGTTTTCTATAAGAAAGTGTACTAACTTGTAACCAGAAGTAGCAGTCATTTTCCAAATAGCAACGCTTTACTTATTGATGCTATATAGCCATCTATAATCGACAGTTGAAAGTTCTAATAATATAGAGTGAATAAACACAGGAATGGAATCTGTTAAGGCATTTATAGAAGAATAAAAAAATTTAAAATTTTGTCTACTAGAGTGGACATGATGCAACAAAGGGTTAACCCTTCTTTAGACTTACATTTTATAGCTGTAAGAAGACCAGCGAATAGTCTCTACTAGATACATCTCTAAAATTCTAGTAGCCAAAGACACATAAGAATTTTATAAAGAAATAAAGATTGTTTTGCATCTTAGTCTAGAATAAAATGATTTGTTTAACACTTTAGAATATCTTTGGTAATGCGTTCGACCCATTTTGTCGCAAATGTTCAAGTTTCAAATAAATGCACAGAAAAATATATTGTATGAATATGAAAGAACAGAAAGACAAAGCACGCTTTTGCTTAAGACAGTTCTGCATTTTCACAAATATTGCTGGAAGCAAACACAAACACGCACGTAAATTTGCATTTGAGAAAGCTATAAAAGCCGTAAAATCTTAAGGTGTGAAGTCTAGTACCGAGAAAACTTAAAAAAAAAAAAAAAAAAAAAAAAACAGACGCTTTTCTCATACAGGTAGAAGACGAAACAACATGTTAATTAAAAAACAAATACATATCACGTCAACTTCCTTACTTCCTCTCTTCAAAACATTTAATTTCAAGCAAGGAGGATAACGTATAAGGATTCAATTCATTTATTTTTGTCGTCGCCATAAATTAAGACTTTAAAACACATATCATAACACCGAACGCTGGAAGTAATGAATATCAGAGTTTTCTGCAGAAAAGCGGGAAACTCGAAAAAAGTTTTACATGAATCATTAAATAATTTCTCTTTGGAGGCTTAAAATATGCATTCCTCACGAGTCGAGCGCAAAAGTCGATAACGTTGAATAATTACGTGTCTGAACGTCAAAACTCTTTCTCAGACAACTCGTAATTAGAGGGTGATTTATACGTTTACCCACTCAAATTACACCATAGTAGGATTTATGTTTTAGCATAAGTATGACGTCCAAACGCGATAATTTCCTAGAAAAAGGAAATATCATTTTTGTGGCGCTTACCTTTCGAAAACGCTTCGCAGGAAATTCGTAATTAAACGCATAGTTTGCCGTTGAAGCTCAACGTAGTATTATAATTAAAATGATAACATCACACAGTCAGGAGATGACTGAAGATACTGTACACATGTTATTGCATGAGGAATAATAATGATCGCAGAAAAAATGTTACATCTCAAGTAAAATTATTTAGTTCATTTATATTAGACTGTGCTAGAAATTAAGAACGAACTTTATCGACGACAGAGGATCTATAACTTTGCAGAATGTGTAAATAACACAAACAAGTCAACAGCACGAGCATATAAAGAAATCTAACGGGAACAGAATTATGGCAATGTAAAATTTAAGGATAACAATAATAATAATAAAAATCTTAATTTAGCATAGATTTTTTTGCTTTCTAAACCTAGGTTTTATTAAACGTTACCGTTTAATGAGGCCAGAATCTGCAGTTTTTATGCCTTTCTTGCCTAATTTTAAATACTATTTAAGCTGCATAATATGAAATAGATATATATCTTGTGTGTGGAAAAATATAGACTGAACTTGTGATTATTCATGTTAATTAATCTGAAACAGCCGATATATACGAGTTCGGTATTACGTAAATTTAAAATTATTTTGTGTTTTCATTCTTTAATGTGTAGCAATTTTAGTCTGCAAGCAAAATGATTTTTCAAGTAGTAACATACTTATCTTACTTTGGCTATCATATTTCAACGAAAATATCCATTTTGACCATAACGATGTTTTTTGGGTAACATCTGTACGTAAAGTCAGAAAAACGATTATTTTTCCACAAACGATTTATAAAACTGATTTAAAATAGATTCAAAAAAGATTTTAGTAGTGTCTGCAAGTCCGTACATAAGTAACTATATCGTACGTACGTACGTATAAACTCATATAACTCAAAAAAGATTACCCTGAGAACGTTGAAATATTTTATATAGGATTGTTATAGCATATGGTTGTGCACCTCCCTTTTTGGTTACAATGGGTCATTCCAGAAGTATATCATTATATATATGTACATACCGACTCTATTACCCTTCTCTCTGAGCTCAGCTTTTTTTTTATTCTTATATGTTGGTAAACTGTCCCTTTTTTTATTTAAATGTGTTTGAATTATGTTGTTCTTATCTTCCGGTTAAGATTTTTATGCCTTTGGTTAATCTGCATGCTGTAGTTATAGATATGAACAATTTAAAAGTTGATTAAGAGCGGCTAAGCCTAAGTTTTGCTTTCCCATAGCAGCCATATTTGTATTCAATCTAAACTTAGCAGACTAGTGAATTAAGTCAGCTTCTGCACCATTTTGCCGTGTGGAACCAAATGGAAATTTTTAGTTTTGTGCAGCGAAAAATCTGCCTTCTTGCCTGCTGGCCGAATTGCTTGCTTTTACGTAGAGCGTCTTGCATAGGAAAATAACACTCTAATTTTAATGGTATCCTTTTTTTCTTTTAGCTGTTTTAACTGCATTTGGAGACTTATGTAATGCTATATCTTTTAATTTTTAATGAAAATATTTCGAGGGTTTGTGTACTTTTAGCATACCGCGAAGTGAGAACTAAATTAATCGAATGAGAAATCTCTCTTTAATGAAATTCGAGGAAATAAGTTTAAATGAAATGCAGAAAAAGATGCTTTTAATTTAATATTGCCTACAAGGAAGTCACGTAGTATCCGCATCAATTTTTTTTGCAAATAGTTTGGTTCCGTTTACGTGATCACGGCTAAGTCTAGAGAGCTATCTGTCTCAGGGTAAAGATGCCTTCTTGGAGGATTTACCAAGGGAAGGTGGCTTATATACACGTTATACATGAGGAAAACCACAAAAACGCCTATGCATCCAGCCTGTTGGCGGGATTCGAACCTCGAATCGAGTTGTGTTCAGCGACTTTACCACTCGGCCGTTGGAGAGGTTATTTTATAAATGACTGATTTTATAAATGCATGTGTTTTATATAAATACTGGACTACAGGGAGTATAAGAATATCGAGACTGTTCTGGAATGAGATGAGGGGGCTGTTTTTCAAAATATGAAGTTTGCAAAGCCTGTTCCTGAACCTCTGCGTCAATAGGATACATGATGTAAATACCATATTTTTTCCCCTCTACGAAAAAAATATGGTATTTAATATAATTTCCTCTCCTTTTTTTTTTTTTTTTTTTTTTGTTGTTTGTTTTTTTACTAATTTCACCTTCCTAAATTCGAGAGGAGAACATGTCAAATAATTTGAATTCTGAAGGATGTAGTTACAGTAAGATATGTAACAAAATGAAAAGGAGTTATGGATAAACTAAACGTAACTACCACAATATTATTTCTTTAAAAGAAACATATGTTCCAATAGGAATACATTGTAATATAAACTTATAATAATAATAGCTAATAAAATGTCTTCATTTCTACCTTCCTCTAACTTCGATCTCGAACGTTCTTATTGTTGGCTGTGCTACACTTTAGGCCTCAAAACATCCATAAGTTATTATAAAAGGTGAACGTGGAGCTGATTCAGCGAAATCGTAAACTGAATGCCAGTTCACGTTTGCTTAGATGAAATTAGTCTGTTCTTTTATTAGGCTGGCATAAGTTCAATTGTTGGTAGAGAAAGAATCGGCATGACTTTCGGAAGTAGTTTACGTAGTAATATTTTTGTTATTAAGCAGACAACAGGATGTTTTGTTAATAAGGATTTTATTAATAAGGATGACTTTATATTAAAATTTAGGGAAGTTTGTTGTCTGAACGCGCTCAGGAAGGGGGAAATTACCCGAATATTTTAAATAATTTCTGAACTTGGCACTAAAATTTTAGGAGGAAAATATGCCATAAAATACGGTTTGAGTACTTGAACAACAATTTTTCCATTCGATTTGACAACTTAACTGCCTCTTGGACAGTTAAAAGCGTTCATTATGTAGTCCAACATATGACATGTAAACAAAACTGCTAATGAAGAAATTGCTTTGCACAATTTGAATTTATGCGGGATACCAGTGATAAGACATACAAATTCTCAAACGGCTCAGTTTTTATATTCCAAGAAACAAAATATCTCAATAAAATATTTAAGTTCTATTTAAATATTATTTTTGATACAAAAAAAAAAAAAAAAAAAATAAGAAACAAATAATTGCGCATGAGACCAAATTTCCTTTTGCTGGAGAAACTTTAAAGTTTATAAAATAAAAAAAACCCGTTAAACTATGACACAAATTGCATAAAATAACGAGTAAATTTAATTATGCGGCATAATTAATGACAGATTTTCTTTCACGTCAAATGATTTTGAAATTTTTAAGTGGGTTCAGCCTTGAAATAATATTTCAAAAACTGTTTTTAGGTAAGTTTTACGATTTAAATACTGTCAAAGATTCTGGTTTAAGGGCTTGCCATTAAATCTGAAACATGTTGTACAGTCAAAGAAGACTTCTTTCGCGTGGAAATACTGTTTATCGAGCTGGAAGCTGGTTCAGCTTCAACAAGAGATAGTCTCCACAATTACTTTGGATTTCTTAATACTTCTAGGAATTTCGCTATGGAATTTTCCTGTCAAAGCTATTTCGATATTATTTCATGTATTCCATATATTCAATATTATTATTTTGATATATTCAATATTATTTTATTTATTTCGAAAATGTTTTATTTTTATTTTAAGTTTTAATATGAAATAAAATTGTTTGTATCCTTTTACTTCCTTCTGATGATGGTCATGTTACTCTTTTCTTATATAAACTGATTTTGAGTGTTTTTTGTTTCCTGTTTTTCTCCCTGCCGAAAAGTCTTCGCGACTTATATTTTTTCATTTTATAATTACTTTCAACCACTAATTGTTTTCGTAAAAATAATGCGAGGCAGTTCTGTAAATTTTCTCATCTGTGAGGTGTATTCATGCTTTTAGTTGTTGATCCTTTAAATTATTTTGATACTGAAACAGAACTAATTTATATATTTGATAAAAACAAAACACACACAAAACATAAATAAATAAAAAAATGAAACGGTTTAGATTTTAATGATCGCTCAAAAGAGCTCTTTTTGAGTTTAATGTTGTTTATCAGTAAGGATTATGGATAGAAATGGCCTCAGAGGGAATAGCAAAATATTTTATGGGATATTAGATAAATGTGCATTTAGAGTGGCTTGAGAACGTAATGTATCTTCTGCATATTTAAAAGGCGAAAATATATGCCATGAAATTTCTCAAAAATATGTAATATTTTTAATTAAACATTTCATGAGTTAAACGCATTTTTGTTAAAATTAAGAAGTAAAGGCGTAAAAAATAATAAGCTTAGTAACTGTATTCATTGCTTTTAAATAATTTGGTTCGTTAATTAATAACAAACAGATTATATATAAAAGAATAATTTATTCAATGTATTTATTCAATTTATTATTTTAAAAGAATAATATATTATATTTTTCTAAATGGCGAGAGACTCAAATGAAAAGTGAAGCAACGTATTAAAGGAAAACAACGCAAAATTATTTTTCGAGACTAATCGCCCGTTTGGACTAATACGAGAATTATAAATTACGAACAATTTTAACAAAAGGCTGACGAGAACTATCTATAGCTCCCAACTACGTTGTTGTCTTGTCCGTATTACATGGAACAATGGTTGCCAGACCCCACTCCAAAGATATGTTGGATTTCTATTTTCCACCCCCAATTCTGAGGTAGAGCCCCCCGGGAGAGGGATCCGGGGGTCTCCCACTCCTCTCCCCTCCACCAATCCATACGAGAGAACTTTCGGCCCGCCGCATATTAGAGTACCGCCATACCGCACTGACACTATACAATTACAAACATCTATGTCTTCTCCGAGATTCGAACCCAGACCCTTCGGTAACGTAGTAGGCTTCCCTAACCACTATACCGTCTGGGCGACCACAGCTACGTGACGTTATAAAAATGAGTTTTTAGAGTTTTTAAATGAGCGGTGTATAATACAATGTTTTACTACACTTAAGGTAAAGTTTAAAAAGTATGTTTTGCACTTTTACTCCAATTAGGCGACAGCTGATAAGCTGGGTCTTAGCATACGGGTTCTTGAGTCTAGCCATTGGAGCCACATTCGTTACTTCGCCCAATTATCACGTCTGCAGGGCTTTCCTTAGCCAATAATAAACAAAATTTCAGTTTGAAATGCGTGGTGCTTGTTAACGTGACTGTTACAATATCGTTGGGATTTCCATTTTGTTGGCGTACTCCTATGAACAAAGAATGGTATCTTCTGGAGTGGAAAACACCTGTTCTCAAAACAAAAAAAAAAAAAAAAAAAAAAAAAAAAAAAATAGTCCTTTATCTATGATGCCAAGCCAAGCAAATATTTTATGTATCTAGGTATAGATTATGCAAAGGTATAATATCAGTAGTATTGAATTTAATTAATTCAGTTTTTACAATCAAACAGCTTGTCACCCATTAAAAGCAAAACGCAGTAACACTTTCTGCTTTCCTTTAACTTCGCGATGTTTTACTTAGTTCGTCTTGAGTCACATTTTAAGACGTTTCATAATATAAGAAACTGCAGCAACATTTACATATTATTTTGGCTTGTATTTTCAAACTCTGTAGCGGTCAAAAAACAATATGAATAATATGTGGTAGATCAGATTTTTTTAAAGCATTTATTGTCATCAATTTTTTAATATCACTCCAGTCTTAGACATTTGAATTACTGCTTGAAAGTTCCTTCTAATATGTCAAGTGCTTAGCCTCGTTTTTTAATCCGGGAATATTTTAGCGAGGTTATTTACAAAGAATCCTCAAAATGAATAACCCAGGAAATGAATGCATAATTGAGAGATCAATATAACATGGAGACAAGTAACCTATACATAAGGCCTAGCGAATAAAATTCTTAATAATGTATTGTATAGGCAGCATCGCTCGGTTTCTGAAAGCAAAAATAATGCCACCTTTAAGGGTTCGTAAAATGATGCAAAAACGTTATTTGAAATGTAAAATATTTTCTTAACAATCAAGTTCGAAAAAATAATGAAATCTCACAGGTCATTGTGTTTACACAAAATCATTGTGATAGATATTTATCAACTCCTAATGATTTTAAAGTAAAATAACGAAAGAAGTGATTCTGCATTGTAATTTGTCAGCTAGTCTTTATACTGAGCTAGATAAAAGTTTCCATCATTTATGCATTTCAATCGCTTTACTGCGTCTTCGTGCCTGATTTATCAAAAACGACTGGACAAGTTCAAAGTGATATTCTACACGACGTTTATTTTACTCACAACTCTAAAACTGAAAGCTTTGTAAAAGGACTTTGATTCCTAGGTAATTTATGCAATTATTTCCAACACATAAACACGGAAATTTCGAATTCATTATGATTTCTAATCCGACAGTCAATACACTCGTGTGTTGTCAAGAACGAAAGACGGAAAATGTAATTTGTATCCACGTAATGTCGATCATTAGGCACGGAAGTGAAATTTTTATTCAGTTTGCTTCCACAAACAGACTTACAGTAAAGTTTTGGCTAAAATGCGCAATCACGTAGGACAGATGATAAAATTTCTTGCTGAACATCCTTTTCATTGATCGTAGAGGCAATACATAAAAAATCTGATGTGGACACCACATGACTACCTTGTACGGAATATTAAATTACATACATTTTTTTCTTGCATTTCATTTAAAATTTTTTCCTCGAATTTCGTTAGAGACATATTTCTCATACAATTAATTCATTTCTCATTTCGCGACAAGGCAAAAATACATATAACCTCAAAACGTCTTCATTAAAATTTTAAAGATATAGAAGAACATAAAACACCTAATGCAGTTAAAATAATTATAAAAACTTTACATTTAAAATTAGAGTTTCTACGCAAAAGCGAGCAATTCAGCCAGCAGGCAAGAAGGCAGATTTTTCGGTGCACAAAACTAAAAGTTTCTGCTGAGTATTAAATGTAAACAAATATGGCTGCTATGGTTTAAAAACGTTAGGCTTAGCCGCACTTAAACAGCTTTTAAATTGTTGATAATTCTATAACTATTGCAGGCAGATTAACCAAAGGCACAAAAACCTTAACCGGAAGATAAGAAAATTATAATTCAATCATTTTTAAATAAAAAAATGCACAATTTACCAACATATAAGAAAAAAAAAGAAAACTGTGCTCAGCCAAGTATCAGATTGGTATATATATATATATATGTGTGTGTAATTAAAGTAAAAAGAACAAACGGAAATAAACCTATGTGGTCAAAACCTTTGCGCATAGAGCTGAAAAAGAAAAAATCTAAAAGAAAATTCCTAGTTCGTACATTAAAAAGTTGCTTAGATACTGTGGTTCTGTGAAAATATTAACATAAGTAAAATAAGGTGCAATGAAATGCGTAATAAAGATAAAATAAACAATACAAACACTTGAATATTTACAAATAAAATTCAATACTAATTGTAAGCAATATGCTAATCAAAGTAAGGCATATATTAAATATTAGAATTAAAATGCGACAAATGATTTAAGCAAAAATATAAAAACAAAGAAGCGGTAAATGGTAGATTAGCCTAATTCGAATCTCATTATGACTCTTCAGGGGAAATTCTTTTTAATGATTTTCGAATCATGCTAACTCAATATCGCGTTTCGCCGAAACAGACAATTGAAACTACATATGAAACACTTTTTATAAATTAATTGTAAAAATTTTGCCAATTTTAGTCTCAATTCTCTGTTCCTATTTTGTTTCTTTTCTGCCTTTTTTTTTTTATCATATGCAGCATCTTTAACAAAACTAACGTACAGTAGTGTGACATTCAAGATAAAAATCAGTTTGAAATTTGAAATGTAAACAGAAAATATTTGATGAGATTATTAGCATTTCAAGTAACTAATCGTGTTTTTGAAAAATGTATCTATCAAATTTATTCTTTCCTAATTTGGTAACCAAATAGTATATATGCCAACTTATATTAAGATATATTATCTTGAAAATTCAGAAACTGGGGACGATATAGTGCTGTACTGCAGTTACTTTCTAGAACTAGCCAGATGATAAATGATTTTTTACAAATTGATGTTTTCGATTATAAATTAGCGAGAGTTAAACTGATTTACATAAATGTTACAAATAATACTTAAATCGCATACATGTCTAATACAATTATACTCAGATAAACATACACTTATAAAATAATTTATGTAACATAAATTGGGCTTTTTAGATTAGATTATGTAAATTGCTATAACTATACATAATTATTGGCAATGTTAACCACATTTTACGTTAATTGTTAGAACCGTGAACATACCCAAATGACTTATTTTCCGGTGTAACTTCTAAAATACAGTGAAACAAACTCAGATGAATATTTAAATTGAGCCATTTCGTCAGACTGGCAAGTACACAAGCCAAGAATTAACAGAAAATCAAATCTTAGCAGCTTGCAGGAAATTCAGAATAAATGCTCAAAATCAAAATATTAAATGCAAACAAAGCATGTCTATTAAATTATGAATCAGTCCTCAGTCTCTCACGTACTCCTCATGGCTAGCAAAGCTGTTGTCGATTTAGTGTGTAATTCAGTCACAAGGAGAAATAATTGGGTGGCGGTCAGTGACAGCAATCAAAATTTCTCACTCTCTCTCTCAAACTCAATGATATGCATAACCTAGTTCGAATCCTTGTGGAAGTCAAAGGAAGTTTCATTACTCATATATAGTTTTCTTTAGTGTCATAACCATGGCATGCAATATTACCGCATGATGACTACGTTAAATGTCTTTTGCAACTGATTGCAATTAGTTGTTTTGTTTTCAGCCTTTCATAAACAACATCTAATTTGTATACTGCTTTCCATAATAATTGATACAAATATGAGTAAACTGTATTATGTATTAATCAAGCCAGTCCCAAGTCAGTGGCAAACCATAACTTACTTCGAAAGCTCATTATACTTTGCGGACGGTAATAGAACTTATTTGGGCTACATTGCACTGACATTCTTCTGTTGTCGTATGAATTGCATTTTCAACACACAGGGTGGTTATAATTAAAGTCCCACTTTCAAATGGTCATAAAAGGAAAACTACTGGACCAAGTGTTATCCAACTTGGTAATTATGTAAAGGAAGTAATGGGAATTTATTTGCCGCAAAAAAAGTTCAAAAACTCACCACCTGGGAGAAAATCTCGTTGTATGCAATATTGTTAAACGAAATAAGGGTCGGAGTCTAACTTAGCGTTTTGTTACACGGGTTTAACATTTTGTAACCCTTAATAAACATTGACTAAACAGAATTACCATTCAAAGGCGATAGAAGTCGTAAGCGCCACCCGTCTGTAACGGAGAACTTCGTACGTGAAAACCAGAAGTTAGAGATTAGAAAATGTGAGATTGCAAATCACTCGCAAAAGTGTGCTCAATCCTGAAATCGTTTTCTTACAGATCTCTAAATTGTGATTTTTTTAAGCCTGAATTCGGCCCTAAGACCGGAAGATTCGGTTTAAAACGTCTTTAATTGTTTCTAAAGCGAAGCTGTTTGTGGGGTGAGGCAAAACCGCTATGGCTTATAATTGGCTTAAGGGAGGAAGGTGCAACTGATTTACGCAAGTAATATAAACAGGTTGGTGTAGTTGAAAGATGCGATACATCGACATGTCCGTAACATTCCTCCTGATATGCTAAGAGATGCTGTTAAGAATGCATTGATACGATTTAACTTGCATTCGGAAAATGTTTTGTAACAGGTTTCAGAAACGATTAAAAACATTTTAAGCTGACGTCTTCACGTCTTATTTCGTTTAACAACATTGCATACAGCGCCATACCCCCTAGTGGTGAGTTTTTGAACTTTTTTCGCGGAAAATAAATTTCCATGACCTCCTTTATACGATTACCAAGTCTGATAACATTTCATCCGGTAGTTTTCCTTTTTATGACCATTTAATGCGGAACTTTAATTATAACCATCCTGTACTTCACAGGCTACTTCAGAAATGTGTAATTTCTTTCTGGGGATGTAGCAAACAGCACAATCTCAAACGCTTCTGTATTTGACATTTCTGTACATTCTGTATTTGTATGTATAACAAACCGTAAAGTGCATTTTCCGGCAGATTTATTTCCTCCCAACAAAAACATGATTCTACATAGCGTTATTCGAAATTCCAAAGTTTTTCCTTAAATCTATGCAGGAGCTAATTATATTATTAGTCTTCTCGTGTTTCTCCTTTCAGCAAAGTCTTCTTTCAGAGCAAAGTATTGGAATGATACTTTGCTGCTTTAGAGTGCAACGTGAATTTTAATTTATAATTTGGATTCTTAATCCATACGTTCTTAAGGGGTTTTAAAACCCAAAAATCTTCAAAAAAGGGTGGTTTCGGATTTTTGTATTTTCAAGTTCTCTATACTTTTATCTTTCTAAAAATACCATTCTTTAAGCTCTATGAAAATTAAAACTGTAAAAAATCTAGTTTTAATTTGTCATCACGTGCTTTCATAAATGAGGATTTTTACATAAAAACGCGTTTTTCTCCAAATGGGATTTTTTTATACTCGATGTATCTTTTCTCGGGAATTACTGCTCACAGGTATCTAAAAGATATATGGCTTATTTATAGGTTTCCTAATATTTACTGAAATGAGCTTTTTGTGATAAACTAAGAAAAAAAAAACGTGTGTGTGAGAAAAGTGCTAAATTTTACTATGCCTAAAAAAAATATTCTGTAAATTGCTCTATAAGTTATTTCTTCCGCTTTCCTAGCATGCCTTCGTGGTGTAGTGGTTCTGCACGCTGGGCCGGTATTTCAGAGGCCCGTGGTTCGATTCCCGACGAAGACGATTGCTCATTTTTCATCTTTCCTGATAATGTCTCTACAACACAAAAATTCAAAATGTTTCAAACCTCATTTCAGTATAATCAGATAGGTATACTTTAATTACTGAAAAATTTCAAGCGTTTCTTTATAGCAGATTTTGAGAAAAGGTACATCGAAAATGGCCTATTTAACATTGTCGGTATGGGGGTTTCTGACACCCTAGAAATGATAATTTCTAAAATGATTCTTGGCTTCGTAGATGCCTCAACATGCTCTTATCTCGATTTAATCTTATAAAGCTCAAGAATTCAAACATTACACTTATCCTTTTTGAACAATATGATGCAGTAAACTAAAGCTTGATTACGAAATCATCCCTTGGAGACGCTAGACTAAATCACGATGAATGTTATAAGATAAAATATGATCAAGAGACTTTACATAATTGCAGGAATTACTCGATTCATAATCGATAAGTCATAAATGGGGCTCCTCGTGTTTAATAATCATGAAGAATATTTTAATAGTCACTTATCTATAGTATCTGATATCATTAAAGTATCGGAACTTTAATATTACACAAAAATTAAAGTTAATTTTAAGATTAAGAATAAATTTATACTCAGTTATAAAGATTTAAATCGTTCAAATGCGATTGAATATGAGTACTTTATAAAGTTACATTTAAAGCTCTAAATCTATCAGTAACGTACAAAAATGTTAATGTTTTATGTTTATGTAGTAATCACAGCATATAAGTAACATACATATAAAGTATGTTCATAGCTATAGAATTAAAATAAGGTACAAAATTGTTAAAGAAGAAAACAGCAGACATAAATGGCAAGTTTATAGCATTTTCCTCGTCTGAATGGAAAATATGTCTGAATGAAAATAATGGAGTCTGAAAAGAAAATATGTTTTGAGAGAATAAAGCAAGCATAGACCATCGTTTCTCACGTATCACAAATGCAGAAGAACAGCAGGAAAAGATTAAATGCATTAAAATCCTCAATTAACCTTAATTAAATTTTCTAGACTGCTCATTGGTACGTAACATAAAAAGCTAGTTATGTAAAATAAGGATAAATGCCCTCGTGATGTGAGTTGCACGTTAAGCAAACATCTAATGAATTCGTTATTCATGATAATGAATTCGTAATGTTTATTATCATTTGCTTACGCCAATAATTATTTTTTAACTTTTATTTGCTTCCATTTTTATTTCGGTATTATTTTGAAATTCATCCTCAAGTTACCATTTCATTTACTATTTTTTTAGATTAAAGCTAAAAACTCACACTCACCAGTAGGCAATGTTAATTTCTACAAAATTTTTCTGTAGTAGAATAATTCAGTGTAACGTTACTACTCGAACTAAAAAAAAAGTTTACATTTTCATAATCATTCGCTTTTGAAATATTGATTACAGTTCGTTGTTTTATTTCAGATACCTTTTAAGGGAAATGAACATAACGGTCGATTTGTTTTCCTATACATTGTTAATTTTATAAAAAAATACAGTTAGCAATAACTAACAGCATTATACTTCATTATAAAGAAACATCTGAGAGCAAGTGAGTACTAGTAATTGGAAAATTAATTCTTTGGATGACTTTAGGAAACAAAAACTGAACACACTTTTCTATCTATTTCACTCTAATTTAATTACGTGTCCTTCGATTAAAAAAATAAATAAGTAAAAATAAAATAAAATAAAAGGAATTAATTTT
Organism: Stegodyphus dumicola; assembly: GCF_044657685.1. Lineage (NCBI taxonomy): Eukaryota > Metazoa > Arthropoda > Arachnida > Araneae > Eresidae > Stegodyphus > Stegodyphus dumicola. The sequence goes on along the minus strand of NC_140771.1, from coordinate 21,338,032 downwards.
TTAGTAACAAATGCTTTTCATTATGAGATCCTAGTTAGAAGCATAATTAAAATTTATTATAAAATATTATTTCTGCAAATAATTGAATGAACTAAACTTGAGAAGATATTTATTCATATTATTTTAATTACGGTGCCTTTCACATAAATGCATATGTATAGAGTACCTTATTGAAGAACAAGCAAAATATAAAATAGAGGATAGGAACAGCGTTAAAATCTAATATATATATATATATATATATATATAGTTGTTAATGAAAATATTCTACTTTTAAGCATTAATTTCATTAAGTTGGTGTTTTAAATGAAATAAATTTCCCAAGTGTGTGTCGATGGTTTCTGTCAGAGATGTTCCGCTTATATTAATTTTCGATTAATATAATTACTATTTTGAATTAAAGGTTCTAAATTTACTTTATAAGAATAAAGTTATCAGTAAAAAATGTAAAATGTTAAACATATTTGCGCGGATAAATGACATCAAAAGTAAAATTAAATTATTTTAAACGAAATAAAAATATTTTTAGGGTCACCAAAATTAGAAAAGTGACATAATGGATGTAACATACTATTAAAAATTTACCTGGGCAATCCTATTTAACACTGAGATCTCGCTAAATCTGCCAGATAGCGCAAAGCTAAAGATGGTTCTGGTGGCTAATTTTTATCGCCAAATTATTCGCGAAATCGCCAAAAGTAGTTAAATTGATGACATTTTGGGCCCGATTGCCTGTATGACTGTCACTGTGTCCAACCGCGTATAATTATAACTGTGCATGCCTTCTAGCAGTACTAAAATTTTATTAATAATTATTTACTGACCTATAACGTTAGTAGAAACAAAATAGTTTAAATAGGGAGAAAATTCGTTAAAACTAATCGTTTGTTTCTGAGAAAAATTCCCAAATTGTCTAATAATTTTGACAATATGCTAATTTATGTAGAATGTTAAGGGACCTACGTAAGATGAAAATATCAGTAACTAAATAAAATACTTCCAGTATTAGTTAATGGATTTCAGGTACAATATAACTGGGTCGTGCGTTAAATATATATAATACTACATATACAGCGTTATATATATATATATATATATATATTCGGCGAAACGCGTAATGGAGTTAGCTTGATTCGACGTTCAATTAGAAATTTCCCTTGAAAAGCCAGATTGGACTTCGAATTCAGCTAATTTACCATTTTCCGCTTTATATTTTTATATGTTTATGTTAGTTTTATATTTTAACTTGTTCCATCGATTGGTTTTCCTATGTTTCAACTTTTCAGTTGTCACATCGATAGGTATTTTACTGTATTTTTTGCCATTACTAGTTTCCAACGCTTAGTATTTTACTGTGTTTAATTTCACGTGCAGCATAATTTTTCACCCTTCTATGACATTGTTTTTTTAAAAAATGTGTTGAACTTTTCTTGGAGCCACAGCTCCTGGTAACTTTTTGGCGAGCTTTCTACAATTTCTAATGTCCTTAATTTTGCAACATATTGCGCAAAAAAATGATTTACACCAAATTGGTCTTACAGTATTGTACTAACTACCTTGCTTGTAAATATATATATCACGAACATTATATATATATATATATATATATATATATAGGAGTGCGAAATTAGTAGAAACAGCTGCCACCCGTGGCAGCTAAAACAGCCCTTACCCCATTAGGCGTGGAATCATACTGGGCTTGGAGGACAGAAATGGGCAGCTCATTCCAAGCTGCTTCAAGTCTATGCCACACTTCATCAACTGTATTAGCTGGAGAGAGGTGGCCGGCCAGTCTCTCAGCAACCCACGACTAGGTGTTTTCAATGGGTTACAGAACTGGAGACCATGCAGGCCAGGGCAGCAATCGAATACCCTGTGTATCAATGAAGCTGAGAACACGATGTGCAACATATGGTCTTGCATTATCTTGTTGGAACATATCGTTTAGGGACCTCAAAGTTAAGGTACAACCACTTGACGTAAGATGTCAGAAATGTACCCACCTGCTTTCAAGCTACCGTCAATCAGAACTAGAGATGTGCATGTTGTGTACCCAATTTCTGTCCAAACCGTCACACTAGGTGCAGGGCCCCTATTCCAATATCTAATGCAAGCAGGCGACGTATGGTCTCCTCGGACACCCCAGACACGTATACGGCCATCAGAATCCTGCACATAGAACCGGGACTCGTTTGAAAAGGCGACATTGTGCCACTCCTGTACCAAGGTTTCTTCATTTGGAGCACCAGTGTGGCCATTTCTCTTTGTGCTGCATTATCAAAGATCAAAGGAAGACAAAGTAATGGTCTCCCTGCTGATAGTCCACGCTGCTGCAAAGATTGAAGCATCTTACGAGCTGATACTAAACATGCCCATTTCCTGACTAATGGTCCGTGATGTGGTCATACGTTATTGCAGGGCTGACCTCACAGTATGTCAGTCCTCACTGACATTAAGTCATGGGAGGGTGTTGAAGTCCTGCATGCCATTCAGTATGACGCTCAGCAATCCATTGATTCCGTATTCACATGACAGTGGTTGGATGTCGACCAGTGTGACCGGTGATATCACGAAACAATAATCTGCACTTTCGACAAGCAATGGTCCTGTCTCTATCGAATTTCGAAACTTGCTGGTAAGTATTTCCTCTTTTATGCGAGGCATAACACGATATTCTGAGAAAACTCCAACCTTATAAAGCGTCTTCCGAATGAGAAACCCCTACACAACTTTTCTTTTATGCAGTTCTTCAGATGTCGTTTCTCCCTCCTGCATCGTTTAAATGCGCTGAAATACTAATCATTTGCATATCACTACTTCTTCTTCATTTCATGTGATTTTGATGTTTGTCAAATCATTCCTTTCTGGTGTTGCAATTGTAATGGCCAGCAGTGTATATCACGCACATGATATATACAGGGTGTCCCGTAAATGTTGCAACAAACTTCTGGGGGAGGTAGGGCTCATCATGAGGATTAAGGATTGCATAGGAACCGAGGCCCGGAAATGTCATGGGTAAGTAGTATCAGAGGTAGACAGATGGGAAAAAAAACAAGAGTGATTAATTTGAAACATTTATTGGACATGAATACGAATGGTGTACGACAGCTTGAATGTTACAACAGGTGCTCGAAGTTTGCACCATCAGACGCCAAACATGCGCATCATTGATTGCCGGACGTGCTCAAGCACACCGGGAGTTTCTTTCATTATAGCAGCTGCGTAGGCGAGTCTTTCCACGAGATTCATTTCAGACACAACAGAATCATGATACTACACGACTCTTTTGATGCCTTCTCAGAAAAAGAAATCAATGCTTGAAAAATCCGGTTATCGTTGGGGGGGGGCAATGAACTGGTCCAATCCATCGATGCGGGAATGATCTGTTTAAATGGCTATGAACATCCAGTCGAAAATGAGCAGGCGCCCCATCATGTTGTTCATGTCGTTCCATGCTCTTCGTACGCTGCCTACCGCTCGAATGAGGCAATCCTCACTCTCCGCCAGCCCTCTCCTATACAGCACCCCCTTGGCGGCGTACAATGACGTTACTGGGCCTGGGTTCCTATGTAATTTGTAATCCTTGTGATGTGCCCTACCTCCGTCAGAAGTTTGTCGCAACATTTACGTGATACCTTGTATATATATTAATATGTCTGTGCGATACGTGGGTGCGCAAATGGGAAACACAGAGTATAAGTGAAGGTCATTAGGTTCAAGTTTTCTTTATGGACGACATAACAAGTTGGAAGATGGGCACACTATGTGGGAAATGGAAATAACTTTCATGTAAGCAGTTCTTTTACTACAGTGAAATAGGCGGAATCGTTGTCTTTGATGATTTTGCAGCTTCATGTCCGACGAGTTCACGTAGAATAGTTTTATAGATACGTAGTCACACCTATAGCTTTCTTCAGTAGATGCTTAAGTCCATAATTCGACGCCCTTACGTTGTGGATACCGATCGGTAACTCGATTTTTAGCATTCCAATCTCTTGTAGCCGCTGGTGTCCTTTACCATCGTGTGCTTTATAGTATTCCGAACTAACCAGTCTAATATAAATATTCCTTACCAATTCCTAAATATTCATAACGATTTCATAACATTCCTAAAATAAATGTTCCATTATTTGCATTCGTAAGACAGGATACTATAAAATTCGTCATAGTAAAGCGCGATTTCTCATAGTTACAGTAGTATTTCAAGAAAAAGCTTTTTTTTAAAACACTGTAGAAACATTAGTTTTTTTTTTTTTTTTTTTTTTTGTTTTAAAGCAGGCAAGATGAAAAATTAGCAACACCTTCACCGGGAATCGAACCTCGGATCTCTCAATTATGCGCTGAGAGTGCAGACCACTACACCACGAAGGCTCGCTAAGAAAGTGGGAGAAATACCTTATGTTATGTCAAGTTCGAGTCTATGATATTAGAATCAGCCGTAGATGCTATATTAATTATTAGCAGTAAGATACCACTTATTTAACTTTTCATATAACTGTTTCTTTCACATAGATCTCTGTGAGCTATTTCTGTGACTATGCAATTAAATACAAATGGTTATCAGTAATAAAGATGTCAACCATGAAGTCCGTATCATTTAGAGAGATATATAATATTCAAATTTCTTTTCCATCCCCACTGAAATACATAGCGAAAAATTACTTGTTATGTATTAATCACATTTTTCCCCTTTTAATTACTACCAGTTTAAATTCCCGTGCACAGAAAATATGCAGTATAGAATCGTGAAGTATTTGTGTTTTTAACTTTGTATAAATAATTTAACATTATTTCAATTTATTGAGATACTTTTCCTTAAATTGAAATTTAAGTAATTAAAAGCAACTAAGTGCAGACAGAAACCAATGAATTATCCTTTAAATGACGATGCCTTTTTTTTTTTTGTGGGGGGGGTGAATTTCTCCGTTCCGCCTTATTGCACAACATTTCTAAATGACAAGAAAGAAAAATATATGTGCTGGTTAATGAATTCATCTGCTTTCTTAGTAGTAAAACTGTTTTTATAAAAAAGTTGTTTTAGAGTTACAGCGAATGAGCACTCTCTCTAAAAATTTCTTATGCTCACTCTTTAATACTATAACTTTATACTTTGAAACTGAAAAATTTAGTTTTATTTGCACATGCTTTCATATCTTAAGTTTGATTTCGAATATATTGCTCAGGTATAATCATTTATTTTCTGATGCTTAAATTTAAGAGAATTATTTTTTGATTATCTTTAAAAGTTCTAAGGTATTTCTTCTACCTTCTTGGTGTGTCTTCGTGGTGTAGTGGTTCTGCACACTAAGCCGGCATTCTAGAGGTCCGTGGTTCGATTCCCGGTGAGGGCGTTGCTAATTTTTCATCTCTTCTGCTTCCAAAAAATCCTAATGTCTCCACAGTAGCGCCCGAACTAAAAAGGTGGTGGATGATGATTCTCCTCACCAAGGATTTAGCGATTGGGTTCCCTAAAACCCCCAGTCGCCTTTTAAAGGGGAAGTGTATAAAGTATTTCTCCCACCTTCTTGGCGTGCCTTCGTGGTGTGGTGGGCGGTATTCCAGAGGTCCATCGTTCGATTCCCGTCGAAGACGTTGTTAATTTTTCATCTCTCCGGCTTTTCCAATTAACCTAAATCTAAATCTCTACAAAGTAATCAAAAATTTTTTATGAAATTTGGTATGAACATAAGCTGATAAAATGCAAAATCATACATAATATAAACATGTCTTAGTACACATAGATTATTGTACGTAAAGCTCGTCAGCACAGGAAGAGTTAAAACAGCTGTTGCGCAGCCGTGCAACTGAGGATGCTGATGGAAATATGGAACAGCTCTCGCCACATAGCTTTGTTTTGGAGTGCGTGCCTTCGGCAATCGGCCCCATTTTTGCTGAAACGCTGCAAAAATGGAGGTTTCTGAAAGGGCTCAGGAGAGTTACACATCCCCCGAAGAGCATTTCAGTCATGTTCTATAGGGTTTACTTTATAGAGATTGATCCAGTTAAGATCTTTCCTTTCCAGAACATCCACCAAATTAACCATATGTGGATGAACATTGTCGTCCATAAAAATGAGTTGAATATTAACTGCACTTATGAATAAATGAACATATAGCTCGAAGACCTCTTTCCTATAATTCTCAGCAGTTACATGACATGGAGGTCAAAGATATTACCCTCGTTCAACAAAATAATTGCCTAGAACATCTTGTACCTCTGCTGTTGAGCTGCTCCTTTTCTTGGATGCTAAGTTAGAATCAACAGGCTTTCTGATGATAGAGACACATCGATATTAGCGTTTAGATTGAATCGATACACATGTGTGAAGAGATACTTGGTCCGAAGTGAGTGTCATCTGCACCATGCCAAACAGACTGTCTTTTGAGCAGAAATGAACGGGATAGTTATGTTTTTTTTGTGCAAAGAGACGAGATCTTACAGCCATATATTAGTCTTTTGAGGGGTTTAATTGGCTGTCAGGTTACCTTTCCGTTCGTCTATGAGCATTACGCACGATCACGTATCTGCACATGACTGTAATATGGTATGTTTGTTTCGCATTATATCAGCTTACGTCAAAGGAATAAAACAGAAAAAGTATTACAAAAAATAGAAATATTATTGTTGAAAGGAAGTATTACAAAACGTACGGTATTTCTATTGTTTTATTTTGTCGCAGGTGCTTCCAGGAATAATTTCCGGGAATAATTTTAAAACGTTTTGCGATTCCATTTCATATTTCGAGGTTTAAAATGGTAGGGCACAGTATATGGAAATAGGAGTATGGGGTAGTAAGTAGTAAGTAGGAGTAGAAATATGTAAGATTGCGTTTTATACCAGTGGGCACATAGAAAATTTCACGAATGTAAATAATGAGATAATCTATATCCTAGCAGGTAATACTCATATTTTCAACGTCCGATAGCCAGTTTTCAGCCTCCTTTTCAGGTGAAGAAAGCCAATTAATAGATCAATTTATGGTTGATTGATAGAACCAAGATTACCAAAATAAAATGACTCTTTATCTTGGATTTGGTTTTCAACGAAAGGGTTGTAGAAACATTAGGCATTTTTGGAAGCAGGCAAGATGAAAAATGAGCAACCGCGTTTGCCGGGAATCGAACCACGGACCTCTGGAATACCGGCCCAGCGTGCAGAACCACTACACCCCGAAGGCACGCTAGGAAGGCGGGAGAAATACCTTATAGAATTATAGCATAATATCTCTATCGTTTCTGCGTGCCATCTTGGTATAACGGTTGTTCGGCGCGTATTTGAGAGGTACAGGTTTGAGTGCCGGCGAAGGCATTGAACATTTTTCACGTCTTCCAGAATCAAAATAACCTGATGTCTCTATAGCGGTGCCCTAAATAAAAAGTGGTGGATGACGATTCTCCACCATCAGGATTTAGCGATTGAGTCCCCTAATCCCCTGTTAAAGGGTAAGGTATTTTCTTCCTCCTTTCAACATACCTTCGTGGTGTAACCGTAGCATACTCGGTACGTATTTGAGAGGTTCAGGTTCGAGTCCCGGCTTCGGCAGTGCTTATTTTTCATGTCTTCCGATGCAAAATATCTTAATGACTCTACAGTGTTAGTTTTTTGTCACTTTAGTTTACTTCCTACATGTGCTAAAGCGTGAGCCATTTTTTTTCTTTAAGAATGACTCCCAAATGGCATCTCCTAATGCAGATAGCTCTCTTTGTCTTACTTAATTATAAAATTGAAGGAAGCTGAATTTAATGCTGAAAGCATAGCTATAAATGTCACACGTAAATGTAGCACAATTGCATTTATATAATCAAGTTTTTTGATTTAAGTTGAGCACAAATGTGCTTTCGTATTTTTCCATATTATAAAAAAGATACACACTGTAACTTTCAACTTATTAGACGATATCTTGTTTCAGGTCTTTGAGACATTTGGCCAAAGTACTTAAGCGCAGTTTCCCCTAATTTATTATGATTGCATACATGTTTTTGATTCTTTACCTAAAGATCACTATCTAGAGTTTTCTAAGCACTCTTATGCATTAGTTCAGTGCCTTTTACTTTGCTTCAAAACTAAGCAATGTGTTTTAAATTTATTGAAAGCAAATTGAAACAAAATTTACTTAATTAAGTGAATAACATTCTGTAGACATTTAACGATCTTTCTTAACTATCTATTTAATTCGTTGTGAAAGAAATATCATTATTTTTTATTCCTGCAAACAATGGTTAAATAGTCATTTTTCGAGTCAAAAACGGTAAAATAACAGATGTCGTAAAAAATACGACGCGCTCGTCCTCGTTTAAAATTGCCAAGCGCGCGTGCTGGAAGGTTAAGGAAAATTGTTCTTAACTAAAAAGAAATTTAAACATTGTCTGGTGTGGTCAGTAAATCCTCAAGGAAAATACTTAAGTACCATTAATGTTTTATTTACTCAAACATTTAAATGCAAAAATGCATAATGTTTTTAGTTAAATTGTATTTGTTTAACCTATGCTAAAAGACGATTATGTGACTGGTGCGAATATTGGAGCAATAAGGTTTTACAAGGTCTTTTTATGTTCCTAAAAATAACTACAAAGCAGATAAATCGTATATTTCAGAAATTATCCATTGCATACATCTAATAAATACGAAAGGAAACATTTACATATCTCTAAATAAAATCTTAACATATGATGTAATTACAGTATGGATATTATCTTGTTAATGTTGAATAAAATAAAATAAAAAACACTTTAGTCCTAAATTTCCCATAGGCACCCAATCTTCACTACGGATGGTAAAAGTCTTAAAAATTTAGTCGGATGAAAGCCAAAGAAATAACTCACTTTACGGTTAAGAAACTTCAGCGAAAACAGCTTGGTGAAGGCGGTCAGTGAAAGCAGCAGAAAAGACAACATTTGGACATTTCAATTCCTTGGGAAAACGTTCTCGAAAAAACGCCAACACTAATTCGTATCCACGACACATCAGTCTATACGTTCACTTTACGTAGCATACTTTGTTCCAACCAAAATGCACTTCGAGTAGCGCTGGCCGATCTCTTGGAAACCCATGTTGATTGACATAGAAATAAAGATCTGTTTTTGTTAACCCAAAGGAAATGCACGTTTGGCAAAGAAGAAAAAAAATTCATTCAATACACTTCGTTTCCTTCGTCACTGTCGTCTCAATTTTTCTTGGCCCTGGAAGGCTATTTGCCAGCGAGTCACACATCACTGACAAGAAACAAGCAAACAAACAAACAAACAAAAAGGCAATTGTATGAGAAACATTATGAAATGTTGTATTTTCCACAAAAGCATTCCTTCATTGATTCTATAATTTTCGGTATTATTTAGGATAAAGCACCATGACACAATAACATCAGAATTTCCAATAAAGAAAATGTACACTTAAAATCGTTAACTCAATGCTCAAACTGGACACAGTTTTTCTAAAGTATTTTTTGCCTGATTTCATCAGGGTTATTGGCATTAATCCAGAAAAGGGAAATATATATGAGGAAAAAAGTAACTAACAGAAGGAGAACTGAACTGAGCTTACGGTTTAAGAATTTCCTCTGCAAAAATTCCTGCTAAAATACTTTCTTAGAACTCATCTAATATGCGATTTAAGATATTGTTATCATTACTCTTTTTTCAAGAATTATTTTATTGGAAATAAACTTTCCAAGAATAAGGATTCCTAAATTACTGCTAGAATATAACAAAACAAAATTATGCAAAGAAGCTTTCACCATTGGTATGAGCTAATATTTACTCGTACACATGAATAATTTAAAGCAGGTAGTTAAGGAAGTAGATAGTTAATTTATTTCTAAATAAAACTTTTATAAAAAATAGTGTTATTACCGGTACACGTGCATTTTATTTGCTGCTGTTATTACAATATTCTCCCACAAAGTACCTGGATATTTTCTTATAAATAAGGAAAAGGTTAAAAACGTTCATATAAATTTATCTCCTTCAAAATAATCTGCAAAGGAATCTGCATCACAGCGCTATTCCTAAGCGTTGAAGTAACCGTTCGTAAAATGTATATGATATTTAATTTAATATCTGGTATGTTTTCAAATCTCAGTTCTTTCATGACATGATTATTACTGCAGTTGAATTTCTAGCTAAATATCATTGTACAGACAATGCTGTATGTGGTCCAACATTCTCAGCTTCAGAAAAGTCCATCCTAACTTGTCTTGTCCTTTTCCTAATAGAAAAAAAATACACCTAAAAGAATTATAATGAATAAGTTATTTATAATAAAAAAGTGCAATCAGCACCACCTTAGGCTTTAAGTCTTTAATTTTAGCGTCCGAGATGATGTTTTTTTTTTTTTTTTTTTTTTTTTTTTTTTTTTTTTTTTTAAAGGGGGGAGGGTGTATGAGATTCTGTTCTGTCTTGTTTCTGCTATTCTATCAAAATCCGAGGCACAAAAATCGAACACAAGTTTTCCTCATTTTCAGATGATTAATTCAAATTAGCCAACAGCTTTCTTTGTTTATCCCAAAGATGTCTGAAATTTGCTGAGTTTGTAAACGTCTATCAACTTTTATAAGAGAATGAATTTCCTCCACATTTTCCTCATTCTTTGAAGTTCATCTTTAATGCTTCTGAACACTCATTTAAAGCGATTTTATTGCTCATACGTTTATACTCTTGATAACTATGCATCGACATATAAATGACAAAGTCTGGTGGACAACAACTGAAAGCGCAAAATTATTTGCAGAATTTTGGAAAGGTAGGAAATTATTTGATTTAGGTACAAAAGAAAGAAGTACAAAGATTCGGTTAGAAAGGTGGTCTAGGTACAAAGAAAGAATACCTCTTCATAACAAAATCTTGAAGAATTACTTGAAAAACTTCTTTATGCATAGTTAATAACCCCAAAATCTGCTATGGAATCCATTCTGCAATAAAGCATTAACGAGAGTAAGTTTATAATGTTCAAACAGCAATTACCAATCTGTCAAAACAATGATCGTCAGTGATTTATTAACCAATTACTACGATTAATCTATTTACGGAAGTATTTGAGAAGAAGCCTCAGCTATATAATTTCTGTAAGGAATCTCTAGAGTGTTACTAAAATGCTGCAATACTAAGATAGTTACATTTTTCTTCTTATTGTTGAAGCTGAAATTGTGCATGTGTAATCAAGTATTCCTAAATTAGGTCTAAATTTTGATTTTATCTATATTTGCTTTCATCTGCACGGACAAAATTTAATGCATGTTGTTAGTCTGAATAACAATAATGTTACATGCAATAAAAGTACATCAAATCACTGCACTGACAGAAAGCTTTCCGCTATTTAAAGCAGTAACGTTAAACTGAACATAATACACACTGTCAAATTAAAGTCGAAATCCTTTAAATACCTACATAATCGTGAAGCTCAGAGATTATATTCCACTTCTTATCATGTCTCTTCAGTTTACTAAAAGAATGCATCTCAATATGCTAATTCCAGTTCTACTCTGTTTGAGAAGATAGTAATTGTGAGATCAGGAATGTATAGTTGTCCATAATTAGTGATAATGCTCGACAGGACTTCTGCTTATATCGCATCTAGAAAAGATCGGTTTGGCCGACCACATTCGCAGTTTGCACCAATTAAATTCCTCTTAGACAAATTCCTCTAAATTGTTTATCCTAGTGCAATTTTTATTGGAATGTCGAACATTTTGAGCCACTTAGAAATTAGATGTAATGTCTTTCAATCCTAGACAATACCACAAAGTATCAGAGGCTTCTGATATTCCTAATCACGAATCTTTAAGCAGAAAATTACGCTTTTCTGGCAATTCTTAGGTCAAGTTTAGCTCGTTTCCTTGTTAAGCTCTTTAAGCGCTTGCATTGTCATCATCATTTAAAATTCAGATGCATAAGATCTTTCCTTAAGATTTGCGTAATCACTACCACTTAGATGTAACACTAGTTCCTTGCGTTTCATTTCGTGGCAATTAAAGGCGTAACCCTTTGACATGCTTCATCCACTAATGTGCCTTTATTTTTCGTGACTATAACGAGAAGACTTCGGCACGCAATCTCGATGCAATTCTGCAACAGTTGCTTAGATATCTTAGAGTATCTTCTAGGAAACTAAATTTAAGCCTAGTCTAGGATTTTTAAAATGCAGTGACCGTCCTTGATTTATCAATGGATTATTAGAATTAATTTTTATTCAGGCAGTTGCGAAGACGCCCCAATTATATAATTCTTGCAAATCGAATATATAGCATTTTAAGTAAACTGAATGATAAAATATTTCCTGAACCATTAATAGAATTAAATATTATTAGATCATATGTTTTTCAGAGTAACCAAGGGATTAAACTCCACCTTTTTTTTCATATAATATGCAACATATTTAAATTTTTGGTAAACAAATGTGACAATAATGTATGCATGTATATATGCGTACCTGGAAACAGACGATCTTCCAGTTTTGCATCTGTAGGTGAAGAATTGTAATTGAAGCTCAAATTAAAGCTGATTAGGTCTTATATATAAATTTGAAGAAAATTAATTATGCATTTTTATAGAAATATGAAGCCTGCATAAGTCAAAAGAGTTGTGTCTTTTTATTCTAAAAATGATTTTCATATTTTTCAGCAGTTTATATAGATTTAAGAGCTGCAAATTTAATAAATTCTGTTCAATAAATTTTGTTTGATTTAATAAATTTATTTTAAAATTCCTTTTAAAAATTATGTTTTATTTAATAAATCGTGATTAAAATTCATGCTCAAATAAATTTGAGTTCTTATTGTATATACTACTTTGATGTACGAAGTACTGATGTACTTTGATGTATGATTTTTTTTAATCTGTGAGACATTCGAATTATCTTCATCTTCCGAAGATTGGGTTGCCTTTTACAAAGCAATTCTATGCTTGCATCCAGTATTGCATATAATACAAGATTTAAAATTGTTTTGTATAAGACTGCATTAAATTTATTATAAATGTTTGATTTTCGCACATAACAGAAGCCATAGGTTGACAATCATAAGTTTGGTTTGGTTTATTTAATTATGTGTGTGTGTATTTAATTATGGCAAAGCACACTTGGGCTATCTGCCTACGGGTAGGGATGCCTTCGTGGAGGACTTTCTAAGCGAAACTGGCTCGTATACACATTACACATGGGGAAAACCACGAAAACACCCATGCAGTCAGCCCGTTCGCGGGATTCGAAGCTCGGACCGAACTACCAGTGTTCAGCGACTTTACCGCTCGGCCGCTGGTGAGCCCTTATTTAATTATGGCAAAGCACACTAGGGCTATCTACCTAAGAAGAGGGATGCCTTCGTGGAGGACTTTCTAAGGGATACTGGCTCGTATACATGTTACACATGGGGGAAACGACGAAAACGTCCATGCAACCAGCCCATTCGCTGGATTCGGACCGAACTACCAGTGTTCAGCGATTTTACCGCTCGGCCGCTCGTGGGCGACAGTGATAAGATATTTGATAAATTTTTCAAAGCGTGGTCTGAAATTATATTTTCTAGTAGCACCAAGATATTTCGTTTAATTTTTGTATTCAATTTTTTTTCTCCAAAGAAGAAAATAATCTCATTGTTTTCCTTAGTATATATTCTGGATGCGACCTTTTAAAAAACTATTTCAACTAATTTTTGAATATTTACAGCTATTTCCCAGTCCGCAAACCAAAATATAAAAGCTTCCAGTAATTTTAAATTGTTATTCAAACAATATTCATATTTGTAGCTTGACTAAGATAGTTGTATCATCAGAAAAATAAGGGTAATTAAATTTTTGATGCATGAGAGATATCAGCTGTATAAATACTGAATAAATATGGAATAATTTAATTTTACTTCATCCCACTGAGAGGGAAGATGCAGTTAATTCAATGATACGATTTAAAAAAATAATTTGATTAATTTATATATTAAAAATTTTGCCAAATTCTGCCGAGGGTTTTATCAAAAGCTAAAAAAGTTCGTTTAGAAGTTTTGTATTATACCTCTAATTAGACGTGTTTTTTACGTTTAAGTAGATAGACTGTGGTACATTTGCTTTAAAATTTGAACTCTTTAGGAGTTAAAATAGTTTAAAATGTTAAAAAGCTTAACTTAATATTTATTTAAATGAATGCATAGTTCCACATATAAATAATAAAAATACCATGAACTTTTGGAATAAAATGTTTGGAAGTTATTTATTTATCAAATGTACCGAAAATTTAATTTTATATCGATGATGTAGAAAAATTTTAATTAGAAGTGTAATTCATGTATGAATACATCAAATAAAATTATCTCAAAAAAAGTAAATTTCATCCTCACACGGGAAAAATAATCTTGATATCATTGATTAAAATTCTTGAAGATAATATACGGATATTATTAATAAGATGTTAAGCATATTTTAGAAAGCGAGATTTTGAAAGATAATCCTCTGCATTCTCGTTCCACAACAAGCAAACAGTATATCTGTTGTCCTCAAACTTTACGGATTCTCGAATTTCCTAAATCGTCTTCTAACCTTTGACTATCATCAAGTCTATTACACATAAGTTTTCTAACTGTAATAAATTTTACCTCAATTCGGAGGCTTAATTAACTTCTAAATTATTTTAAACTTTTATTAAACTATTCTGTTAGATATGAAATGTTTCTGATGCATTACATGCTTTTGTGTTCTGCTCACAGACCACCCCATTCACGAGTTATTCAGAAATTCGGCAGACTGTTTCTCTAAAGTAGCGGTTTTCAACCTTTCACACCCTAAGGCCACATCAATAAATTCAGAAAGATCCGCGGACCACATGTCTGTCAAAAAATAGTGTAGTCAAAAAATGTATATCAAAAAGGGAGGCTTTTTTTTGCAAGACTACAATTGATTCTGAGCAAAGAGATAGTGTTACAAATCGTATGTATATATATATATATATATATATATATATATATATTAGTTCCAAAAAGTCAACTGGAAATTAAAAAAAAATAAAGTTATAAAAATTAAATTGTTTAAAATATTTTTCTAACTATGAAAAAAAAGTATAAAAATGATTATACAGAACGATGTTACATAATGCATTTGCCCTAAAAAAAGAAAAAAAAAAAAAAAGAAAGAAAAACTTACTTTACTAGCAGGAGATGGTAGTTACTTTAGTTTTAATATGAAATTTGACACTGTTTTTGCTTGATTAAAGTTTCAATATCCGGTTAAATCTGTATTGTTGCAATTCATAATGTTTCCTCCAAATGTTTGTCTGTCAGCCATGTTCCTGGCTTTTGATTTTAGGATTTTCATTTTAAAAAGAGCTGTTCACATATGTAGGTACTGCCAAAGATAGAAGGCATGAAGAGTGCACGTTTACGAATTCCTGGATACGTGTCTTTGGTCACATACTTTGAATAAAAATCAATTAATGTACGATTTTCAAGCAACTTGCATTTTATGCAGAGTCACACTGTAAATATATAAATTGTAATTGGAGTTGTAACAATATTACATAAGCTAAATTGCATAAGAAAAAGTGATATTTTTGAAAAATTCATCATTTCTAGAAAATGTTAATCTCAAATATCAGGCATGTCAATAAAATGTTTTAAATATCAAGAATAAGGGAAAAAATATTTTACGGCAAAACTCTGACAAGGCAATTTTTTTTTTAAATCAAAATTTCTTCAAATTCTAATGTGGAGCTACCAAAATACTTTCACTGGGCCACCCGTGGCCTGTACTCTAAAGCATTCACAAGCATTCGTCCATCCATTCGCGAAGCATCTAACAAGAAAATCTAATATTTATTGATTTTCTTTACAAAATTGTTTGATAAAATCAATAAAATTTATAAAATCGCTGGTAGTTGATTCCGGGCTCGAATATCTGTAAACGGGCTGAGTGCGTTGGCTTCTCCGTGGATTTACCCATCTGTAGCGTGCATACGAGCCAGTTTCTGTCAAAAACCCTCCTCTAAAGCATGCCTCTCATTAGGCAGATTGTCCTAGAGTGCTTTACTGTAATTAAATAAAACAAAAACTTTGTAGAGCAAGGGGAAAAACTCTCATTCACTAATTAGTTACTACCAAATCATTCACAATAAAACTTAAAAACGTTCATGGACATGCAGCAAGGAAAACAATAGTGCGCTAACAAGCATAATTAGATATCCTTCTTATTTCTTTCATATACCCTAGCCAGAGCTCGATTACATTATCTGGATTACTGCAAAACGCACCAAAGCAATCTGTTTAAGGTTGTTTCTGTGAAGAAGTATTTAAGATTAACTGGATCGTATTAATATTACACACAGAGAAACCACGAAAAATCTCATGCAGCTATCACGTGCATTGGATTTGAACTCGAGTTAAATTATCAATCTATAATCTTGATGATTATTTAGTCTCTAATTTGAGCAACAGAGACCAAATCACAACGAAACCAATTATGTTTTTCGAAGTATAGCATTATATAGGCGCTTAGGATGTGCAAAAGGAGATAACGATATATATAATCTTATAGATCGATGTTTATATTTTAGGACTGCAGTTAACATTTTGTACATTATTAAAATTAAAGATAAACAAAGGTTATTGAAATCATAAATTAAAATTATATTTGTATACTTTATATATAACTTTATAATATTTTTCAAGATACCGAAGGACAAATGGAAGGTATGAGTCTCTTGATATATCAAATAAGTACCAGATAATGGCGCCCATGAATGCATTATAATTATATTCGAATTTCACTTCCGTTTTAAAATTTATTTATTTCCAAACTTCATAAAACATTAAAAACACAGAATAACAAAAATCTATACTATCTCTAGTTAGTATTAGTAATAATAATAATAATAATAATAATAATAAATATATCTGACTATAGTGAGTAAATATTCCAAGTACACGCAAAGTACATTTTCCTTGCCTAGATACCGTTTAAGCATCAAATCTAGATTCTTTAAGAAGAAATATGCACGAAATATACTTAAGTATGGAAAGTTTAGCATTTATGGGATTATCATTTCAGGAATTTACAGAGTTAAGAGGCATGAGGGAATAACACTTGAAAGGAATCATTTTTGTTCTTAAAATTAATAATCATTTAAATATCTCCTTTCCTGTAGTTGTGTTCCACGAGATGATTTAGCTACTAGCATTTAGAGGATATGGGTTTACAAATGAAGCTAGCTATTCTCTAGGGTACAACAAGTTACAGTTGCCGTTATAAGATCTTGTCTTTGGTAATTACACAAATTTTTCCTACTTCCTCGCATTTTTAAAAGTTGAGAGCTCATTTACTTAATGGCGCAGAGTTTTAAGATGAATTTTCATATCACCTTAGAAAATAATACTTCCCTTGATATATTTGTTCCCCAGAGCTTTCTCTAAGCGTTGAGTTTAAACAATTGGCTGTTTAGTTTTTCGATCTGTTTCGTTCGAAGAACATATATATAACTTATATATCTGTTATTTATTGAACTAAATTAATATTTGTTAACTACATACCTTAGTAAATGTCTTTCACATTTGATTAAAGATGAAGTTAAAAAGTAATTAATTGCAGATATTTGTTTCTCTTTCGCATTTTTTCATACCTGAAAATTTTATAGTAAAATTAAAATGGAATCTATCTTTCATAAATTGTGTGTGCAAAACTAAAAATATAATATTCTTTGCTGATTTAGTACATCATTCATTTACAGATTTCAATTCTTTCGTGAAGTCCTGCACTTTCAAAAAGCAAGATTACGTTTTTATAAGTCAAAAAAAAAAAAAAAAAAAAAAAAAAAAAAAAATGTACAAATGGAAGTGTGACAACAACGAAAGGAGATACAGAGAAAAAATTCTGCAATTGAATTAAATTTTATCTGTTATTTAAATGCGCACAATAACTGTAGAGATATTAGGTTAATTGGAAAAGCCGGAGAGATGAAAAATGAGCAACCACCTTCGCCGGGACTCAAACTAAGGACCTCTGGAATACCGGCGCAGCGTGTAGAACCACTACACCACGAAGGCACGCAAGGAAGGCGGGAGAAATACTTTATATACTCCCCCCTTAAAGGACGACAGGGGTTTTTAGAGAACCCAATTGCCAAATCTGGGTGCCGAGAATCATCCTCCAATACTCCTTTAGTTTGGGCGTCACTGTAGAGACATTAGTTTAATTGGAAAAGCCAGAGAGATGAAAAATGAGCTACCGCCTTCGCCGGGAATCGAACCACGGACATCTGGAATACCGGCCCGGCGTGCAGAACCACTACACCACGAAGGCACGCTAGGAAGGCGGGAGAAATACCTTATATAGCAACTGTTAACCTTCAGAGCAATCTTCAGGTAATTACATGCTTCACAAAATTAGATCCTAATTCAAATGAGACGGTTGGTAAGCGCGATAATGACACAGTCAAGCCGCCCAACCGAGATAACGGTTAGCGACGCCGTAACGAAAGGCCCGGGTTCGAATCCTGGTAGCGAAGTCGTAGTGCACTTGTTAGTGCTCAAGGCTCTTGCCAACGACATACGCAACCAGTCGCAATCGGTTGTCACTCCTTGCCACGATGCATTTTGTAGGTTTGTTCTGATTTTACTATCAGACAAGTGAGATAAGTCCCAAAACACAACAACAGCATGACACAGATGAAGCTCATCATGAAAAAATAAATATCATTAATTCAGATACAATGACTCGCCGAACAAGTAATAATTTAGAAGTAAAACAAACAAAAAATAAGCGTTATATTTTCAGATTTTCACAGGACTAGGTTTGATGGTTTTACCGAACCATCATCCTCAGCTGACAAACCGCAAATGAGCGAGATGAGGTATAGTGATTAGATAAGATAATAATGGCTGTATAGGAGTTAAGCTACTGGCGCCATCTGTTGATGACACGAGGACTAAACATAATTTCCTTAAAGGCAGAAGGCAAAGATGGATTGGACTTAGGATCGTTAAATAGAGCAGAAATATTTTTTTTTTTTTACTATGAAATGCCTCTAGAAAATCTAATTCACTAATAGAAGGTGTTTTTAGCATTAACAGTGAAATTTTCAAAAGAAAAGTGGAGATCTAAGCCTTTAACACTTTTAAATGCTCAGTCAAACAGAGATCATTTTGGTTGAATAATTATTATTAACTCATGGATTTTTGTTACCAGTTAAGCATTAGTTTATACCTGCAATACGATGTTTGATTTCCATGAATACTAGAAAGATTCGACATTGGAAATCCCGAATCTTCACACTTTTCTGGACATTCGAATCTTTTAAATGCTTACCTAGGTAAACTCAAAAAAGTTCATTTGAAAAAGAAAATGCAATTGCTACAATTTTAATACACCTGCATGATCAATATAATTTGCTAGCGGCCTTCAGTTCCACTCTCTTAAATTTCTAGATAGAATTTACCGATATCAGTTCTTGAAATAGAATTGCACATATATTTGCTTTGATTCAAAAGAATTGCAGAAACTATTCAAACAATTCCCGAAACATTTTTGTCCCAATACATCGAAAACATAAACCTAAAGTTAAAAGAATTCATGCATTAAGTTCCATTTGTATGTTTTAATTCATGAATAAATATTATTTTTTCACTAAACGCAGATTTAAAACTTTGCTTTAATCAAAAACTTTTTATATTAATAAAAGTTTTCTTATTATTATTATTATTGTGACTTTTGAGAAGCTTTCAAAAAATTTGAGAGCGAAAAAAATATTAGAATTTTTTTCACTTTTAATTTAAACACTTTTGATAAGGATTTTTCGTTGAAAATCTAAGAATATTAAAAGAAGAAGGATTTATATTAGCAAATATGACATCGTAAATACGGATTGTATAGCATGCATATATGCGCTATTAAATTCAATATAAGTTTTTTTTTAATTTCAAAATCTACCAGCATATATTTATAGATCTTAAGTTGCGGAAGGTTTTTCTTTTCCTTTAATTTTATTTAGCATTTAAAACAGACCTACAAGTAACAAATTTAATATTTTCATAGCTTTCCCTTCAAAAATTGTTAAAATTAGTGTTGAAATGTAATCCTTATATTTCCATATCAGACCTCTAGTACATTCACTAAAATTGAAATTTTATAACTTTTGTAGAATTGTATATTGTATTGACGGTGAAAGACCGAAATCTGGAGAATATTGATTTTCACCGGTGAATGTCAGCATTCACATAGTCTCTTGGTGTATGTCCGAAATATTTTCCAAATACTCTTATTTCTGATTTACACCGGTCAATGTCGACATTCACCATGTACTAATGGTGAATGTTGAACATATAACAATATTATATTTTCTTCTCCGTAATTCAGTCGCGAATAAACGCACTCGAGACGTGAAATAAGAACTTAAGAACATGAGAACCTAAAACACACAATACATTCAAAATGAGACAGGAAAATAATAGAAGTTAAAAACTTACTTAATTATACAATACGTTCTAAATGAGAAAATAAAATAACAGTAATAAAAAGCTTACTAAAATTATGTGATTCAAATCTTATTTATTGCAACAAGTTAAACTATTATGGCACTTTACGACCTCTCTTTTCGATTTAGACCACAGCATATCTGTGATTGTCGACATACACCGGTGAGGGTCCGAATATACAAGAATGTAGTGCAATATTCGATCTTTCACCGACGTATTTGGTGAATGTTAACATTCTCCGGTGAAAGTCGACATTCTCCAATTTCGGTCTTTCACTGTAACATATATATATATGTAAGAAAGATTTCAAATAACAACTTATGCTTTCCAAAATGTTGGCAGTTTCCATCAATTTCAGATGTTAAGATTGCTTCCTTTTGATATGCTAATTTATGTATATTTTAACTAGATTAGGTTCTGCTGAATCATGGATCCGAGTAACTGATATTGCATGACTATGATCTGGTTATTGCAGTAATATTATCCACCGTTTAATTCACACATATATATGACATGATTTGGAACTTGGTGATAGCGTAATAGACGCCTAGCGAAAAAACTTGACAAAACAGACATAACCTGTCGATTAAAATGGCATGATATGAATGATTTGGAATTTGGCGGTGACGTAATAGAGGCGTAGCGAAGAAACTTGGCAAAACAGACATGGCCGAATTCAAGATAATTTTATTACTGAGGAAAGCAATTCCCAATTCGAAGTATTTGGTTAACATACAGACGAGCGTCTTATGCGCCCTACACTTTTGTTAGCTCAGCACATTTTCAGTGAACAAAAAATGTAGCCGCAAAGCATTCTGACAGGAGGAAAGCTTAAGCGAAAGTGACGTAACAATTCAGAGGAAGAAGTCAAAAGTTTCAGTTAGAGTTAAAAACGTTTTGTTTTACAATTTGATTATTGGTCAAGAGGTATCTGCATTAAGCGTTACGTAGGATTGCATGATTAATTTGAATAGCGCTGTTTAGACTTATAGCGCTATTTTTAAAATAGAGAGAGGAAGTTCCCAAATCAAATAAAAAATAAAATACGTTACAGCCAATTAAAATTAAAGTTTCCTTTCATATTTTTTTATCTTACATATATATGTATATGTAGTTTCATATATGTGTGTTGTTCCTCTGTTAATGATATTTTATGAAATATCCAATAGATGTAATTCATTTTTGCAGAGAATGTGTGAAAGACTAGCCTAATTAGCATTATCCAATCAAAAGTGATTAAACGGTTTCTGATGTGCAAATCAATGCGTTACGTCAGTTGATAGTGAATCAAGCGCTTTGTTCAAAGTAAATATCTGAGTGAATTTCTGAAAATAACGTCTAATTTCAGATTGTAACTATTCAGAATCGAAGTATTGTTTGGATGAATTTGTTAAATGAGGAAACATCAGCTGTTTAGAAGGAAGGCAGAAAATCATGAAACAGTGAGATCTGTGAGTACTCCAATATCGACAGTCTCTGCGCAGTGGGAACAATTTCAGAACTATGGAACTTAAAGGAGAACTGAATAACGTAGTAAATGAATAACAATTGTCTCTCGAGATCGATATCTGGATATAATTGCATGTTGTAGCAGGGAGTCTAGTGTTCAGCAGTTAGTTCAGAGCTTGCAGTTGGTACTGGAAGTGTTGTACCACGGCAAACTGTATGCAGCAGACTTAAAGAAAAAGGCCTTTATGCCAAAAAACCATGGGTATGTGTTTTTCTATCTTCCCAACAAAATAAGGATTGCTTTAATTGGTGCAAAGATCAAAACTGGATTGAAGAGCATTAGTCCCATATTCTGGTTATTGATGAGTCTAGGTTTTGTTTAACATCTAAATTTACATCCGGAGGGAGTCAGGAATGTGAAATCTTCCTTAGAACATCATGGAATGTGGCAGTTTCGGTAATCAGATGTAATGGTATGGGGAGGAATAATGGTCGATGCCCGTGCGCCCCTAGAGTTTTCAACAGTGTGTCTGTGATCTGCCAGACACACTGTTGAAAACTCTAGGGGCGTAAACTGTAGGGGAGATGAAAACTCTAGGGGCGTCTTTGTAACCTCATGTAAGACTTTAGAGAGGTGCACATGGATCTTGTAGGATTCTCCACTTTGTACTTCTAAGTTACAGTTGGATGTGAAGAATCTTATGAGCTAGTAAGCGAATAATCGCTTGAGTTCGTGAGGTAGAAAACAACAAGTGAGAAAGGTGAAATAACCCTTTATTATTCCAACTAAAGTTTAACAAAACTCCGTCTTGGAGTTATACAATAATCCCGACATTCGGGCTTCAACTTAAACTAAGAAATAAACTAAACTAATCTTAAACTAAAAACGATATAGCCGAAGCTATCAAAATTCTAACAGAGTTGGCCCCTTAACACTAATTGACTGCGAGGATATCAAGGGCCGAAAGTATGGCCGAGCGTAATAATAGATTAGGAGAGAGTAGTATAAAAAGGCGGACGTGTGGTAGCCATAATATCTGGTATCTCTCTTGCTAAGACAGTAGAACTTCGAGGTTAAATATCGCTCTTCCTCATTAGCATTCAGACGTGATTCTAAAAATACATTCTGGCCGGAAGTGGTTAGTTGAATTTCAGAGGCGATTGGAAAGGAAGTTTAACTCAAAATTTAACTGTTAATAAAAATAACATAATCCTTACAATGTGATTATTTATTTATGGACCATAATGATTGTTCACTTTAAGCAAACCTCATTGACGAATTTCTTTATCATGAAAAAATTAAATGAATAATGTGGTCAACCTTGGAAAAGTTGTCATACGAAGAAATCTTCCACATGAAGATGTGAATGTCTGAAGACCGCATTGCTGGAGGGGGAGAATTTAGTTCCACAAACTACGGTTAACTATGTTATTGCCAGCAACTAAACACGTTGAATTATTTATGTACAAGGTCAGGAAAGATCACATGTCATATTAAATTTATAAGCTTTAATATTTTTCTGAGCTGTTTTTTTTTTTGGAAATCTTCATTGTTTTATACTGCAGTTTTATATTATATGTAGTGCTCATAATTTTTTTTGTACTTATATGTTATGATGTTATATATCATTCCATAGAAATTCACCTAGTTGCGAAAAAGCCGTTATTTCATGCATGTAAAGATAATTTTGGAGATGTGCGGAAGTGAATTATTCTTAACGTATTGTGATCCATTCATTTTGTGCAAGCAGCGAATACACAAAACGCAGCAGAAATTACATGCTTTTGTTTCCCTATTTAAAATAAAATTTATTTAATATGGGCAAACATAAAGCATACAGATTTTTTTAATTTGTAAATTAAAAAGACATAAATTAAGACAAAGTAATCTGAATATGGAGGAAGCTCCGGATTTAAGGGAACAATTATTCAGGTATGACTGCCATAAGAATTTCAATAACTTATCAAAATTTCTGAATTATACTTCTGAAATATAATGATCGTAATTATTTTCTTTAATACCTTTGTTACGTTACAAAATATTACTAGGTTTACGCCACTTTAATAAATGTGTTATTACTAATTCAAGATTATGTTTTTTCATTCCCTAATTATCTTCTGAAAAATCACTTATACGAGCAGCTTTGTCATTGACATTAATGTTTTTGAGCTTTAAAAGGAAATATATTTACATAGTTTTAACTCGAGGTATGACATTCAGCCCATGCACGTCAAATCTCTTGAATAGTAACTTCAATATACGAAACGTATATATACTCCTCTTATAGATGAAGAATTTAAAATTGAAGAAGTTACTTTTGGACCAATACAGCATATTTTAAATACACATTCACAGATATATCACTTTCGATAGAAGTTTGCCTTATAATTTTAAGTATTCAGCAACTACTTCTACATTTTTATGTTTCAAATCGCATGTTCGTGGAATATCATATTATATACTGCTGTTAAAATTATTATTTCAAATAAACGAATTCAGATGCTTTCAAATCCTTTATAAGATTTGGTTTCCACTGGGTATCGTCCGTGCTTTGGCTTTCTGGCTTTCCTAATAATATTATTCAAATTAGTGAAATTCAATTTCAGATTTGCCTAATTTGAGCAACTTCTTTAATAAATTGTGTGTCCTATTCAATCCACTCTATCGACATTTGAAACACATCGAATATTTGTGAACATAATGCTAAGTTTCTGTAAATATCACTTAAATATATGTATGAAAGGAGACGAAATTTACACATTTTCTAAGCTATCCTTAAAAGCTCTGCATATGAATGGCATTACAGAGTTCGGCCTTAGATTATAACAGAAGCGAGTACTAACTACATGAATGGACTATGCTAATCGTCCGTTCAATAGCTGTGGAAAGAACATTTGAAAGCCTTCCGAAATATCTCTTTAGGATCTTTCAAGGTTTTGATGAGGATTCCTTAAAGGAGGATTTTAAACTATGTTTTAAAACGGCTTTCACATAAATTGATAGAACTAAGTTTAGTTTAACGTTAAGATTACGAAGATTTGGGGAATTATCTTCAATCGCTGTGACGTCGTACAAAGATTAGTGAAATCTTCTGCGTAAAGCGTACAGAATTAGTTCACGTATGGCAAATTAATTATCTACGAGACAGGTCCAGAATATACGACAGCTGGATAATTTCTCTGCATTTACATAAAATAATGTCTCTGAGATAGAAAGGCGTGACACCCCGATTTCGAAGCGGCCACTTAATGACGGGTCTGGGGTCGTGGCTCCAGAAAGCGTGTTTTGAATGCATCATATCATGGATTTGCTTTCTCAGAACACGACAGCAGCAGCTAAGGTAGCCATTAGAACTTCAGCTCAAAACAAGATGGAATAGAAAATCAGCATTGTAAACCTCTAGGGAGCTGCAGATCTTAAACTGCACAAAATGCGATCTGGATCTCTTGAGAAAAGAGAATTAGTGGAACTCGAGCAAATGCGATAAATATATCCCATTACCGCATAAATTACATTAGATTTCTCCAATTGAAACAAATGTGAGTTCCTATCAACACTAATGTTTCCTGGAAATTAAAGAAAAATGTGATGTAAAAAATATGATTAGTTTTCTTTAATCATTATGTGTTTTTAGGAGAGTAACCAAGGATACAATAGCTAACAAATTTATCCTAATAATCTTGCACGAATGTTTATTCCAAAACAATATGTTCCAAAACAATTGTTGTCTAATAAATTTAAGAAAAAGATGTCACAAATTAATTCTGATATTCTTGTTTTCTGATTATCTAGAATGGTTTGTTCTTTTTAGCACTATTATTTTCTTATCAAATGACATTAATTCGAGAGTTAGTGCGCTGAAGCACTATTTTAATGGTGCCCTCAAGCTAATTAACACAAACAAATGACGCTGAAATTCATACAAGTTATAGTAAATTATGAGCTTGAAATACCTTAAGTATGCTTTGGCCTGAAAGATATATTTTATTATTCCAGCTATAGTTTCTGAAGTAATATTTTGCGCTGTTCATTTTCGAATCATTTATATTGATTGATTCTTTTGTTA
Source organism: Stegodyphus dumicola (assembly GCF_044657685.1). NCBI lineage: Eukaryota > Metazoa > Arthropoda > Arachnida > Araneae > Eresidae > Stegodyphus > Stegodyphus dumicola. The sequence continues at coordinate 21,312,082 of NC_140771.1, read as the reverse complement.
TTCTGTTAAAAGTTTCGGAATGATATGGTCATAAGACATTTACACTTTTTATATTCGTATGATTTGGGTTGATGAAGTAATTTATTTCTCTGTTAAACCATTTTATGGGTGGTGATATCATCACTTTCCCTTGTCATAATCCAGTCGTCTATTTTGATTGATTCATTTATAGTTTCTAAAATATGTTTGTATCAATACTATTCGTTCTGTTTCTCCAACTAGCTTGTAAGGATATATTCTTTTGAAAAAACTGCATCTGATGAAAACTTTGCTTTTCAGTGCTCAGCGTCTTGCTATGCAAATGCTGAATTTGCTTGCCTAGTATTTCAAGCAACTTGCGTTATCCATTACCATTTCCAATGCAACTGTTCCTTTCTATGAAGTTAATCAAAAGTGTTTTATTCCAAACTGAATTTTACTGCATTAGTACACTACAGAGTTTCATATTTTACTGTAATATCAATCGTACGAGAACTCTTATAAAAACCACTGACGAATTATCGCTATGTTTTTGAGACTGAGATTGGGAGATGGCATTGTAGTGGTTATTTTAATTTCCTAATAGTTAATTTTAATTTTGAACGGATTTTCTTTATTCTCTTGTTTCCCACTTACATTTCCCTCCAAGAATTAGATTTCAGGATCGCGTTTTATGTAAATGAGTAGAAACAGTGTTTAAGTCTCCGTCACTTCCATAGAAAATTCATGCAAAAAATCAATACCAACTTCTTTAACGGAGCAGTGAGCTGCGATCATTTCAAAAACTTTGAACTGTTCCATTACGAGATTTTAGATGAAGACAGATTTCTACGTCCCTACGCTGCACATTTATTAGTGGAAAATCATTGCTTTCCCGCTTATTTTGCTTCATTACCTAATCTACTGCTGTAAATTTTCTGCGAAGTTACAAAGCTTAAGCAGCATCCACGTGACCCACGGACTCTCTATCATTACGTCTTGTTTCTCTTTCCTGATGAACTTTCGCATTTGTATAGTTGTCAAAAACACTCAAGATTGTGTTTTGCACCTATTTTAATTATTATTTGTTTATTACTTGCTTTGATATTTGTAAATATGTTATTTTATCGGAATTTACGTGGGAATCTCAATGCATGTCTGCTTACTGCTCACGTCCCAAGCTCACCATCAGCTCCTGCCCTCTTGGACCTACGGTTCGAACTCAGTTTACCTTCTGCGCCCTTTGTACAATCACGTGATGACAGCCGAAACAAATCAAGCATTTTGCTTGATAATCACGGCAAAAGAGGAATTTGGAACTTGGAAACTCCCACAGAAGCGCTTATAAGAGCCTAATACAGCGTGTTCTACCTTCTGGTCACTTCGTTGCTTTAAACCAAATCTTACTATGTTCAGCCGTACTGTTACGTGCCTGCTAGTATTCGTCGGCGAGCTTTTAATAAGGTTCAACTCTGTTAGTCATTTCTGTGTTGATTCGGTTAAGTGTTTAGTTAGTTAGCATTAGTTTACTTTCTTATTTTCTATCCTAAGTTAAATCCCAATTGAAGGCTTCCTGTAAAACTGAAAAGGGTTCATTGTAAACATTATTGATTAAACTAAAAGTCTATTTTACTCCTAATTTTGACCTGTTGCTACTGCTTTTAGAAGAAAGAGAATAGTCGCTACACACCTCTCAAGTACTCTAGTTGCCAAACACAACCAATTTAACAAGAATCTTATAGTGTAAAGGACACTTTTATTTGAATCAAGTAAAACTTATTTAACACAAGGCATCAATCCTGCTTACAGAAGCCATCAATTATGGCTCATCTCAAAAGTAATGGATTAACTAAAGCTAATGACAGTAACTTTGACCGGCGCAACAAAGTAAAGAACAACTCATCGCCGCAAAATACTGCTCGCGAGAGAATCAAATTAGCAACGTGGCCTTCATAATGTTTGGGAAACCTGTTAACATAGCTTTATCATTAGATGAAAACATTTTTAGCATGTAGCTGACACTTCCTCTTTATCTATGACTATTGAAGTTTGTTCGGAATACAGAACGGATAATAAAGAGAACATATTAAGATGCGCGTATTAATTAATGTAAAACTCTAAAAAATAACTTTGTAAAATGCCAGAACTTTTACGTTTACACTCAAATTTTAAATTTTCTGCCTTGATGAAACCTGCGAACCTTTAAAACGGTACCGGCGTTGGTATGAAGCCTTCTTCTTTCATAGAAGCCAATTTCCCTAAATCATAATGCAAGTCATGCGGGTATATAAAATGATTCTAAAGAAGAAGCTTAATTTTATTTGCGGAAAAGATATGCAGGTGATATCAGTTAGTTAAATAATTGAAATGTTTCTAAGAAAAGAAAGATTTTACAAAATAAATTTAAATTAAATTAAATGATTTTAAAATGCCTGAAATATCTCGGCACAGCAATACTGAACAATAATAATGCATTTTTTAGTATGCCATATTAAAATGCAATATATTAATGAAAGCATTTTAACTTAAAAATAGAGAAAAGTGTGACAATTTTTGCAAAACATTTTGTTTTTATTTAGTCACCAGTGTATTATTTATTAAATTTTCTTTATTTGGTAATTTCCATTCAGCTTGTGGATTGGCATTTATGAATTAAAAAGAAGCTTTGTGTTACAGACGATTATTTGATAAAAGAATATAAATGCTTTTCTGAAAAATGTTTTTTTGTCAATGTGTTTACTAATACAATAAGGAACTTCCTTTCACGTGACTACAAGTGCTAATGACATCTGAAAGCTCTTCTTATAGAAACTTAAACTTCACCTATAGAAATCATCTTTGAATATAAAATTTATAAAAGAAATCATAACCACGGTTTCCGACACAAGTGGAAATTTTTGTGATACAGTTAAGAGCAACATTTATTGATTACAAAGGAGAAATGCCTCGAAAGCATTTCATTTTTTCTTATGCAGAAACTCGCGATTTATATGAAGTATTATTGTAGTCCATTTACTAACAATAAACAAAATGTTCCCAGGCGGAATGACCGTAGGCGTTTTTAAAATGCGGAACTGATTATATTTTAACAGAGAATCAATTTACGTATTTTAACCCTTTGACGCGCGCTATATTATTTTTAAAATTTTTTTAACTAAAAACACCGGAAATCGAATATTATGATCCTAGAGACAAATAATGTATGAATTAAAAAAAAAATCTACTCCCGCCCATTAATCTGTGGGTGGTGGTTTCGCTGTGAAACCAGCGCGCGTCTAGGACTTTGAAACTTACTGAGTTAGCAGGAAAAAACAACTTACCTTTTTCCGTACGCATTTCCAATGAATGACGAAATTTGCGAATAAAAAATAAACTGCATTTTAAAATATGCATCAAATATAAATGTTTTACTTTATTTTACAAAGTATATCATCAGAAAAAAATTATAATTAATGTAATTTTTCTGCAGCAGTGAAAAAATAAGAACGTACATAATAAGGAAATTGGGATAAATAGATAAAAAAAAAAAAAAAAAAAAAAAAAAAAAAAAACTGAATAGAATATTAAAAAGCTCAGTAATTTTTTTAATCGTTTTTTTTAATGTCAAAGAACTAAGTTATTTTTTATGGAGCTGTTCAAAGCATGTTTTATCTTTTTGGTACATGCATAAGGCAACACTGCATGTTTCACACATGTATCTTGTTCTATGAGGTTTCTCCCTTGTGCTACAAAATCTACACCACCTGATTTGCATTTTACTGGCATATGCCCTGCGTTCTTTAGTCGTTTTTCATCTGGCACATAAAATTTACGTTTTTTTTTATGTTGATAGGCAGGCTCGATCTTTTCGCTTTGGTACGGATCCTTCGTTTCCCATTCGTATCATATTACTGATTATATCCATTCTGAAAGACTTGAGTATTTTCAAACTGGGGTCACTTTCTGGAAGCATTCGGTATATAATAAAGGCGTTTATAATGGTGACATCAATAAAATGAAAGAAGATTCGATGCCACCATTCATCCTCAGAGACCACGTAATCCTCAGAGACAGCTGATTCTGGATCTGAAGGTAATTCTTCAAGTAACGCTAATGCATCAGCTATTTCTAACCCTTTGCGAGGCATTTTGGATCTCAAGAGTAGAAAATAAAATATTGGCAAAATATTTTAAATTTAATTAAATTTTTGCGCGATTTCTATTTTTAATTATTCAAAATATTTGCAATATTTTGGAACCACACAAAATAATTTAGAAAATCACAGTACTAGCATAGAGAGCAAGCATGTTGAAAGCAGAGAAAAATCTCTGGAAACGAAAAATATTTTATGGGGAGAGGTGCATGTATTGTTTGGTAATGCAATAACTCTGTGATTTCAAAACCCCTTATCTATATCCGGGTGAAAATAAACACTTCTATTTCAAAGCAGCAAACATTACTATAAAGAGCAGTGGTTTCAGGGCGCGACCACCGAGCCTCTATGGGAATGTAAGCATTGTAACGCAATGCTCTAGTGGGGCAGTGGTCGCGCCCTGAAGCCACAAAGGAAATACCATAAATATACACAGGTTGTTTACACAGGAACACAGGAAATACCGTAAATAGACACAGTATGTATTGCTACACGATAGTGCTATGAGGGTGAGAATGGAAACCGAGCAGTTGGCTGCTCAGTTATGTTATTTACGCCTTCGTCTCTGTACCTTCTTTGGATATCTGATTTGTTTTAGCCTCATTCCCATGGAATAGCCCCCGCAGCACAGCAGCTGTATTCAGCTGTAGGTGAATATTCGTGTTAACTATTTACTTTGGATTATATAGATAATTTAATCTCTGCTTTGCTGTGTCCAGCCGATAAAGCTAAATTAGACTGAAGTAGGAGCCAGTCGTGTAGTTAAAATTTAATTCATTCTGATCGTTGATACAGGCATGGTTAAAAATACACTTAATAGGTTATAACAATTATTTCAGTACACAGGAAGCAGGAGCTTGCATGAACGTTCACGATGCCCTTATACACCATAAGCCAGTGAATTCAGGTGAGCTGAAAACATATGTGTGTCTGTGTGTGTGATTATGGCAAAGCCTCTAGGGCTATCTGCCTAAGGGGAGGGATGCCTTCGTGGAGGACTTTCTAAGGGAAACTGGCTCGTATACACATTACACATGGGGAAAACCACGAAAACGCCCATGCAGTCAGCCCGTTCGCGGGATTCAAACATCGGTTAAAACATATGTGGCGATGCAGCTTATCTTAAAATTAGTTAGGGTTAAGTATTTGATGAATATCTATCAGTTTATATAAGCAGGCTATTCAGAAAGCAAAATACGTTTTAGAATAAAATAAAAAATGAAAGTAAACATTTTTTATTAATTACATTTGAAAGACACGTTATTCAGCTATTTTTCTACATCATTTTCATATAGATTAAGACACTTATCATAATGGTACACGAGCTTGTTAGTTCTATTGTCATAGAATGTTGCCGCCTGACATTTCAACTATGCACGGACGCCTGCATTCAATTCCTCGTCATATTCGAAGCGCTGTGTTACAAGCCAAGCACATACAAGTGTCTCACAAGTGACGAATTTTACCAAAGTCTCGTCTCCTGTTACGATACGATCGAGAAGTGATTCACTGTTTGCGGTACGCATATTTCACAAGTGCACAGCCACTGACCAACGAACGAAAATGGACCAATGAACTTCTATTGCTCTTGTGACGTTAAGGCTTCGTGCATGTGAGCGTATGCTGTTTACATTTTAATTTGCATTTGTTTCGCAGTTATAAATGTATGGCGTGAAAGTTGAAAATCTCGCAGTGCTTTCGTTTCATGAGTTTAATTAATCGCTGACATTTCACTTTCTCGATTTTTATCACGCATTGATATTTGGATTGATGTTCACAGCATATTATCGCTCTTTACACAGAGAAAATGACTCAGGCTACAATTAGCCTCGAATGTTATGTATTTACTAACAAACGTGGATTAAGAGAATTCATGTGTATAGTTTTTTTTTTAAATTTTTTGTTGAGCTGAGAAGAATGAAGCTTTTTTAAATTTTTTGTTGAGCATTCGACCGGACATCTATAGGAGAACTATCTCAACGCCTACTGTATCTGAAGACTCTAAAATTGCCCTTTCACGAGATTTTTTATATCAATTACGAACTTTGTCACGTTAAGTTAGAAAAGATATGCCATTTTCGTACGAGTTCTACACAGGATGTGGTTTTATAACCCGGGTGCCTGCTGATAAGTGTTTCTAACACCTGAGTCTTCCATACACCGTACAACAAAGTTCCCGATAAATTTCAACTTGTCTCAGTTTTTTTGCGAACAAATCTCTAATAACTGATCGCACTTCAACTGGTGGGATTTTCTATTGCGTCATTTATTTTAAACATTCACAGTGAACAAAGCAGAGGCAATATGTGCCGTCAAGGATTACAACCGGATGAGTAAGGATTCAGCACCAGGACGGGGGTAATAGCACTATCTCTAGCTGCTCACAGTGAAACATAAGTTACTTTGTGAATAGTCCCTCATAACTGTGAGTACTGATAATTTTAATGATGATGTTCTTGATAGTATATTTAAAATTTATTTTCCTAACTTTAGGAATGGAGGTACATCGTATGTACGCGTTTAGGTAGCGCCTATGCAAAATATTGTTACGCAGATCCTAAATTTGAGATTTTGAAATTACTTCATGCTTTGAAACATACATTACTTTTAAACTACATTACTTTGAAAATACTTCATTAATATGCATTTATATTTTTTTTTATTTCCTGACATCGGTGTATATAGTTAGAGAAAAAGTGTTCTGCCTTTTTTACCCGTTTGCAACATTTAAAGTGTTTTAAATCTACTAAGTAAATTTTGCTTTTCATATTGACTTGAGGTCGTAATAAGATTTCCTACTATTGAGTCACGTGATTACCGAGTCGAACATTATTTTGAAAGCAAACGTTTACTTGTGAACAAAATTGCTGTGTTAGTAGTACTATGGTGATCTCGCCTTTTTTTTAATTTTTTCTATAGAGAGGAAGAGGTTGATCATCACGAAATTCATCACGAGAAATTCATCACGAGAAACACTTTTTAATTGAAAGTGCCGTAACTTTACCTCCTCGTAATTGTGCGACTAGTGGTTTATATGTATTATAGGACTTCATTCACAGATTCATTAAGAAGCACCGGTGCACTCTCGTTTGTATTTCTTAAAATTAACGCTCTGGGTAAAAGCTATACACGTTTAACAAATTTTAATAATAACGGTCATTAACTTATCAAAAATTTTTATTCTACTACTTGTCTACGATTGATTACCGGGATTTTGAAAACAATAACTTTAGCTTCCTTTAGTATGGAAGGAAAAAGAACACGCGGATAAAAAGAGCCGCCTTTCAAGTTTGAGAAGCACGTACTACAAGTTTACGATGTTGGCTATCTTCGTTATACTACAGGTGTTTGGACGATAGTCTTAAATTTCTTTCACATCGTAGACAACATGTCTTGTATAATAGATTTCACTTTAGCAATGATCATGTTTTTCAACTCACGCTCGTCAGACGAAGTATACAGTCTCTCTCCTAACCAATTATGTATGAGTTGCGAATTCCTTTCCTGTTACTCTGGACTTCGTTACAACGGACAAGCATACCTGCATATGCTGCATGTTTCTATTATAAAATGAAAGATAATTTTGTAAAGAAAACTTGTAGCAAGTGTTTCTCAAACACGAAAGAAGCTTGCTTTTTAATTATGTACATTTCGCTTTTGCTGTACCTCAATGGTAAAGGAAGTTACAATATTTCAAAAGAGTTACAGTCATCGTATATAATTAAAAAATACTTTACCTAGCTCAAAACCTTTAAGTTTCAGCATTTTAAGAATTGAAATTTTCAATTTGTTTCATAATTATTAATATGATTTCTATTATGAATCTGATAAATATAATAATAACTATAAAAAAAAGATTTCGTCAGTTTTATGTCATTCATAAATTTAACAAGAACCATTTAATTAATTCCAAATGTTTATTGATTAATGAATTTATAATTTCGGAACGTTTAATGATTAATTAAAAGTCGTATCTCTTTAAATCATTGAACAGACAGACATCAAGCATTAATGTTTTCCCTAGTTATTTTGCATTAAAGATTTTTTTTCGGGGGTGAGGGGATAAGCAAGAAGTAGAACTCATTTGTAATATATTCTACAGATCATTGTTATTTTAAGATATTTTCTATGAGGATGTGTTCAAAATGCATAAAACACGCTTTACAAGTATATATTCCATTATAATATAATTATTATAATATTCTTCTAATTCCATTATACTATAATATTCTAATTCATTGGGCATCAACGGTATTGTGGGCATTCAAAATTTAAACCCACATTTTTTTTCAGTTACTTGCATGTTATCCATGCTTATATATGCGGTGTAAATAAGAACAACGTCAGATAAATAATATTTTTATAATTCAAAAATCCATAAGGAAAACATTTTTTAGAAAGAAGCTAATAGTTGATGGAGCTCATTAGTCTTAGGTTCTAAAATTTCAGAGTCAAATTCAGAAACATAGAATTTGCCTATTCTTTGTTGTTGTTATTTTTCCTAAATGCTTCGCCAGTTGGGTTAGACCAGATTAGGCTATTCATTAAGATAGACCAGATTCTGTGAGTCCATGAACCGTCAATATTTCTAATACAAAGGTAAATCTTTTCAATCGGTTCTCTTTTACAAATCCCAAACAGGTGTGAAGATGTTCGGGATTGAAATGATCACTATTACATTTCCTGCAGATGGGGTAGATCTTATTTCCCCAGTCAAATTTAAGGCATTTCAGGTGCCCACTTAGGAGCCTCGTCAAAGTAGTCTGCTGAGCACGATTACACCCCAAAGCAATAGTGCATCCCGGCTGCCTACTGCCTACCAAAGACCCTTAAGTACTACCACTTGCCTCAATGTGGCGAGGGGATGGCAATGGGAGAAGTACATCAAGAGTTTTTTATGGTAGGGTCACCCTGGGTGTGAAGGTCATTTCTCTTAACCAGATAAAACTAGAAGCGAAATCGAAGCGTAGTCAGACTTCTACCTTTTGCAGCTCCACGTCTCCTGATGAACAGATGCTGTGCTACCAAAGAATTTCTAGGAAGTTCTTTGGTACCACTCTCATTTTTCCATGAACAAGACGGAATTTACGTTGAAAATAGAAGATATTTTATCTATATTTGAACGATGTTAGAGTCTCGCGTTTAAGAAAATTTTAAATTATAAAAAATAAGAAAGGAAGGAAATTTTCAGGCTGTGAGGACATCTGAGATGAGACAAATTTTAACGTAGTTAAAGAATGGCACATGTTGAATTTCATTTCTTTGTCTCCTATATTTTTATTTTAAAGCATTAATAATTTTTACATTCTTTAGTCAAACCTAAATTCTGAGAATAGTAATAGTCCAAAAATATCTAATTAGCAATTTGTTTGCATCCTACCCCCTTAAAATAATAATAAATATAAAAATAATCTTACGTAGCTAAGGAGTATCTGCGTCTGCTGGCAAGCAATACAACACAGATTGCTACTAAAATATTTGAAGATAGCTTAATCACGACTTATATTAAGATACAGAAAGTCCTGGCTGCTGTTGTTGAAGAAATATGATAAAATAAACTGCAATTATTCTTTGGTTCACAGTATCTAGCCAATTCTATTTTTTATGCTTTTACTACACGTATAACAAATGCTGAGTCGTAAGTATATAGAATTGTGTACATTTACTATCTTAATCGTCGAATAATTTAGATTCCAACTGTGTGGTTAGCCCACCAGCAGCCGAGCGGTAAATTCTCTGAGCACTGGTAGTTCGGTCCGAGGTTCGAATGCCATGAACAGACTGACTGCATGGGTGTTTTTGTGGTTTTTCTCATGTGTAACGTGTTAATACGGGCCATGTTTCCTTAGAAAGTCCTCCCTCTTCCACGTAGTACCTTAAGGCGGAACGCGTAAATAATAATAATAAGTGTCTGGTTATTAAAAAAAATATTATTTAGGATGAAAATAGAATTTCGAAAACACCTTTAAAAGAAGTTGATTAAAAATTGTTAAAAAATATTTCAAATTAATTTTCTTTCATTTGAAGCGTTTACACTCACTTTTCATTTATATATTTTGTTTACTAATTCATAATTTCTTATTCGAGAGTAAGTTCCTTTGTTCCAATGTTTAGAGATTCCCGAAGTAAATTATCTGTATGAGTTAATTTTCTTACAAAGTTTATATTCGTACCATTACGGACAGAATCCAAGAAATCAGGACTCACTCTTTTATGTCTGAGATCTATAACCATATTACTTATATATATAAAACCGCTATTACTTTTGGAGCAATTATTTAACACAACATGAAGCTTATTTTAACTCTAGCAGTCAGCTGGAGTTTAGAAATGCCTGGAAATCAATCTGCTATACCATCTCTGTACTTTACCTGCTACTTAAAAAACACGTTCGCCTGCATCTCCGATTATTCCGAGGCTTCATTTTTCATTCTTTTCAGTAAGGGGACGACTATCGAAACTTGGATAGCTATAAACAAAAAAGCTTAATGCAAAAATTCCTAATAAAATAATAAGGTTTACAATATGAAACCATTCCGCTATCACTTTGACTAAAATTTTATGAAAAATTTAATTAGACCAGGACAATTTATTTATCTTTTCAGAAAGATTTTCATTTTCTACTTTGGTCAGATGCAAAATTAAGCGACTTGAAAATTATAGTTATACCCAGTGAGTTTTAAACATAACGTATTTTTTTTTTGCATGTATAGGGCTTTTTTCTTATCAGTTTTATGCTTTCTGAAATTGAAATGCTATTTTGCATAGCACATACGAGTATTTTATACATCTAACGTCACTAAAACGTCTGAAGTTAATATATATTAATGTTTTCACAAAAGACGTACAAATTATTATAATTTTCTGCTTATAAGTATTATAATTTTTTTATTTCTCTTCATGGACATAGCTGATTATGTAACTTAGAGATACGTAGTTTTAAGATTTAAATATACTTGTACAACTGTGAAATTTTTAAGGTATTATTAAGAGAAATTTTCCGATTCCAAAAATTATCAAACAAAATATAAATGATAATTAAATTTTGAACTCTAACTGTTTTCAGAAAGAGATCCAAAATATTTTTTCATGTTGGTAACCGAAATTTATTGTCTAAACATTAAAAGCTAGGAAAACGGAAATTACATTATTAGCAAATTTAGTCAACCTTATGAAAACGATTTTTCGCTGTCTTTTACGCGCATTGCAATCTTTAGAAATAGAAAATCGCGCGGTATTCGTTATAATTTTCACTGCATAATTAAAGAAATACAGAGAATTCCAGCCATAGTTACTATGATATTTTTTAAATTTCACTTTCGTGTAGGTGTATTTAAAATTCACAAGAATATGAAGCTACTTATTTAGAAATACCCACGAAACGAAAATGGCATAAAAGCTACAATCAATTATAATAATTTGTATGTCTTTAGCGAAGTTAGTAATATAGTATCCGGAATCTCAACCGGTGGTACACGCAAAAGAAAAATAGGTGGTACGTAAGAGAAAAATAGATTTTACGCAAAGAAACAGAATATTTATAACTATTAAATTAAAAAATCTCGTGAAGGAAAAGAACAATTTATAAGGTATTTCTCCAACTTTCCTAGCGTGCCTTCGTTGTGTAGTTGTTCTGCACGCTGGGCCGGTATTCCAGAGGTCCGTGGTTCAATTCCAGGGGATCCCCTGAAAATCCAGTCGCCCTTTAAAATGGGGAGTATATAAGGTATTTCCCCCGCCTTCCTATCGTGCCTTTGTGGTGTAGTGGTTCTGCACGCTGGGCCGGTATTTAAGAGGTCCGTGGTTCGATTCCAGGCGAAGGCGTTTGCTTATTTTTCAGCTCTCCGGCTTCCAAAAAAAATCTTAATATCTCTACAAACTGATAGAAATTTTCTGTGATCGAACTCTAACTGAAAATGTCAAAAATAACATTCTCGTTAGTTTTTGGCTGAACAAAACAAAAAAAAAAAAAAAAAAAAAAAGAGAGAGAGAGAATTTAAAATCATTTCAAATAAACCTGTTAAATTTTTATTGCATTTTTGTAAACCTATTTGTGAGAGCAAGGAAGGATATCCTTCCATGTTATATTTGAAAAATAAATACAGAACAAAATTAAAAGTGTTTCCTAATTTACTGTTAAAGCGTAGTGAAATAAGACCAGACAAAAAGGAACTGATCTTTTTTTAAACGGGTCCAAATTTCACAATAAATTTTAGAATTAAACTTAAAAATTTTGATAATTAAAATTGTAACAAATTCTTAATGAAAGACTTTTATGTGCATATTTAATACTACTGGGCAATAGGTTGTGCAAATCTCATAATATATATTGCCATTTGTAATAGAAATATTTCTATTGAGAAATTGAAAAATAATAGTTCTAAAATGTAGTGTCAGTACTAAAGTTTTTAAATTGTTGTTTGCAGGTGCGCGTTAGTCACAAAACGTTGAGAACCGCTGATATAGTAAGTCCACTTCAGTCCATTTAGCGATATCAAAAAGCACGCATAAAACAAATGTTATGCAATAAACCAATTCAATTTCTGAAAGCATAAATCAACCTGCAAGCAGAACTCACTTAACATTCAGGAGACAGCTGAGGATAGGATTGATAAAAATCAAGCGTGATGGATAAAGAAAATATGACGAGAAAAGAAAGCTGTCAAAAATAAAAGTTCAAGGTAGAAGGGGGAAAAAAAAAAAAAAAAAAACACGAACTCAATAAACTTTCCATGTAATACGCCCCTTTATCATGACGGTTAGCGTGTTGCATGTATAACGTTTCAGCCTGCTATGTTGATTATACACACACACACACACACGCATCACACACGCAAAAGAAAAAAAAAAGGTTAATTGTAAGGAAGCATATTGCTAACTCTAAATTTCCGTTTCCTACGCTGATAAAAACAATTCCGTTATTATAAAACAAACAGTTTTCCGTTATTGTAAATACCGTTGTTAAAATTCACAAATGCTGATATTGATTAAAGAATTCCAATGAAATAAAAATATGTATTAAAACGGCTCCAATAAAAACTGCATTATGAAAGTATGTGAAGTAGTTTCGACTGCCACTGCTATTTTTTAAGTTTTAATAAAGGAACAAATAATAACGTAGGAAAAAAGTAATCCTTTTTGTTCGATATTTATACAGTAACTCACTAATTAAGTGTCGAATACAAAAATTAAAAATGATTTCAGAAAAAGTCTCTTTGAAAAAATCTAGACTGTAAATTAAAATTACAAAAACAAAAATGTAGCTCATTGATTAAAAAACTAATTAAGTAAGCAGTGCTTCCAGAAAGAATTTAATATTTTCAATTCTTTGAATATTCCTATGACTGCGGTGGATTTCCACTTTTTATTTTTTATAATTCAAAATAATTTTGTGATTTACGGAGTTCTTTTCTGTCATTAAAGCTCAGCGATGTTCGAAAGAAAATGTTTCATTAGTCAAAACCTTCTGCTTGTTAAAGTATGATTTAACAGTAATAAAGGACTTCAAAGGGTCAAAACGATTAGCAGCTGGTGCTTGTCGCATTTACATTAATTGAGTAACTAGTGCCTTTCGCGCTTACAAGAATTTGGAAGAGTTGATGCTTTTGAAACATACAATAATTTTGACTGAAAAATCTCAGAAATAGTAATGTGTCATTTGAATAAAATACTTATTTGATACAAAATATTTGTGCATAATATCCATTAACTACTCCGTTTATAAAAGGTTTGTTAATGCAAAAATTATTTTATTCGAAATGTTTTAATGCGAAGTTCTTTTATGCTATGTGAAGTTTTCGTTTCAGTTTCAGTTGATTTTCTTTTCGTTTCAGTTTCAGTTTCAGTTCGTTCAGTTTTTCATTTTTAGTTCTTTTATTTGAAAATTATTTATACAGAAATTCTTTTATTGAAAGTACATGTATGAGAAGCTTGTTAATGCAATTCTATTCAACGTTGTTTTATGAAACGTTCTTTATTTAAAGTTTTGTACAAGATATGAATTTTTTATTATATTACTCAGTGTTTAATAATACAGATATAATAAACCATTAGTCTGTTGACTTTTCTTTTGGATATATGATATAGTTCAGTGCATATATTTTTCTACTCTGCTACAGAATAGTTGATAATCGCCTGTATTGGTTGGCCTTAATTGTTCTTATTTGTAAGTAATTGCTCTATTATTATAGGAGATATATTCCTAGATATTGGTTTCTTGAAGCTTTCGTTAGGATGTTTGAAGCAGGGGACATGGAAAATGTGCAATGCCCTCGTCGAACTCGAACCTGGACCTTTCGAATATGCATCGAATATGCTACCTTTACACCACGAATGCATGCTGGAAAGGAAAAAGAAATTGGGTTAATTGGTTGTTACCCCCCAATTTCCCATATTGGTTGTTTGGGCAATGAGAGGGCGGATGTCTTAGCAAATGAGGCACCAATGAGTAATGATATTGAAACAGTCGATGTACGAGCCTCCAGGAGAAGATACATTAACATTATGAAGTGTGACATTGTAGATAAATGGCGGACTCAATGAGAAAACTCTGCTAAAAATAATATGTTCATGAAGAATTTTGTTCCTAAGGAAAATATGAATATTAACAATGACATTGACTTGAATCAGTTAATTACAGCTCATGGGAGATTTCCTTTTTATCTGAAAAGATTCCATGTTCAAGATAATGATTTATGTAAAGTATGTACAAAAGTAGGAGACAATGTCCACTTTATTACAGAATGTAAGTTAACCAGATGCATTGATGGAGCGAACATAGATTTTATGAAAAATGGTTTACTTAGGGCAAGAGGAATAGCGCATAAAATTATGAAGATTATTAATAACAATAAAGAAGCCATTGACATTGTGTCATTCGTGTATTTGTATAGTTGTGTGGTGATTTTTGTACTGGCGTAGCCCGCATATGGCCATAGGGCAAACTTTGTTTTGCAAGGTGGACCGCGCTACGCCCTAACATAACATAACATAACATAACATAACATAACCTTATACACCCCCCTTCTAAAGGCGACTGGGAATCAGGGGACCGAATCGCCAAATCCTGGTGGTGAAGAATTATCATCCACTACCTTTCAGTTTGGGCACCACTGTAGAGTCATTAGTGATTTTTAATCAGGAAAGGTGAAAAATGTGCAATGCCCTCGCCAGGACTCGAGCCTGGACCTCTCTAATATACGCCAAATGTACCAACGTTACATTGCGAAGGCATGCTGGAAAGGATGGGGCTAAAATACTCGTACCTTATAAGCTTTATATGGTATTTCCTTGTTATCGAGCAATTGATGAGGAAGTGATTTGGATCATTTCTGTTCCCACATACATAAGTATCTGAGGGTAGAAAGTATGTGGAAAAGATTCCATGGCCGGTTAGGTCACCTACCAGGTTATATTGCTATTAATATAAGTTGTTATAGTATTAACTTGAGAAAGAAAATAAAAAAAAGGCGTCTTCCAGTTTCTCCACTTATCATTCTTATTCCCATAGTTGTGTTTGAAAATATTTAAATTTCTATTTGAGATGATATTTTTCACAAGACAGATCTAATAATTTTGCTTAGTCCGAATCTAATGCCCATTTTGCTGATTCCTTCGCAACTCTGTTTTGTGATATTTCTACGTATGCTTTTTCCCAAGATATTTCGAGGCAAGTATTGGGATGCCATGCTGAAATATCGAGCATTTCTTGTATTAATAGTGACTTATTTTTATATTTTGTAGCACTATTATTGCAGATTGACAATATGTGTGACAATATTTGATATTTTTAAAATTGTTTTCAATAAAGAATATAAGGGGCATTTCGACTGCAGAGAATTCAGCTGGAAATATTCTATTTTAATTTTGTAAGCTGCTTTTTGGAATAAGCTCATTTCGAGAAGCTTCTAGAATAACACATTACATTAATAATGAATATTTTGAAGTTTTAATACATTTCTTCTTTATTATTCATTTAATACACTTATTTGAAGTTGATAATATAAAGATTGCTCATTTGTATTTCCATATACAGGTAAATTATCTCCAGACAATATAGTTTTGCAAATTATGATGCGACTTCACATTTATGAAAAGAATTTACGTATTACTTCAGTATCATAATTTGTTTCGTCGGGACTTAAAACAGGCCTTTTTATTTAATATATTGGTAATGTTTAATTCTTACATCATAGATGAACAATATCCATATTTCTATTATAAGTTTATTTATCTTCATTTGATTTCTCACTTATCATTTTTAGGTTTCTAGAGTAGTATACAATTAATTTACCTAAAATTTTGGCAAGCAATATATGGCTGCTTAATAAATTATAAATAAAATTAGATATTCAAATGTTCAGAATTTGAGGAATGCGAAGTGTATAATTATTATTGCAAACCAAAATATTTTTATATTTTTCACCGACCGTATAACTGCATTTTTCATGTAGTCCAGTGAATAATAACATTTAAGTCATTTGAAAGTAATTATGCAATTAGAAACTTCTGATTCACTATTACTAGATTTTTCCGAAAATTAAAATCACGAATTGAACCAATCCCGTAACTTTTATGAGTGATATAATTACTGTTTACATTTTTTCCTTAACTGTTAGAGCAAAAGATACAAGATAATTAATTATTCAGTAAACATATGCAATTACAAAGACACTATTATTATTACCAGAATATTCTAATTATGTTTCGATCAATTGCTTTCATTCTTTTCAACAGCAAAATTCCTTTATTATATTCAATTCTTCATCGCTTTTTATTGAATATTTATTTTTTATAAGTAGAATATCCTCCAATCTTAACATTTTCGCCAAAGCGATAGTATTATAATTTACATGTGATGGGAGAACCCGGTGTAGTAAAAAATAATATTAAGAAGAGCTATATGTAGTGAAAATATTTGTAGTAGTAAAAATACTTATATATTTTAATTTCTTATGTAATGAAAAATGTGTTAATTTCTGTAGGCTATGAGAAATATTTAATATAATTATTCAGGTGTATAAGTGATAGCCAAAATTGTGAATATCAATTTTATCAGCGATGAAATTATGACAGTGATTAAGAGTACATCACGTTGTTTCCGCAATAACCCGAATGATAGGGATAAAATATGTGACCCACAGAGGATAGCAAATAAAGTACTTACCCCAGACGTTGTGATAGTTTAAGAAGAAAATACAAGTTATACAACTACAATTCACTCTTTTTATCTTTCCAATCAAAAATTTTATTGTTGAGCACACACAAATAAACAAGAAAATTAAATATCAGATCATAACTATAGTCCTACTAAAAATACAGAGCGTCCCCTCGTATCGATACACTACAGAGCACTATCCATTTGCGTCACTTTCTATAAATCACAAAAAAAAAAAAAAAAAAAAAAAAAAAAAAAAAAAACGGGAATCGAAGATATATGTAGACCAGGAGTATACTCATCTTGAAATTTCTTTTGATTTTGAAGCTTCCACCAGTGAGTTAATTTGGAACAAATCACCACGTGGCGATAGACAATGGATGAGTCTTAAATTGCACCATGAGATCGTTTATGATTCTTGTTTAAAAACATCATTCCACCCAGGATGAATTTTCAGCAACTGCATATAGAATGAATATATTCAATAAAAAAACTACAGTTATCGGACTTTTCAGGAAAGTTAAACGTGCAACATGACACGAGGTTGTAGGTGAAGAGACAGTCCGTGAAGAGACAGGCCGAAGCCCGTCCTTCACCCTTGAACTCCCAGCAGCAAAGAGAAAAAAAACCGGTCCAACAACTGCCACCAAGGGCTTGGACGAAACGATGACGATTCTTGAAGCGATAGTTTGATGATAGATGCCGGCTTGCTAGCACACCCGGATTTAATTTACAGATATTCTTTTATTTTGAACGCAATAGTTAATAGAATACGAGATCATTTTCGTATTATAGGGTGTTTTAAAATGGATCTTTTAACAGAAACAATTCCCGATTTGTTTTAATATAAATATAGTATTTTTTGCATATTGGTGTGCAAAAGTTTCATAAATTCATTAACTGGCGTAATTAAGCATCTGCCTTATATTCATTTTATTAAATTTGAAAGGAAATATACCTGTAATCATCGATGAATCATAATCTGACTTAGCTCTTCCGCTGACGCACCGAATTGATCTCTAATGCCCATCCGCTGACGCACCGAATTGATCTCTAATGCCCATCCGCTGATGCACCAGATAAAAATATTTGAATATAATAGTAATCATTTATAATTTATACAACACTGACGCCATTAAAGGCATATTTCCTACGAAGAAATATTCTACTCTTTAGCTTGATGGATTGCCTCCAAATGGTGCTTTCATTACGCGGCATCTGCGCAAAATTCACGACAAAGAGAATGAGTTGGAAATGCGGCTAAGGTTTCGTATCATCTTCAGTCAGTGCTTTGGAATTATGTTTACCAAGCACTGAAGAATAAATAATGCGAAACGGAACTTATTTATCAATTTAAAAATACGTTAAGTTTATAAATGGCTATTCTTGTAAGAGCTATTGTGTACTATATACAGTATGTTTGCAAAGGATGACAACAGTTCTTTAGTCCTAGAGTATGAATTTAAAGTTCTTAGAAAAAGATAGAAAATTACTTGAATATAATTGAAACGCTAAGGTCGGGGCACCTCTATAATATTAAAATCAAACAACAGAATATTCAATTTATTTATGTGCAAATTCTGCAAAGATGTACTAAATCGATATTTTCAAGTGGCCAATATAATATAATTCAAATATAATATAAATTTGAAAATGAAAATTTACTTGGAAATGGAATTATTGATTACAAAAACATTAAACATTTTTTATAAATCTCCTTTTTGCATCTGCTTTTAAACGTCTATAACCATGTCATTTGAAATGGTAAAAATACTCATGCCCATAAACCTATTCTTCAGAGTATCAGATACTTTATTAAACCAAACTACTCAAACCAAATACTCATTTTACTAATTATAGTGTGTATTTTCATGTAAATTGTATGGAAAGCCTTTGTTTTTAATTGACAAATCTACAGAGATGAAACCTTTGCATAAAATGTCCTACGATATTTTAAGAAAAGAGTAATGGTAAGCACATTTCTCTAGGGAAACAAAGATTGTACAAAACTTTTTTAAAGTTCTACCTATAGATGAATTTAAATTAGAAGCCGTTCTATGTTCCTTTTGATTCATGTTACATATCTATGTCAAATCAGAAGTTGTACAAATAAAATGTACTTTCAAGAAAGTCAAATACGATATAATTTCAGCCAGAACTCACTCGTAATTGCATGAAGAGTTGTCTCATGCTGATCCAGCTATTTGCGCTTAGTAAGAAAGTAAACTTTTGCATAGTCCCCATAGAGTTCCACTGACTTTTAGGTGCTAACTGAATACCTACTACTAAACTAAACTCAGTGACGCAACAGCCCTAGTGGGGAGCGGTCTGCAGTGCCCCGAAATCTGCTTTCTTGACCTTGGGCCCCGGAGTGCATCAGCATATGCTCTGGGCTTGTCGCAGGCACTGCGGTATTTAGTCCCCCTGAGAACTTGGTACTCATTTTATCGAGCCACTCAAGGGATGAAAGGCTGACTCAACCTTGCCCAACCTCGGTCCTGTGATGCAGCTGCGCCAAGCGCTAGCCACATCGCCACCGGGGGGAATCCCTGCTACGGTTCGTTAAATAAATTCTAAGTTTAGATATCACAATTAAGATTTCTTACTTACTAAACTGATACATGCAGAAAAGAGAAAGTAGCATGATGGCTAAAAGTTTATAGTTGTTAAGCAATCAACCGCTTAGTTTGTAGTTTTCTCTTTCGTTGTAATCCATCAGAAGTGGGCAAATACAGATATCTGGTTTTTGATCTGTGCTTGTGTAAGGGAATCGTAATCAGAGTAGTAACACTCCTAGACTTAAGAAATGACTACCAAAGACGATCCCGCAAACACATTTTTAACCCATTAACGGTTTGGCCCGGATTTTCTCGTTCTTTTATGCAGGTCTCTTAACGGTTCGTTACGGATTATTGTTAGTTTAAATGTACTCTCGAAAACGGACAGTCCCGTGTTTTTGTATTATCGAAAAAACACGCTAAAAAGGACTAGCCCGTATTTTTGTATGTCTTCCAACCCCCAATGCCTAAGGGGACAAGGGTCCATGCAATTCTGACGACAATGGGTAATGGCTGTCATTAGCGTGGGGAGAAATCTTCTTGATGTTTTGGGATAGAGGCCTTACACTGACTCTAAAGAAACAAATTTATTACCAGTTATAAAGTGGATGCATATATAAAGGGATTTAAGAATTTCCGTTTTAGAGCAGTTATTGAATAAAAAATAGAATTTTTTTACAAAATGAACGTTTACCTATAAGAGCATTAATGAATTAAAACGAGAAAAATAAAAGTAATAAATGGAAACATAAAAATCTGAAAATGCAAATCTTTCAGATTTTACATTAGGCCCAAAGGGCGTTTTTTTAACGGTTTGTGGGTTACCTTTATTTTTAAATATCATGTTCTTCGCACTTAAACCGTAAAACTTCAGTTAAACAGCAATACCGCAAAATAAATTTTAAATGAGCATATCTTTAGAATTTCCGATACACAGTCTCGCCCGTTGAAGATAATTTTTTATATTATTATTTTCATACAGTGTTGCCTTTGCTCGCTTTAAAATCGTTGAGTTTCTTAATTGAAAATTCATTGAAGTTTTACGAAATATGAAACATATAATAAAACAAATTCCAAATCTCGGCTTCGAGTTGCTCATATTCGGGTGGAAATGTACGTTATTCAAAATTGGATAGGTATAGGTACCGTTGTTTTATCACAATGCGAGAAACATACATATATTTATGCAGATTATTCATTATTTAATTTCAAAGCAGATAGCCTCGAGTGCTTTGCTGTAATCTAATAAACCAAAACCATTATTTAATTTCTTTAAATATAATACAGGGCTGTAATATGTGGTAGCAACAGTTTGAAAAGTGAACTGACATAGTTTTCAACGGAAAATGAAAAAATGAAGTTAATAGACCTTCTCGGCTAACGCCCTTTGTTTTAAAAATAATGTATCGTGTAATTTAATGGGAATACGAATTTAAATAATTCTCTTTAAGAAATTTATCTACAAATTTATATCACGAATAACAAAAACGTGAGGCTGTCTTGATAAATTTATAAATATTATGCATCTGACAATGCGATTCAATTATTTGATTTCGTAATTTAAGAACCTATGATTCTTCTTATAAAACTGTACAAGAATTTAGCAAAGAAGCTATTAAGTAATCTCTTATTACCATTAATCTATGCGATAAATTATTATTATTATTAATACTATTGGTTCAGTCTTTTACTTCCAAGTACCCTTTTACCTCAAATAATCGAAAAGATTATAAATTTAAAACAAAATTCGCCCCAAAATCAGAAATTAGGTTACGAATTTCATGCAAATTTTATTTCAAAAGCTATTTTACGCTCTGTAAAATGATGCAAACTTAAAAATTTTGAGATTTTTAGTTTATTCTTAAATGGAAATATGCGCAAAAAATTTCTTCGACATTAAATTTTAAAAACTCTAAATCGAATTATTATCATCCGTAAACGGTGTGTGTACAAAATTTGAATTCAATAGCTTATCGATAAGTAGTTCAAAAATCGACGACGAGCTTTTGATTAAACACCGTGAATGAACTGAATACAATTTTTGGAACAGCTCTATTTTTAAGCACTTTGGAAAGATCGGTAAGTTGTTGATATATCATAACCGTTATTTTTATAACATTCTTGGCATTATGAAACGTGTAAGTGACATTCATAAGCGATTCCCAACAGTTCTGTTCATTTGTCAAAGTGGCTGCTTTTGAAAATATTGTAAAGCTCACTCGATGTGCTCCACTGTCTATGATCTCATTAAAGATATTTAATTATGTTAATTATTTCTATACAGAAATACTGGTAAAATTAAGAGGTCAAATATTTAATTATTTGAGTTATATAACTACTTATACTGTCTCAAGAAATTTTGAGTCATTTTGTAAAAATAATCTTTTTTTTTAAATTCCTTTTTCCCCCCTACCCCCTATGCTTCATAATTTTATTACTATTCTGATGAATGGAAGGTTTGTAGAGACATTACATTTTTTTTAATAGCAAGAGACATGAAAAATGAGCAATGCCTTACCCGGGACGCGAACCACGGACATCTCGAATGCGCGCCGAGCGTACTGAGACCACGAAGGCATGCTAAAAGGGCGGGAGAAAATACCGTATATACTCCCCCTTTTAAAGGGCGACTGGGGATTAGGGGACCGAATCGCCAAATCCTTGCGGCGGAGAATCATCATCCACCACCTTTTTTGTTTTGGGTGCCACTATAGAAACATTAGGTTATTTCGAAACAGGACATGTGAAATAGGAGCAATGCCTTCGCCGGGAGTCGAACCACCAACCTCTCGAATACACGCCGTGCGTGCTGACCATTACACCACGAAGGTATGCTAAGAAGGCGGGAGAAAATACCTTATAGGTTATGAAAACCAAAAGTTGAGTAGGTAGTCACAAATCTAACTAATAAATGCTCTACAAATACAACTTTTAATATTTAAGCAGAATTTTTTGGAAACGTATTTATATAGATTGTTGTAGAAATCGACACAGTTTGATGCCAATTTAGAGGAGAGGTTGTTTATGAGCGTATTAAAAATGCTTTTCCCACTCAAAATGTTAACTACTTTAAAATAATAATTCATAATCGCATTGAATCTGATGTTTACGATTATTTCCCCTGAGATTTCTTTAAAAAGATAGAATTACAATTGTGTTTAATGCAGAAAATTTAATGGAATTGGCATCTGCGCAAGAGGACGGAAACTATCAGGGAGGACTTTCTAAGGAAAACTAGATTTCCTTCACACTGAACGTAGAAAACTTTCACCGAACAAGCGTGTTCATCAGGATTTGAACTTATTTAGGATTACCAGTTTTAGCGCTTGGCCACTGGGGCCCGCAGACCGATTAAAAATCTTGTTTAGAAACCTTTTATATTGATTTAGTGTGACAGGTGCCGTAGTTTGGAGGTTAGGATTACTTGAATACAGCAAAACACACGAGGACTATCTGCTTTTAAGGAAAGAGATGCCTTCGTAGAGGACTTTTTAACGAGAAAAGTCTCATATTCATGTTATACATAGGAAAAAACATGGGAAAATACCATTCAGCCATCGTATTCATTCGTCAGGGTGTAAATCTAAGTCGAACTACCAGTATTTCCCGGCCACTAATATGGCCGTATTTTAATAGGGGAAATAACTGTTGGATTGTAAGGCATCTAAATTAAGAAATAGAAAAAAATTCACTTCTGAGGTAATCTTAAACCCAAATTAAGTTTTTTATTATAATTATGAAAGAGTTCAACTCATTTGTTAATTTTTAGATCGTTAAAATTAGTGTGGCTGTAATGAATGATTATTTAGACCTGTTACAGGAAACAAATATGTCAAAAGTTTCCTTTAAAATATCAAGAATTATTGAAAAATCTTCTGTAATTTATAAACGAGAAAACGTATTTAACCAGATTTTACATGTGTGAAAAAATAATGAATTTTGATCTTCCCTAGTAGAGACATTTGTAATTATATTTCTAGTTTCAAATTCAAAGTGAAAAATCTAGGTGCCTGAAGCCAGAGAACACTATCGATTCTTCTTGGCTTCTATTTTCAGCGACGAAATAGATCAACTGCATGGAATTTTTATGATTTTTCTCAACATGTAAACTAAATGCTTGTAAGTGTTTCTTAGAAAGCTCGTCGGAAGTAGAATATCTCTAGATAGATATCGTGTGCTTTAGTAAATTTGGCAAATCTAAACGCAGAGCCGACAGCACTATGTTTGAGGCCTTTCTCTAACATAGTCGAATAGTGTATCGAATAGTCGAACAGTGAAATCACTCTACATCGCCCTCTTTTACTTACTTAATACTTTTATCTCAATATTATATATTGCATCCACAAAAAGTTCTCTAAATTAATGTTATTTGCATTCGAAAACCATTTTATGCTTAAATACATCTTTCCAGATGTTTGTCTTTTACTCACTGAGAGTCAATGCTTCTTGAAGATGTCAATTCATGAATAAAAAATTATTTCTTGCTTTTCCGGTTTCCCCTAACTGTTCCCACAAAAGCCGAACATTTGGGCAGAAACAGTCCTCCTATGATGTTAATTCCTTAGTAAAAGAGAAAGCACTGAACGGGGTAAAGTAGTAGAAATCTTGACTTTCCTTTTCACTCAAAATTCAAGCATTCCCAAAATCTGCTATAAAAGATATACTCCCTAAGGTATAAAATTTTTGTGTAATGAAATTAGAAAATGAAATATATATATATATATATATATGCATTCTAATATATACATATGCTAAAATATGAATGCATATATATATCATTGATTATATATATATATCATTGATGACATATATATATCAATTAAACCATTAGACACACTCACACACATACATATACAGATATAGAATCACACAGTATCAGTAGGTGAAAGAAGAAAATAAATCCTACTGGTGAAAGATTGCTGAAGAAATTCAAAGCATAATGAAAGTTTCTTTTATCTTGAAATCAAAGAACTTTTTTATCGCTTTAGTTTTTGGGAGACTATTACATTAAAATGTAATAAATAAATAAGTATATGGAAGAAAAATAAATCTTTAAAGGAAGAAAAAGGAAAAATAGAACCAAACAATCAAATCATTTTCAGCATTAAAACCAATTTTAAATGCGACAGTATATTTTTCTGCCGACACGAAAACTTAAGAAAATAGACAGAAATCTGCATTGTTTCACCTATCAATATACGAAAAATGGAAAAACGATACAAGAAAAAGTAAATTTGAAAAATTTGCGAAAGCGGAATAATTTCGAATGCTGCACAAACAGAAAGATACCATGCAGAGACATTGGATTTTTTTCGATGCAAGAAATGCGAAAATTCAGCAGTGCCCTCATTGTGCTTCTAATAAGGAGGTCTTCCAAATTCTAGCTGGAAGGATTTGCATTTATAACAAGATAGTGAGAATGACATAATTCCTTTATTATTTGTTTCATTTAAAGGGCGAGAGAGAAGAAGCACGAGGCACTGTCGGAATAATTCATGTGTTAACGAATTATCGTCTGACATGTTTTCGTTGGGGTGCCATTGAAGAGACATAGCGTTTTTACAAAGAAAAAAAAAAAAAAAAAAAAAAAAAAAAACACGAAACATCCGTTATCCTATCAGCGGAATACGCACCACAGGCATTCCGAGTGTTAGTCCGATCTACTATCACTTACACCCCGAGTTTAAATTCTAGCTGGAAGAAGCTCCATTGAGCAATTTCCAGCTCAAAGAAGAATGAGATAATTTCTCATAATCAATACGGATATATAACTGATGATTCTAAAATTTTATTATCATTAAGACTGGAAAAAATACACGACTTAATTCATTTTCATACATTTTAAAAGAAGTTAAATTTTTCAGAGAGTTACTATAAAATATTTATTAGAATGTCAAATTTAAGCATTTCAATTATTTATATAATAAAAGATGAATTTTATATTTATATAATAAAGAAAAATCGTTGATAATATCACTCTGATTTTAGTGGAGATATTTTAAGAAGTAAATAAGTGAAAGCTGGAGGAAGAAAAACTATTTCAAGTTACATGTTTATCTTAAAAGTAACGAGAGAAAAACTATGTTAAAAGAAAAGGCACGCATATCGAAATTGTTTCCTGTACTGCTGACAAATCGTTATATGGCATGCATACTATAATGTTCATGAATAATTGATTGCTACTAGATTAATACAGGCATAGCATATTTCTAGGGACTGATTTGCTGCAATTTCCAATTTGATTTTTACATACTTTTATATTTAGGACACTAATTACATCACACTGAAGATTACTCAATGCAATAATTCTATTGCAGTTTTATAGAAAATTATAAAATTTTCAGTTTCAATAAACAAATATATAATATTTCGATGACTCAGCAGGTAACATAATTTATTATCTTTCAAGTTTTTTTCGAAAACACCTCGGCAGATATAGAATCAGCCGCAGACTGTACTAACTTTAACAAGCGCAGTATCTGAGTGTTCACATTTCTGTTTATAACTGCAATAAGAACAAGTATAAGTTTGAAAAGTTTACCAATGGCTATGTGGATAAAAGAGATGATCATAAGTATTTTGACCTGGTTTTGGTTTCTGGTCAATACGTTGGCTGTAAGGAAGATTTCGTGATTTTTTCCATGTGAACTAGTTTTCTTTATAAATTCCTCTAAGTCTTTCGTTAAGTACATACAAAGTTGCTACATTAAAGATTAGTAAGTGTTTACATAGGTAAATATTTTAAAAGCGACTAGCGTAAAGAAAGATTATTTAAATTATGTTTTTAAAATGCAAATTCAGAACACTGAAAACCAAACAGTAAACATTATAAGACTAATTTAATAATCTTTGGTTTGGTTTACTTGAAATCTTTACTTAAAAAAACGTTGAAATTTAAAATGTTTACAACAACTATTATTCTGCCATATTCATCGATTGCGTTAATCAAAATCTAAAATTATTTAACGTAAAATGTAATTATCCGAAAATTATGTAAAATGAGAATTTTTTCCCACTATATCTGTAGCTTACAATGGCTAGAAAAAAAGATAGCTCTAGATAATGAGTATTTCTACAATGAAAAAACTGTATTAACTAGAAATAGTCTTTGGAGACCTTAATGTCAGTTAGCCTGCGGAGGTCAGGTTCCCTTCCAAGTCGTTTTTCTTTTCCCAGGAGGCAGGGGTAGAAAGGATTCTTCCCG
The DNA here is from genome assembly GCF_044657685.1 of Stegodyphus dumicola. Lineage (NCBI taxonomy): Eukaryota > Metazoa > Arthropoda > Arachnida > Araneae > Eresidae > Stegodyphus > Stegodyphus dumicola. The sequence goes on along the minus strand of NC_140771.1, from coordinate 21,285,074 downwards.
ATTATTATTACTTTTAGCAAAGACGTTTACAATTATCTATTCAATCCTTGCTAATCAGACGAATTTGAGAAGAAAGGGAAAGTTGTAGATAAATTTTGCTTCTTCCAGTGCCAGTTACAAATCGTACAGTTGTTCAATAACATTTGAACTATATCATTAACGTTGCATATTACTAAAATGTAGTTGTTTTTTAAAGTCCTTGATCTGTTCTAAAAATAATACCGCAAAAGTTTCAGAACTGAAGTACAATTTAAATCTACTTAACATTTGTATGCATATAAAACAGTAAAACTGTTTAAAATGCATGTAGTTTAACGCTTCCTGTTTTATTTGGAATAATATTTCAAAAATAAAACTCGTGTTGGTTACGACCCAAGCAATACTTAACGGGATAAAGAGCCGTACTTTGATAATGCATTCAGTTTTCGTCGTTTTAATAAAATCCATTATGATACTTATGCTGGAAATTATAAACTGCATTTACGGATACAGAAGTATGATTAATACACTAATATCACAGAATATACGCTTTTTATGCTCTGACAAGTTTTGTCAAGATACCAATTTCTTAGTTCATATACAAGTCGTAAATTCCCTAGCCAGATTCCTTTTTTTATATAAATAGATGCATAGAGGACAAAATTGAACAGTTAATTATATTTTTTATTCTTTTACAAAAATTACTTCTTTTAGATATAATTTTTAACGGTAAACGATATTCTGTTAAGTTATAATACAAAAATTATTACTAATAATAATTTATATCCTGTTATTTATATCCTAATTTAATAATATTTATATCCTCATTTATATCACTCAAAAAACAGAATTGGAAAAATTATTCAAATCATATTTAATCAAAACATTTTACGAAGTTTTGGGAAAAAGGAATTTTGGGGTTTGTTTGATTTTTAACGGTGAATTCAATCATTAAAACATTTTTACCGTGTTTCATCATTCATATAACATTAGCAAAATAATTTACTTAATAATTCTTAGATGTAATAGTATTCTTGTTTATCTTTTGTTATATGACTAAAAATAAATAAAAAAGCGGCTGGTATTCAATATTTATTTTTATTTAATTACAAATACTTGGCTATTGGTACTTAAGACATAGTCTTTCCATATTATCACTTTTCTATTCGGCCTTGAAATTATGTTAACGACCTAATAGAATTCGGAAAATCCTATGATTGCATAAAACTGCGGGAGGTGCTAATAATGACAAATTTTAAATGAAAATAGAAATTTATTTAAATAAATTTATTTAAATTCTATTTGTGCGTGTCTGCTTTATGCATTTAATCTATCAAATGCAGAAAAGTGAGAAAAATCCATCCAACACAGAGAAATAATTCTTCTAGTCTGTGCTAAGATTGTATCAAATTCATTTAAACTTCCATTTAAATTTGAAATGCGATCTCTCAAATCAACGAAGGAATACATTTTTTGCTTTAAATTCCAAAATATTTGTAGAAAACCGCCAAAATTCTAGAAATTGCTATAAAATCCCGATAAATATTAGGAAGATTATTGCTTGCCATTTCCATGCTGAAAAGATCAAGCGTTTACGAGGATGAGCTCGACTGTTAACGAACAACTTGTGGAAAAAATTCAACGCTAAAATATAAATCCGTATGCCAAATTTTCCAAAAATTCCTGATAAATATTGTACTCTTATCGTAAATATATATGGTCTTATAATGTGATGAAAACAGTCGGTAAAAGAATGGATTAAAATTTAATTTCCAAAAATAAATTGGCCTACTAAAATTAAATAAAATAGATTAGTAAATAGTAAAAAATTGTGTAACAAAATAAATAATGATCTTTCTTAAAATACTGCCCAATAAAACATGTCGAATAATTGAAAATTTACAAGCTTGGAAGATAAAATTCTAAAAAGATTTCGGAAAATTCGGCCGTCACATGTTAAAAGAAACAAGTCTACAGGCTACTAGTACAAAGAAAGAGGAGGGAGACGAAACGAAACGCAAGCCATTCAATAGCGGGGAGGCAATTTTATGGCTTATCCATCACACTAAGGGGAAGCAAACATACTGCCTTAGGCTGGGCCATCTTAGAGAGATTTCAGAAAACGAAAGCGATTTTTTTGGAGGGGTTTGTTGTCTGACAACGCGGCCGTTTTAAAAGCATTTCGTTCCGAGAGGCGGGCTCGTTGATGGGTTAAGTACTAAATCTGCAAACGCAGATTATCAAACATTTTATGCATAGAAAATCGTGGGAAAAGTTGATGAAGACATGGTACTCTCTGTAGGTGAACAACTAGTACAGAGGCTGTTCGCACATTTTTTAGACGATTTTGGTAAGCGGTAATAAAAATTCGTTTGCTGCAAAAGAAGTAATTGCAATTTTACTATGTCAAAATTATAGTCTGTGGCTTGCAAGTTTAGTTTTTATTCAAAATGGCGAATTTAACAAAGCAGTGGTTCGAAGGTTACATTTACGCTCTTTCCGAAGAGAAATATGCATACTCCGTTATCCAGAAACGATGTGAGAGTCATGGTTTTGTGATATCTAAAGCGTCGATAGGTAATATCGTCAACAAAATAGGAAAAAAAAAACCCGTCAAATTGGAGCCTTAAGCGGGACAAAATTTCCAAACAAGTATCCGTGAAAAAAACGGACATCTTCGATTATTGCAAAGGTACGTTGTTTAATGTTAAAAGAAAATCCCCCTAATCAAAGGACAGTTGCAAAATCATTAAAATGCACGGTTTCCACTGTAAACAAAATGATAAACGTTGATTTAAATCTTAAGAAAGCGAAAAAACGCAATGTGCATCGTCTTCTTCCAAAGCATATCGCTCAACGCAGGACACGCTGCAGAATTCTATATGAGAAACACTTATCCAAAGAAAAATGGAAAACAATTATCACAATAGATGAAGCATGGGTGTATTTAAATGATTATAACAAAAAAAAAAGAGCCATTTATTATCATGAAAGGGGACAAAATAATTTAAGTACATGGTTCAAAGAATCAAAAGAAAGTTTTTCTAAGGGATTCACGATTGTTGCTGGTTTTTCTTATAATGGCAAGTTAAAAATAAAGAGAGTGCAAAAAAATGTCAAGATTAACTCCAAATACTATCAGGAACATATTTTGTCGCCAATTGTTCTGAATGAAATACCATCGCTTTACCCACAGTGCCATCCATCTGTGAGACTCCATCAGGACAAAGCTAGCAGTCACACATCAAAATCCACTGTAAATTTCCTAAATGAAATGGAATCAAAAACTGGTATCAAGGTAACCCTTCACTGATATCCCTACTAAATCTCCTGATGTGTCACCTAGGGATTTTCGTGCTTTCGGACTTTTAAAAACTGCATTATGCAAACGTTGTCCCAAAACCCTATCAGGACTCTGGAAATCGGTTCGGGAGGAATGGGATAGAATACCTCTGCTGCCACTTCAAAAGGCTTTATTTTACTGGAAATTGCGGTGTCGAAAGATATTTCAGAATAAGGGATGTCAAATAGAACATTTAAAACACAAGAATTTATATAATTTAGTTTTGTGAATACAATATACATCATCTAAAAATGTGTGAACAGTCTCTGTAAAAGCGCTGAATTATTACCGAAATATAACAGACTAAATTGAATAAAGAAATTGTAATTTAAAATAAAGTTATTAAACTATTAATTAATTAATAATATAGTTATTACTTCATAATAAAGCATATAACGCATAATAACACGAATTTTTGCGAATTTTCTTTAACTTTTTTTTTTTTTTTTTTGGCTTGGCTTGGCTTGTCGCAAAGGGTGAATTGAGTTAAGGAATCAGAAATATATTTCTAATGAAATTAAACGAAATACGTTTAAATGAAATGCAGCAAAAAAATGTGTATAATTTAATTGACCGTCATATGGTGACCACATCAGTTATTTTAGTTTTAGAAATACCTCTATATATTTATCTAAAATCCTCTACCATGGAGGCAAAATGAGATAAGACTAATTTACATTCTGGTGTTATATCTTTTAGAAAACAAACCACCTTTTTAAGCAGTGTTTCAACAAATCGGACTCTGAAAAACTCATTATTGAGTAAAGTCAATGAAATCAACCAAAAGATTTACAATGATTGCCATCCGGTTAACTACTTTGAAAGTCAAATATCTTGAATGGTGATTGATCACTTTAAATATTAGTTGACTTCCTACCTTGAATAATAACTGACTGATTTTTTACTCTAAAACTGATAAATCAACATTGCTTAGGTGGGAACACCTTTTGTGACAGAATATCGCTTAGAATAATTTGCCTCGCATTACATTATATGCTAAAGAATTTGGAAATTTACATTTAACTGACTGAATTGTACCTGATTTGATATTCTCCTAGTTAATTGCTTTCATTATCATATTTTTCAACTAATGATATAGTGACAAAGAGAACTGAAGGTAAATAGTAATCAACAAAAGATTAGTGCTCGACTCATATGTATTCACCATTATCAGAGAGTTTTGCAAAATAGAGAATATCCTAATATTTCAATTGTTAAAATTTTATATAGAATGCGAGAAGGAAACTTCATAAAAATGATATATATTTTCATAAACGTTTTGCTAAGAAGTTTTCTTTATTTTACTGGCATCCAGTGGAGAAAACAAAAGGAAGTTTTTTCTTCATTCTCCACTAATGGTATCTAAGCGAAAGTTTTAAAAGATGTTGTGCAATGAGCCAAGGCTCTTGTTAATAATTTTCATCAAAGAATAATAATTAAGAAAGTAAACTACTCGGCATCTTTCTTGAACAACAGATATTTAGAATGTTGTCACTTTTCAAAAAGTTTTTTAATTAATTTGCTTTCTTTTCGAAACCAGAGATGAATGATTTCAATTTGACGAGAATAACTGTAATAGCATAAAAGTATGTAGTAAAGTGGAAACTTTATCATATCATTGCTGACAAAATAAAGCGCTCAAATACATCACGAAAGATATACATTTGCATGTTAATTAAGAACCATATTTGTTACTGTTATAATTCTTCTTTTTGTTCTAAAGTTATTTAAAAAGAATATATTAAAGAAAAATTTTACGAATCTTTTTGAGATTAAATTTACATTTAATTACTATCTACCAAGCATATCTTTATTTCTAAGATAAGGATCAATTTTATTTCATTTTATTTTAATGACTAATTATCATTTTATTTTAATGACTAATTATTAATATTGCTACAAAATTTTTAGAGATGGATGCAATTAGTGAAATTTTTGTATTTTTCTGTTTAATATAACGCGAAAAATATGTAAAGAGACATGTTATGCCGGAAAAGAAAGAATACAGGGGCTTATCCATTTAACATGGAGTAAATGGGTATCTCAATTTGGCGAGTTATCGCCAAGTTGGCAGCGGTTTCGGCGACTTATTTTGTCTCCAAAGTTGCGGAGAAATCGCCAAACCTGGCGAACATTTGCTGACATATTGGTTCGGTTCCTGTATCACCGTAATAATTATTATAACTGAATAAATGTAATTAATCACTATTTTAACTGCAATCGTAATACGACCCTCGTATTGCTTTCTAGTGATTTCGATAAGCAGAAAATACTGTAAATATCTCGATATAAGCCCGGAGATAGAGCATTTGCTCTCAGTTATTTTGTTGTTGTTGCGAATTGTTAGTTGAACGTGAGATCAGAGTGCTGAGATATTTCCAGGTTAGTTTTCTCTTTAGATGAGCTTTGCATTGCGTTGTGTTTAACGTTCTTAGTAGTTTTTAAGTGTAACTACGGATTGCACTCTGTGATACTGTGAAGTGTTGTACGAATAATTTTCTGGAAAATTCCAGAACTTTCAAATGTTAATATTATTACTTTCAAATTTTATTAACCTACCATCAAACATCTGTGCTTCCAATCTATTATAACTCCGTACGCACGCAACAATATTGCCTGAAATTGGTGTTGACTTCATGTAAACATTATGTATACCAAGCACAATGTCGATGTCTCGAACACGTAGCTTTCCTGTAAAAGCAAAATAAAAATACAATTATTTTTTTTTTTTTTACAATTTCCCCATAAAGGCCAAATTAAATTAAATTTTGTATTTGGCATAATTATTTCCCATGTAATAATTTTGATGTTTACAAAATGAAATCGCAACAATGTTTATTCATTATCTAATGCATGAAACCTCTGTTTTGAAAATTTTGCTTTAAATAAATAGCACTATATAATTCTAATCCCCGTAATAATTGTGGTGTTTACAAAATGGAAACGCGAGGACGTTTATTTATTATTTAATACCTGAAACCTCTGTTTTAAGAATTTTACTTTAAATAAACAGCAGATATTAAATACATATTTTATTACACTAATTATTTTAAATAAATTATACAGTGTGATCGAAATGATACGTCTCAATAAATGCTATGAATTATAGACAAAAATATCAAATCATTTCTTTCAAATTAAAAATATTGTTTACTAATTCATTTATTCCGAGTTTTCCTATATGTCCTTTTTCTTCACCTTGTCTTAAAGCGTCAGGAATATTGTCCAAGGTATTGTTCCTTACTGAAAAAGGAAATTTCGATTATTCTGGTGGGATTTCGATTATTTTCTTTTTGTACTAGTTTGTAAATCTATAATCTCAATTCTGGCATACCAGCTGATGACTGGATAAGAAATTGGTTTGGCTAGAAATGTCCAAGTGTGATTGCAAGGAAAGAAACAGAAGAACTTTTATATTGCCCATTATCTTGCAAGCTCAAACGTATATTTTAATTATTTTTTAAATCATTATTTAAAATATGGTATTTATTCCTCCCAGCGGTTAAACAGTGGACTGGGTGTAACAGATGTTGATTATGACGTTAAATTTTATAAAAGTATTGAAAATAACAATGAACTGAATTATGATCATTCATACTGAAAATATCAATGAAAATAATGCTTTCAAAAATGCCAATACTTTATGTGTTATTATGAGAAAAATTTAGATAACTTTATGAACCTGAAGTGTTAGAAACATTCTAAAGCAGCATTTTTCGAACTGCAGTCCTCGACGAGTGGTCCTATAGAAAAATAAAAAAAAAATATGAAAAATAAAATTAAAATTTACTGGGTCTATCGGACTATAGCTGAAATTACACATAGCAATCAATGCACATACAATCTGAATATTACACATAGAAATCGTCTATTAATTGTTCTCCCAAGACTGGCATTTCGTGAAATTTATTTCTGGCTACGATACCTATGGACATATCACTCAAGTCTTAACAATAACCCAAAAAAAGGATTTAAAGCACTGTGACCGTGGTGCTTCTCTCCTTCATTAGCTGTCTAACGGGAGCCGCTGGGTTCATTACCAGGGAACAGGGTGTAACGAACTGTGCAAATTTCCTTTTACTTATATGTTTCATCAGTAGTGACGTAGGTACAAACAAATTTCTGAAATCGACAGTATATATGTGTCGATCTCAGACTTAAAGCCCTCCAGCATACATTCAAACCCTTCAGCCCTTCTCAGATCCTCCAGCATATATTCAAACACAAAACAGGTGAGCAAGAATCGGAATTCTCTTCCATCACATTAATGTAAATATTACAGTTTGTTTACTTTGTAGTTAGTAAGCTGAAGACTATCCACACTCTGATAGTCTTTAATGAATTAAAGGGAATATAAATAAGCAAAGCATCTCTATCCAAGTTTCTCATGAGCTACCTGCTGTTTGCCTGTCATGCTTTCATGCTTACTGCTCAGCCACTGCATCAGTTTCTAAGATGGCGTCGCAACAGGAAAAGAGTTTCTGTATGCTCCGTTTCGAGGTGTCCAAATCTGTGGTTATAGTGCAGAGTGAGTTTCGTGCATGGTTTAGGAAAGACTCACCATACAAAACTAACATAAGTAGGTGATACTGACAAGTCGTGAAAACTGGATGCCTTTGTAAAGGTAAGAGATCTGGTTGATCTTTTGTTTGATGCAAGGTCTGGTATGTTTGATGTAAACGTTGAAAAAATGCTTGAGGCGTTTTCAAGTCACTTAGTAAAGCAAGCAGAGAACTGGACATGCGAAAGAATGTGGTGTGGAAAGTGTTACGCAAGCAACTATGTATTAAATCGTGCAAAGAGGGATTAGTACAAGTCCTTACTCGAGCAGGCAAAGTGAAAAGTCCTGACTTTCGTGAAGAGATGCAATTAAAATGGATGAAGCTGGTTTTGCAGAAAGACTCATCTTCTGCGATGAAACCGCCTTCCATGTAAGTGGCAAGGTGAACAAGCACAGTGTCCATATTTGGGAAGCTAGAAAACACATACAAAGATAGAGAATCAGGCGGACTCTCCAAAAGTGAACGTTTTCTGTGTTGTGTCCTGCGAGAAAGTGAATGACCCATTTTTCCTAGAACAAGAAACTGTGACCGGAGACTCACTTTTATAACATGTTAGAAACCTGGTTGTTGGTAAACTTGAGCTGAACACAAATTATGATGAATACATTTTTCAATTGGATGCTAATCCGGCCCATTTTCATAGGAATATACGAGAGCTTTTTAATCGTATTCTTCACTAACTCTGGATTGGACGTACTACAAAAGCAGACAACGATTTTCGCCCCTCGCTACCCCGTTTGCTGTATTTCACACCATATAATTTCTTTCTTTGTGGGTTTATTAGACAGAGTTTATGTACCGCCAATGTACGTGTCCCTTGAGGAAGTTTGTGATCGGATAAAGCATGCATTGGAGCCAATCACGACGGATATGCTACACCGAATGTGGGAAGAATTTTATTACCGTGTAGATGTGTGTCGTGTGACCAAGGGTACCCATATTACAGGGTTGTGACTAAAGCGTCAACAACTTGGACAGTTGTCGTTGCTTATGCTGTAAGATTTGCCCATATGAAGTAATACATCGGTTTTTATTAATTTTTGAAACCGCAGCATTTCTAATAAATACTCTGTAGTTAAAATGTATAAATATACTGGCAATAGCAAATGTTAAAATAATTCTTTCGAAGGTACAGGGAGAAGGTGGGTCATAAAACATTTTCTCATTCATATTCTCACTTAACTCTCACATCATTTTCTCATTTATGAATGTAGTCTCTTGTAAAACATTTCAGAAACGCTGTTCTAGAAGACAAAACTTATTATTTAAGTAGAAATCAGCTTCCGTTGGAAATTGGGGTCATTCTTGAATAAAGACACACGTGATCATCTTATCTAATTAAGGACTATATAAAACGCTGTTAGTCCTTAAAAAATAAAAACGTGAGAGAGCGGAAAAAGAAGATGAATAATATAGATTTTCAGATCATGTATACGTATGTCACATATTTATGTATTTACGACATGGAAATACAAAATATTCATAATTTGATGGTTATTTGGAAGTATGTCATAAATATACTAAAAGCAGAGGTGGACTGCATAAATTTTCATGTTTATTTCATGTTTATTTTATTTATGCATAAATTTATCATGTTTATTGAGAAAACTAAAGTTGATATGTTGCAGGCAGTTCTAAAGACTTTTAAAAGTTACCACATTTTGTATTTTATATTTATCGGCATTTTATGCTGCAAAAGATAGGCATATTAAAAGATTTATTGAACTTCAGTACCATGGAGTGAAAAAAGGAACATATCTTCTTTGCTTAAAACTACCAATATATCTTATTCACTTAGAAATTGACTAATGGTATGTCATCTGATTTTCAATGAACTAGTCTTTCGATTCTTTCCATTTGAAAATAAAATGCGTACATTCATGTAATCTATTCTGTTCGGCATGTTTTGCCATTTTTCTAGCTTTAAAGTCTGAGCTTTTGTCGATTTTGTTTCTCACCAATTTACAAATGCCATTCAGGAAGTTATTTACGTTTTAAGATGACAAAAGGATTGTGAATCTGGCATTTTGTATGTTCGCATTTTGATGCCTCCATTTCTAATAATGCTGTGATTCTTAACTTGTCAACAAAATATAACGCATGAATTAATCAATGAGATGCCGTGGCTTTGACAAAAGAGGATTAAGACGAAAGAAGCCTCTAACTCTTAGAGAGGACCAACCGCGATTCTAGATGATTTTGTTTCTTAGTGGAGGTGATTCGCCTTAAGAAGGCAGGCTTCTAATGCTATGTTTTTAGAAACATTGTATTATTAACAAGAAAGTTTAAGAATGAGAGGATTACCAATAGCTGATTCTACAATTTGGCGATAATATTTTTTGAAAAGCGATATAGGTTTGCCTTAAAGATGTTTCTTCGAGTTTTGAACTTTAAAATTCTTCGTGAGACCATTGACATTTATGGATACAAACACGGTGCAGAAAGACAATGCAAAGTACACAGGAGAATACTATAAAATTATTACCTACGTTATCTTTTTTTTTTCTATTTATTGTCTTTATATCACTTTTTTTTATATATTTACTACATCAAATGCAACCTCAGTAAAATATTCAAGTCCCTACCATATGAATTGTGTAAAAGGTATGCACTAAATTTTTAACTCAGTATAATTTATAAATGGTACACGAGGTGTAGATCCTTACTGCTCAGTATCTTCATTGAGACAGACTGCTGTTACCTATATTCTTGTTCAGTAAACTTAGTTTTTTACTTACTTTTACGAAGTACTGTAATCACAAAACTTTTCGGGTATCATATTTGAACAAAAATGTTCATTTTGATCATGATCGAATGCAAATGAACATTGTTTTTGAGAGCAATCGGTATGTAAAGACAGAATAAATAACTGCTTTTCCTAAAAATGGATTGTAAATTGATATATCTTGCATAACTAAAAAAGGAGTAGCCTCAGAACGTTGAAAAAATGTATATGGGACTGCCATGCCATGTAGCTGTGCACCTTCCTTTTTGGCTGCAATCTGCTGCACCAAATGCTTAAACATCCACCCACCCCTATATATATATATATACATATATCCACTCATTTACTCGGCTGGGTGGGCTCAGTTTTTTATTCTTATATGTTCGCAAATTTTGCATTTTTTGCTTTCAAAGTGATTAAATTATGCCGTTCTTATGTTCTGGTTAATAATTTTATGCCTTTAATTAATCTGCATGCAGTAGTTGAAGAATTATCAACAATTTAAAAGTTGTGTAATTGGCACTAAGCCTAACGGGGCCGTGATTTGTTTACATTTGAAACTTAGTAGAATAGTGAATTAAGTCAGTTTCTGCACATTTAGTGTCTTTTTGCCGAGTGAGACTTAAAGTGAACTTTCAGTTTTGTGCACCGAAAAATCTGCCTTCTTCCCCCCTAGCGGAATTTTTTTTCTTAAAAATAGTAGTTCTAATTGTAACTTTTTTTATCTGTTTTAATTGCATTTGGTATTTTATTTTTTTCTATATTTTTCACGAAGATGTTTTGAGTTTTTATGTATTATTACCTTGCCGTGAAGTGAGAACTGAATTATCTGAATGAGAAATATATCTCTAATGAAATTCGAGGAAATAAGTGTAAATAAAATGCAGCAAAAAATGTATATAATTTAATAGATCGTACATGAAAGTCATGTAGTTGCCATATCATACTTTAAGTTTTAATTTCCGACTATTAATAGCTATCCAGTTCGTGAAATCGTGGCAACATATTTGATACTCCTTAACAGCTGTATATTCTTAAATCTTCCCAAAACGTTAAGCATCAAAGATAATTTAAGTTTTTTTTTTTTTTTTTTTTTTAATTACGTTAATTATAAAAAAAAAATTTAAAAATGAAAATTTTCTAATTCAGACATTCCATAATATAGAGGTGAAGGTCTGAAAATTTTGAAGGAAATCATGTTTGACAGCAACGTAAATATTGAGTATGTTTTAGGTCACATATTATAAACAATTTTGATACGCTTAAAGAATGTATCAAAGAATAAAGAACTCTTTCTCAGTGGAACATTCTGAAGACTTCAGAATTTTTCATTTTCAGAAGTAATAAAATACTACTTCTGTGGAAATAATGTAACGCAAAAGTGTAGTAGGTTACTGACATTCCCCATTAAAATTAGAAAGCATAATAATGAGAAATTTTCTAAGGTTAATAGGCACCTTTTTTGGAATGAGACATACATAATTTGAACATACGTAGCTCGTTTTATTGCCCTCCCAAAACCGCAGAAAAACTAATATTTAAGCAAGTAAAAAAACCCGCACGCAAGACCGTAGAATTAAAGGAACAGCAAGTAAACATCTTTATCATTAAAATCAAAAGCAAATAAAAATAATCTTTTCCTTTTGAATGTGCAGAATGAAACAAAAATCTAGCTAAAATAATAAAATGTGTATTATGTAAGATAGCAAAGCGGCATGCTCATAATATCTCATGTATTTTTTTTTAATTTTTTAATTTCAATAAATTTTGTAATTTCTTCAACGAAAAATCATAAAACAATTTCTTTAAATAAACATTATACGTTATGAGGAATGTTTTAAACTTTACATTAAAGAGAACTTTCCAAAAATATATATATATATATATATATATGTACTAACCCTCTCACTGCGTACGTTTTTTTTTTTTATCAAAATAGGTTCAAAAATTGCGTACACATTTTATTACATATTTGAAATCTACATATATTATAATTTTTTTTTTTCAATATAGAATTAGATCATAGAAAAAGGTTGTCAGAATACAAAAATTGAAGAATAATGATATTAAAGGAAAATTTTGAAAATTAATATTGGTTAAATTATGATTTATTTTATAAAATACATAGGTAAAACATATACACTAATGAAAATATTTGCATATCAATTTTGCACCATTGTCGAACGTTTTCAATAGAAACTGAATTTTCAGATTCTTCACTGTCTGCAGAGGAATCCGAGAAATTCTCATCAGTTTCGCTATAACTATCTTCAATATACTTGAAATCAGAGGCAGAACTACTATCAGTGTCGGAAATATCGTAAGGAATATAGGTTATATTACTCGCGAAACGCTTCCTGCCACACATCTTTGAGCTCTGAAAAGCGCGCACAAAATGCTACATTACGTATTCTTGCGTATTTAGCAGAAATGTGGACATCTATCGCTATCTGTTAGCCAACATCTAAATAAACAATTAAACATCACAGAAATGCCGAAAGAAACCTTAAACGGGAAAAGAGCGAGTTGCACAGTTAAATAGATGACAAAACTTCATCCCCCGCGGGAATCGCGGGTTGCGCAAATTTTGCTACTTCTACGTTGTCCGTAGCCCACCAGCGGCCGAGCGGTAAAGACGTTGAACACTGATAGTTCGGTCCGAGGTTCGAATCCCGCGAACGGGCTGGCTGCATGGGCTTTTCCAATATATACGTGCATACGAGCCAGTTTCCCTTAGAAAGTCCTCCACGAAGCCATTCCTCCCTTTAGGCAGATAGCCTTCGTGAACTTTGCCATAATAGAATAATCCAATCCAATCCAATCTACGTTGCCCATGGAAATCGCGGGATGCGCAGCGAGAGGGTTAAGATGTTTTGAACACATCTTCGCTAAATTTTTATAAGTATCTAACTCTTTGAATTTTTAAGTCTGATATACTTACATTATTGCTTATTATATAATCTGAGTACCTATTATATAACACTTCGAACTGTATTTAAACGTAACCAGTAATGTGTAATAATGCATTTTTTAAAGTCAGGTTTAAAAATGTTAAATTTTCCAACCTGCTTAACAGAGTGATTATTAGGTCTATTTAACGGAGAGTTAAATAGACTTATTAAGAGAAAATGAGAAACAGAAACGGTGAGAGGAAAGAGAACAATATCTGGAGTGATACTGTATTCACGTTATTCCTGTAAGAAAGACTGAAAATAAATGTTAATTTTCTCTTACACATGGTAAATATTGCAATGAACTTTTAATAGCGGGAATAATGTCATGTACTAAAATGGGAAGGCAAATCTGGGAGGTATTTTCTTTTTTATAACTGCGCGCCTTTGTGGCGTAAATGGGAATACGTTCGCTGGCTCGGAATGTCCGGAATTCAAGTCCCGATGAAGTTATTGCACATGTCTCCCGTTTCCCAGCTTATATATATTTTCTAATAACCCTATAAGTTAACGCCCCTCTGGTTTAAGCACATGTGCAAAAGTTCATAATTTTATAATATTGCAATATTTCTGTATGCATCTCAAACATTAATTTGATTAAGTACTCTCTAACGACTGTTTTTGCCCTTGATAACGCCTTTCCTTCTAAAATCGAGCATATGCGTGTGTAGAGTAAAATGTTTATTTTTTATATGCTTATGTTTCCATACACTTACTCACAAATAAAATACGTACCGTAAATTCCGGCGCACCGGTGTATAACGAAGACATGTAGTTTCAAATCATATTTAAAAAAATACGTATCTCCGCCATATAACGCGCACTTCAGTTTTCAGATTATATTGAAAACAACAGTTTCAAATTATATTAAAAAAAAATACGTATATCTGCCATACAACGCGCACTTCCTTCGCTGTGAAGAAACCTGAAAGATACATGAGCAATGTTGTTATCTTTTAAAGTCTTTCATTCGAAAATTTTTTGCAGGCTTTTGAACAATGTATAAATAGATAAGCGATAAGGGCTACAAAATGCGTAGGGGAAAATACTTGAGTAAATATTTCTGCAAAGAATGTTGGTTGTGTTCAACGCTAGTGTCCAAAAAATGTTGTTCTAGGGTATCCAGAAAAGCGGATAATTATCTAAAAATTAGTTTATCAGGCTCCTTTTTGCATGCCTTCGTTTCGTAATGGTAGCACACTCGGCACGTATTCGCGAGGTCCAGGTTCGAGTCCCGGGAAGAGCACTGCAATTTTTAATGTCTCTTGCTTACAAGGAAAACCTAATGACACTACAATGGCCTCCTAACTAAAAGTGGTGGAGGATTATTCTTCACGACCGGGATTTGGCAATTGGGTCTCCTAACCCCCAGTCACCGTTTAAAAGGGGGACTATATAAAGTATTTTCTCCCTCCTTCGTGGTGTAACGGTAGCACACTCGGGTTGTATTCGAGAAGTCCAAGTCCTGGAGAGGGCATTGCACATTTTTCATGTCTCCTGCTTTAAAATAAGCTAATGACTCTACAAAGTGTCAGATGTATCTTCTTGCTGTTGCAATTGAAGGCGTAATTTTGGAGTAAGTAGGAAATTCTTTGGGAAACCGCATTTATTTTAAGCTGAAGTACAGCTGATCTAGATTTTCTTTTATTAGTAACCATAGCTTCTATCAAACCAAACAAACATAGTGCTGATTTGAAACACAAACTCACTCAATTTGCGAAAAAAAAATTTAATCGTGCAATAGCAAGTATGTTTGGTATTGGTGAAGAGTCCGCACGTGAGTGAGTGGAAGAAAATGATAATAACATAATTGATATGCCTAAGACTGAATGAGCTTTGTGGAGATAAAAAGTAAAAATAAAAATAAAAACCGAAATGGGCTCAGAAAGGTGCTGCAAACTGAGTCCTAGCAAATCGCCGCCAGAATCACAAGCAACAGCATTTAAGTATATGTAGAAATCAATTGTTCTCATCTTTTTCTTATATTTAAATCTATCACTTTTACATCCGGCATATAATGTACACCCATAAATTTCGATTTCATTTTCTGTATTAAAAGTGCACCATACGCCGCCAAAATATACGCTACATTTAATTATTTAATTATATTTTCTTCCGTAATTTCTCAAAACGGGAGCCAGCTCACTAATAATCTGTAGCACTTCTATGCACCTGAATAACTGAGGTTATTGTATGCGGGATCGAAGGTGATGAAGTCATTATGAGCTATCAAACGAGGAATGCTCGGAAACTGTCCATAATGCAGTAGTGTGTTTGGTATTGAAAGGCATTTAGTGAGGTCTGCATATGATCTCATAAGCGCTCAAGAGGGTTTAAATCTGAGAGCGCGGAGCCAATGGGAAGTCATGCCAGAGGTCCCCGCTCATGAATCTGGAAATTCATGCACATATCTTTGAATAAAATACTGCCATTTGAGAGCTATCCATTTCGAGTGCATATTCTAATCTGAGGTATGAGCATGAATTGCCGTTTCAGATCCTAAATTAATTTACACAAACATGCGGATTGCATTCTAGGATTTCTTACTGTAATACAAAGTACATTCATTATCTTAAATATTGAATTATATTACAGAATATTATTGTTTTGTTTCCTGAATAAAGTATTTCGGTTCTTGGCATCCATTTCGTTACAAATCTCTTCTTACATAGAAACTGAAATCATTTGAACTAGGAAAATTCTATAATTTTCTTCTGAAAAATATTTCAGTTTTCGATTGCATTTATTTTATAATTTCAATCTATGTAGTAAACTACATTCATTTAATTATATCTGTCTATCTAAGGGTAAATTTTATAAAACGGTTAAGGGCAAAAATTTAGAAAACATTTAAGGATTTGTGCATATTTACACAGCATTTTGTAAAAGACTAGAGTATTTCATGCATTTATTGTACGGTTTTACTTTAAAAGATTTACCATCTTCGTCAAATCAGCTTTTTTTTTAATTCAATTCAGATTATTTTTAAAGTTTGATTTCAAACGATATTTCGCGGATATGTCCGTTTAAAGAGCAAACTGAAAATTTCGAAAATTTACAGATTGTTTCATCTGACAGGACGACAAAGAAATTATTAAATGAGGTTCACCTAAGGTTTTTAACAAAATTTCTGTTTTTTTTTTTTTTAGCCGAAAGGGGCGTTAGCCCTGAAGGATTTACAGTCTCCCGCCTTCTTGGCATGCCATTAGAAACAGCATTCTGTGTTGAATCACTTAAATGCGAGGTGCCACTTTCTAAGTTGTAGCCACCTAATATTATCGCCTTTTATTATGTTTTATTAAGTGTAGAGACATTAGGTATTTTTGTAAAAGCCGGAGAGATGAAAAATTAGCAAACGCTTTCACCGGGAATTCAACCAAGGACCTCATGAATACCGGCCCAGCATGCAGAACCACTAGAAGGCGGGAGAAATACCTTATATACCCCCTTTTAAAGGGCGACTGGGGTTTTCAGGGGACTCAATCGCCAAATCCTGGGTGTGGAGAATTCTCATCCAACACCCTTTTAGTTCGGGCGCCACTGTAGAGACATTATAGGTTATTTAGAAAAGCCGGGGAGCTGACAAAATTAGCAAACGCCTTAGCCGGGATTTGAAGCACGGACCTCTGAAATACCGGCCCAGCGTGCAAAACCCAGGAAGGCGGGAAAAATACCTTATAAAAGAAATTTAGTAATAAAAATGTATGAATGTTTCTCGCATTGTGAAAAAACAACAGTATCTAGTGTCATACAGTTTTGAATAACGTAGTCCCCCTCCACGCGAATATATATATATATGTATATTATATTTCAAATTCAAATGTATATATATATTAAGCTTTTATTTAAAAATCATTAATAAACTAAATTGAGACAAGTAATTTATTATATAGTTTATTGACAACAAGACATATTAAATCATTCTCTTTACAAAACTCACCTACAGTTTTATATATGGAATAAAAAAAAATTAAAAAAAAAAAACTTGAGGGACTGGAAGACGAAACCTATTAATCGAATTGTATTGTCAAATTGTAAAGTCATGACCTTGATAAATCTATCAAGATTGCTCCACTCTTTTATTCATGATACAAGATTGTAGAGGAATTTTCGAAAAAGAATTATTAAATCTCTTTTTCCAAATACACTATATGATACATTCTTATGCCATTTAGTTCTTTAACGTTTTAATGTGTTTTGAATACAAGCTTACTTTATGAAAACATTTCTTAGTTATTCTTTTATTACTCACAATTTTTAATACCTTCTAAAAGTACATTTATCATTCTTATAAATAACTGGTTCACATATGCGTGAGTCAGTGTCAGGGAAAAAATAGAAGTTGTCAAAAGACGATCGTTTCATTTATCTTTCTAGTGTAAAATATTTCAAATTCTCTTCTTATGTAACTAATAAAATACGTTTTACATTCCAGCTAAAGAAGACTGACAGTCCAGACACGCAAACAAAAACTAATTATTCATTGCATTCAGTACCGCAGCCACTGTATTCAATATCCATTCCATTTATGCATTCAACAGCGTAATTTGCAGAATGCCTAAAAACATTTAGCAATAAATGTCATGAATGCATTGCACAATAAATCAAAGAGAATAACTAGATACCGATTGCCAAATTATACTAAAATGTATTCATAACAAAAGAACCTTATCTACCTTCTGTGACACTCATATGTTGCATGTCTGAAAAATAGATGAAACATAACAAAAAGTTTAAACTAGTTTATTAAAAATAGGCTTTGTTTTGCTACGAGTTTGAAAGACAGTAATGATGAAGAATTGGAATGGCCGAGAAGGAACAATTTCATGCCCACACACCGCATTTTCCTCACATCATTGCAAAGTTTTCCCTTTTTAAATGCCTGCCAAAAGTAAAAACTGAATATCACTGGCAAATCGTTTAGGGTTCTGTTCCCGATTATCTGTGTGAATGTTTTCCTGCTTATGCATCATTAATATCCTTCAAATTCCCTTGGAAAACATGCATCAGCGTTATTAAAATAATAATTATTTATGTGTTATTTTAACCATATAATACGTATAGATACAATTAAAATTCCTATATCAAACGTGATCGTGTAGAGATATTAGATATTTCTGGAAGAAGGCAAGATGAAAAATGAGCAAAGTCTTCGCCGGGAATCGAACCACGGACCTCTGGAATACGCGTCCAGCGTGCAGACCACCATACCACGAAGGCATGCTAGTAAGGCAGGATAATTATCTTTATATACTCCCCCTTTAAAAGCGCGAGTGGGGTTTTGGGGGGGACCCAATCATCAAATGGAGGAGAATCATCCTCCACCACCCTTTTAGTTCGGGAGCCACTTTAGAGACATTAATTAGGTACTTTTTTGGAAGCAGCAAAGATGAAAAATAAGCAAACGCCTTCGCGCGTAATCGAGCCGCTGACCTCTCGAATACGCGCCAAGCTCGCATACCACCGCACCACAAATGTATGCCAAGAAGGCGGGAGAAATATACGTTATAATCGAAGTCACTGCAGTCTGGAAGAAATGGAATATCGTCTTAAAAATAACGCATTTTCGAGTCAGTTACTTACCTGTGTTTCCTCACGAAGGTTGGCAAAGAAGTTTCGCAGTTGCAACAGAAGATTAAAGACAATAAATTATATTTCATTAAAATTAATGTCTTCTTAAGAGCATACTACTAAAAAAATGCAATTATGATATCGATTAATGTAATTAGCTCCTAATTTCAGAAACATTTTCCATAGTTATTAATACATAAATCACTGAGTTTTGCTAGATTTCTACTAGCCGCACAAACAGCAAGTGGTTTATTAACAACAGGTTGATGGAATGAACAACAAGTGGATACCTCTTTTCGAATAAAAATTTGCCTTTATGTCTTACATAGAGAGCGTTATATACTCTATAGGCATAAAAATAACATACTGAAATTTATCAATATTGTGAAGGATAATAGTAAATTTGTATGTGATCCGACTACTAGATATGTTACTACACAACTAAGACCCATCTGGATAACCTCCTTAATAGGCGGGAGACAGGACACAGTCAAAATCCACCTTGGAGATATAATGTAAAACTCGTTTGCTGAACCCCACTCTCACACATACCAAGCGACAGACATTTA
Organism: Stegodyphus dumicola; assembly: GCF_044657685.1. NCBI lineage: Eukaryota > Metazoa > Arthropoda > Arachnida > Araneae > Eresidae > Stegodyphus > Stegodyphus dumicola. The sequence continues at coordinate 21,265,374 of NC_140771.1, read as the reverse complement.
CCCACCACTCGGTCTGGACCTACGGGGTCACCACTCCCGGTTCTCGCACTTCATGGCGGGGTGTGCGCTTTAAAAGGAGAAATGTCTGATTGGGCGTCAGATTGCTCCCAGAAGTACTACGCGGACTCGGACCCATCTCCCGTGGGCAACGCACATCGAGGAGGGGTAATAAGTTCTTACCTGTCTTCAGATCAGAAGGTCCTCCCAACCTCTGGTGGGCTAACCTCCCGACGGAGTACAAATTCATGACCTCTCTCCTCACAGGATAGAAGTCCTCGCCTTTTCCCTTCTCTGTCCAACCGTACAAAACGATCTTTCCTTGGAGTTCTGGAACTGCCAGGCTCATAATTATATTCCCTCAGAGTGCTACTGCCATAGTAAGATACTACCGCCAGACTCATAATTATGTGTTCTCAGAGTGCTACTGCCATACTAAGATATTACCGCCAGGCTCATAATTATATTTCCCCAGTGTGCTACCGCCATAGTAAGATTTACTACCGCCAGGCTCATAATTACACTTCCCCAGAGTGCTACCGCCATAGTAAGATACTACCGCTAGGCTCATAATTACAGGGGTTGGACAAAAATATGGAAACACCTTTAAAAAAACATGTTTCTTTGCTTAATATGGTGTAGGAAACCCGTTGGCATCCAAAACAGCTTGCAGTCTTCTCGGAATGGATAAATACAGTTCATGTATGTTTGCCAAGAGAATATACCATTCTTCCTGCAAAACGGTGGCAAGTTCAGATAACGATGTTGGCGGTGGATAAAAAGAACGCACTTTCCGTTCCAATGTAGACCACAAAGGTTCGATAATATTCAGGTCTGGTGACTGTGGTGGCCAGGGGAGATGGGACAACTCATCCTCGTGCTCAGAAAACCAGTCCTGGATAATGTGAGCTGTGTGAACAGGGGGCTTTGTCGTCTTGGAAGACACCATCACCATCGGGGAACAAAGTTTGTACCATGGGATGAACTTGATCGGCCAAAATGTTCACATAAGTCTTGGCAGTCATGTGCCCTGACACAGTTATCATGGGGCTAGCAGAGAACCACGATATGGCTGCCCAAACCATAACAGAACCCCCGCCATGTTTCACTCTTCGCAACAAGCAGTCTGTATTATAGGCTTGAGATGGCGTTCTCCAGACGTAAACTCGGCCAGAAGTGGGAAACAATGTGAAAGAAGACTCTATTACTCGCTTCCACTGCTCTATAGTCCAGGCTTTATGACTTAAACACCCCTTTTCCTGTTACGGGCATTAGCATCACTGATGAGTGGCTTCTCAATTGCAGCATGGCCAGCAATTCCCTGTTTATGAAGCTCCCTTCTATATGTTTTGGTACTCACAGGGTTCGGTAACACAACAGTCATTTCAGCAGTAACTTTTGCAGCTGTGGCCTGCTTATTTTTCGTCACAATTGCCCTTAATGATTGCCTGTCACGATCACTCAGGACACACTTTCGTCCGCGCTGTGATTTAGCAGATGTTTTTCCGCTTTTCAAATATGCGGAATAAATCTTCCATACAGTATCTCTTGAAACACTAAACACCTCGGCTACCTTGCTTACGGAAGCACCTACCATACGTGCTCCAACAATTTTCCCACGTTCGAAGTCTGTTAACTCTGACATAATGCAATGACAACCTCACATAACAGTACTCCGACAACAACTGAACTGTTTAGCACATTTACGAAGTTGTATAGGTGGTGTCAGTAGTCAAAAACCCCAGCGCCACCTACATATTTCATTAAAATTAATCTTTCTTTTCAAACATGCATTTCACAAGGTGTTTCCATATTTTTGTCCATCCACTGTATGTTCCCTCAGAGTGCTACTATCATAGTAAGATACTACCGCCAGGCTCATAATTATGTTTTCCCAGAGTACTACAGGCATAAAAAAATACTAAGTCAGTGTGTACACCGCAGAGCTAAATATTGTGAGAAATCACCGAAATGTACAATGCGGATTTATTTTACAAAATGTCACCATTGTTCGTAAGGAATGTAGATATTGTGTTGAGAATATTGCTCTCGTTTGTACAATCAAATGTCAGCTCATATCAATATAGATAAAGTTTGCTAGAAGAACTGGAAAGCCATTATGAAGGAACACCATCCGAGAATATATTTACATGCAAATACTGCTTGGACGCGAGCCCTATAAGGCAGACCTGCAATATTCTCACTTAACTTATCATACAATCCATCTTTTAGAGTTGTTACTGAATCACACGAGAAATGATTTCAATAAAACTTAGGCAGGATAAACTGAGGCTTTATCAGGGTGCAACAATGATGTTAGAAGATTAATCATTTTCGTATATCACATAAAGACATGACAGATAGTATTATGAGACTATCTTTGTGAAAGAAAAGACTCTTATTAGTTACGGTATGGGCATGTAGATCCACCAGGCGGTTCTAAAAGTTTTCGGAATACTAATAATCCTATGGATTGATTCAAAATGATACGTTTAATGGTAGAATTCACATCTGTCTGCAGATCCAGATGTAAGTTCGAAATTTCAAAAATTGCTGGAATTCCAAAAAGAAAATTAATGGCAAATTGTTTCATTAGATGATACTCCTCTACCTTTTTAAACAATATATTAATTGAAACTTCAGTTCTAAACAATCAGCTCTAAAAACGGTTTGTTTGATGCAAGATGAAGATCAGTTTTTCACCTTGTATGAATGAGCACTTCTTCTCTTGCTTTAATTTTGATTGTGATATCATCTTTTTCCTATTCTTTGTTGGTGATTGCAACATGTATATCCCGATTACTGTTCATTTTGGGATGATCTCAGGAGAAACGTGCACTCCTCTTTTCTCTTATGGTAAAAGCTTCCAGTACATAGAATTCAGGTTACTGAGAGGAATGTCATTATCTTGTTAAGTTCAAGATCATTTGAGAGTGTCTCTTTAAACGCTTCAACAATTGTCTTTCAAACTGCGTTGTGAAGGAGTGCTCAAGCATAAACATTTTCCGCTTGGAAAAAACTCATCTTTATTCTACAACGTATTTTAAGCTAACCCTAAACTGCAACTGAATTTTAAGGTATATGGCACTTATATCAGCATAAGGATGTAAACCATTGAAAATATTTGCAATAAATATTCATTTTGACAATTCCTCAGTTTTTGAAAGTTTCACGTGAGCTAATTTTGAATCACTTTGTACATGAGCTTCTACATACTAGATGGCTATAAATGAGAAATGTTAGTAATCCGTCCTGGTATATGTTGTCAAAAATTACCCAGGATGGCAACATGGGTTCCCTACATTTACAATTTAACGAAAATCATTTCATATTCACGTATAAAGATATAACAAGTCACTTTTCTCAGGAAAGATCCCATCTAAATGAGACAGTCTTCGTGTTTTTTGCCATAAACGATTAATTAAGCAACCAATTTTAACTGCGCGGTGATATATTTAAAATGGTCAATTGACCATCCAGTGATATACCATTTCTAGTAAAAATGAAACTTTGTTCTTAAAAAAAGTCTATTTTTCACCAAGCAAAGCATAACTTACATGGAGTCAATATCGTAGCCATAGGTAGCCTGCTCTTCAGGCTCATTTGCTATCATGGAACTTTTTGATACACAACAGCATGCCCTAAAAGAGATAAGAAAAAACAAAATCATAGCCCTTCAATTCGTTATTCACTAGCCTTAAAGCATATATATTTAAAAAAAAAATTTATCATTTTGGAATCCCCATTTACACTTTCTTTGGTGAGAATTCCACCTAAACAACAGCAAGCTACCTAAAAGCTACAGCTCTGTTTTTGGCAAAACCAATATATGTAATAAATAAAATGAAAATGAACTATGTTTTATTTTATGGATACCAACTTAAATTATAAAATGCAGCCATTCCCTGCTATTAAATTTATTGAACTTGATTCAAAATAAAATTATGAAGTTGTAAAGTTATATCTATGCTGAAAAGCGGAAAATGCCCAACTCCCTCGCCGGGATTCGAACACTTTCGATTACAGGTCGAGAATGGGGTTCCAGTTACACCACAAAGGCATAAGAAATGTAGGGAAAAGATATCTTGCATATCCCCCCTTTTAAAGGACGACTGGGAGTTAGTGGGCCCAATCATTAATCCTGGTGGTGACGAATTATCATTCACCACCTCTAGTTCGGGAGCCACCTGTAGAGTCATTTTGAAGTTTTCGAAGCAAGAAAGCTGAAGCAATTCGCAGAATCCTCGCAGCGCTTAAAACTCCAAAAATGCGTCGAGTGTGCTTTAAGTTACACCATGAAGGAATGTGGAAAGGAGGGAGAAGGTATCTTAAAAAATCAAAAGTTTAATTTAAATTGCAAATTAAGGTAATGAAGTTTTCATATTCATGCTCGCTTTCCCCTGGTCAGCTTTAAAATAATTTCTCTTCCACGGTATTCTTATTTATGAAACCTGCTGCTGCAAGAACTATGCTTCTATTGGAGGGAACCAGCGAGAGGACGAGAGAACCAGTACCAGCATAGACGAAAATTAAATCCTGTCATATTTTAAGTTTTAGATATCTGTGTTTTTCGTTTACAGTATCAATGTAATTAATTATATGTTTAAATATGAATAAGAATATATATATTATGTTAAGTTTAAATATGGTGTTTTAACTATGAATAAATTCAGGAGCTTTACATCAAATGATGATGTTTGATCTTGCCATTTATCTTCCTTGCCTTTGCATTCATAAGAGGCATAAGAGAAACATTCATATGTTTGTCCAGTGCAAGAAGCATGAGTTTAAATTTTAGCATTTTAGTGTAATTAGGAAAATCAAAGGTAGGAGTAAAATACGTTTTATTAATATAATCATTTTTCAATTATATGGCTTTTCATCTACAATTACAGGTAAAGTATTTTAAATATTCTCCTATTACCATACCATCATACAGCAAAATTTACAATTAGAAATAACAACAATGATCATGATGCCATCTTGTTTGTTCTTTCAAATAATTATACAAATTATTGTATTATTTAAATATTCAGATTTAAAGTTTATTTCTCACCGTATCGAAAAAATTCATTATTTCATTATTCGGTTTTAATGACCACATTTTCTTTTTATTCCTGTGGAAAACTTAAGGGGACTCATACACCATAAAACCCATAAGATGTTCGAATAGGTGACTGTTGCAAGAATTGCGATAACTAATTTATTATAAAAGCAATTAATACCAACTTTTTAAAGCTGACTACATAATATAGCTGCTTTCTGAAATAGTCATCAGAAAGTTTGTGTTGCCACAAATATTTTTATAATTTAATCCGTTTGTGACAACATTTTCCGTCATGTTTCCAACTTGCGCGCACAGTTTAAAACATTCTGTTTCATAATTTAATTACATATTTAATATATAGCTTTTATAACATTTGGAAACTACTGTAAACCTAAAATTCTAAAAATTTCATGTTAAATTTTTATTTTATTTTGAGTTGAGTATATAAAATGTATTTTATTAACAAAATTTGTAACGTTTTCGTCCATAAAATTTTTCAATATTAAAATATTCATCAGATTGTTGGTTCAGTTAGAAAATAGTGCCCATATAAAGAATTCTATCCAATTTCAAGTATGTACCATTAGCCATTTTTAAAATATCATGCGCGCAAGGTGGAAACATGGCGAAATATTTTGTCACAAAGAGGATTAAATTACAAAACTATTTGTGGTAACTCAAACTTTCTGGTTACTAGTTTCCAAAGCAGCTATATTATGTAGTCAGCTGTAAAAAGTTGGAAATAATTGCTAGTAACCAGAAAGTTTGTGTTGCCACAAATAGTTAAAATAAATAAAATATCCCAATTCTTGCAACAGTCACATATTCGAAGATCATGAGGGGTTTAAGGTGTATGAGTCCCCTTAACATTCCTCATACACGTAGTTAAACATACATTAGCCAATTTAAAAGAATATTAAAGTTTCTAACTGAGGAACAGGAATCGAAAAACGAAATATTACGAATTTTTGAACAGCTTAGCAGATATATTGACTTTTCTGCTAAAATTATCCACAAAGTTCTTAGTTTATGGATTATAATTCTTCAATATTTTTACTTTTACGAAGTTATTTTAATTAATGACATTATTCCAAAATACTTCTAGAAGTCTTGTATAGATTACTATATTTTCATTCTCATTGCTATGTAAACGGAATTCGGTCTATTAAATCTTTTCTCTGCCCAGTTTTTTCTATTCCATATTTATTTAGTTCACACTGGAAAATGTTTTATTCTAAAGAAGTGTGTCAGCTTGCTCTACAAATTTTAGAGATTTATTCAACATCTATTGTTTCTAAACATGTTATTTCCCTGATACATTATTTTATTTCTCTTATATAAATTCTTTGTTATTTCAGAAACTCTGCTATTATTGCCTAAATATTGCAAGCTTTCATTTTATATACTTGATTTTTTTCATTAAAAACTTCTGCTGCGTTTTTTTGCCATTTTATGTTTTCTTATTATAATTTTCCAAATCGCTTTGTTTTTAATTACAGAATGTGCATATTTTTGTATTCTCCTAAAATGTTATTATTACTCCATTGTTCCAATGGATAAAATAAGATCAATTTTTACGTGTAAAACATATTGCATATAACACAGCGTGTTCAGATCTTTTAATAATTTTGCCTCAAACAGTGTAAACCTGGATATAAAGTTTACACGATAAATAGCTCATTTACAAAACAACTAGAGTTATTACGGAACACTCACTTCCTTGAAAGTTCTAAGATAAAATAATGTTTAAAAGAGTCAAGACTTAAAGAGAGGTACAAAGTAAATCCTATAAAGCCGTAAGACAAGTAAAATATAAAATAAATACTAAACAGTATAAAAGCCTGACAGTTAAACTTATCCAATTAAAAAACCTTCACGTTTAAGCTCAGTGTTCTCTATTCAGCAACCATTTCTACTCTTAACGAATTTATACCTTGGATATGTAAGCAAATTATGACTTTGTTGAAAAGCCTTTCTTCACATGATGCTTAATTTAGCTCATTGAACCACGGTACTCTATTTGCAGAACAATTTACTAAAAATCCGTTTACAGTTTTGAAGCACCCGGACATAAATGAAATGGCGCATATGTAAACAGAATTTATTCCACGTTCAGAAATCAGCCGCTTTCTCTTTTAATAGAATTTGTTTCCGAGGTAAACTAAACATTCTATGATATGCTACTTCTCTATACTTTATCTTGTATTTACAATATATTATGAAGATAAAGTAATGATTTATATAGAATGTCAATGATGCATGCTTTTAGACAATAGCAGAAATGGTGCATTTGTAAACTAAAGCTTTTAGCCAGTCAAAATAATAAATTTTCAAGCTTTTAAATTTCGCTGACCTGACTTTGTTGCAAAAATCTTACAGTGCTAATAGTCATCCTGGCAGAAGGGATAATTGCTTCCATATAAAAATATAAATATTACGTAGGCATACAAGACCTGTGCATAAGCATATAAAATATTTTAAATTAAAGACATTGTCTTGTACAAGTTACATGTGATAGTTAGGTTATAATCATGACAGTTATGTGCACATTTAATCATTATCTAAATTCATATTTACTATACTTTTACTGATATAATCAAAGTAAACTTGTAATCCAGTTACACGTTGACTGGATTTTCTATGTCATTTTTAACCGCTTTACAGCATTATTTTTAACAAGTACATGCAAAATGGGTAGTAATAAGCTTACATTACAATAGTTTTTGCTCTTACAGTGCTGTTACTATTCTACGAGGCAAACTATTTTTCTAACTTTAATTTTCAGTTGTTGTAGTACTATCTGGCTTAAACTGGGCATGGAGTTACGTGATTGAATTTTCTGGTACGTTAGCTGAATTGATTTTTTGTAGTGCTTATGAAAGAAGTATCTTTGCTACTGTTCAATTACTTGGATATTACTGCAAGAGAAGAATACACTAATCTGCTGCTCCGGTATCCGCGAGTTGTCAGCTCAATGTACTCTTTTTTGTAAGGCCTCTCCCACCACTTTGATTTGCTATTGAAATTATGTTTCGAAGATACAATTCTCAAGGGGGGGGGAGAATTTCTTAGTACCTTGCTGAGCATAGCCTGATCACCACCTCTATTTTAGTTTTCGCATGCTTGTTGCCGCAGGTACTCACCATCCATTGCGGCCAGTATTCACTGCTTGGTATTTTTAAATGCTGCTTATCGGTGTGTGGTCAGTTAAATAGGTAGTAATCTGCATCACCCACCCCAACACATTCACACAATTCTGACTCTTTGGCCGAATGTCTTAAAATAATGTGGGAAGGGACTATGGGTAGTGTAGAATTGAGTTTGTGCCCCGCTTTATGTTTTGATCGAGCATGTAACTTTCGGAAAGAGCTTGTAGGTTCGGAACTTGTTGTTGAAGACTAATTCGGAAAGAACTTGTAGGGTCTCTTCCCTGTGTTTCCTATCTTTTCTGATATTCTTGTAAAAGGCTATTGAGCATTATATTTTAAATAAGACTGCGGCACACTTACTGCGTTTTCCAGTCTACTGGAGTCATTGGCTGCAGATTTCGCAAGCAAGACCGCCGCTTCTTTGCCAGTAATACTCACATGAGCTGGATCCCAGACCAGGTTAGGTCTGGCATCTGGTGGGATCCTTAGGAGCATTTTCTGTATATCTTGCACCAAAAGACTCTTTCTCTTCTACCCTCGAATGGACTCGGATAAACGTGAAACTTGAGGCAGAGACGCTATATATATTGACCTTTGTTCCTAACTGTTATTTTGCCAAACTGATGGCTGCTTTTAATGCAAGAAGTTCCCCAAGACGGAGCTAAGACTGAACGATCATTCTCAAAACTGAAATAAATAAAAATGTATTTATGAAGCAGTAGGGAACAGGAAATTCTCTCCAATTAGCATTTAGGCTCAGTTAAAAGTAATAAAGTCCCAGAAATTATTCTCCATCAAACAATGAATACTCGTATGTTTGCTTTCTAACACTTAGAGAGGTTTTAATAGTCCAAATGTACAAAATAAAGCATACTGAATAGTTTGTTAGCAAGCATTTTGCCTTAAATGTTTATACTATTATTATGTTTCATACTATTGTATTCTGTATGACATTAAATATCTTCGAATATCATGTTCTTTTTGGCTTAGAAGGATTCACCAGGAATTGAAAATTGCCTGTAATAACACGCAACAATAAGATATTTATCGAAAACATTTTCCTTCAATTAAAGTATACAAATCTGCTTTTATTATTAAGAAAAGTATTAGCAATAATTAGAAAAAAAGAGATCAAAGCTGGAGAAACAATAAAGAGGTGGGTTCCATTATCATCTGTTGCCTCGGGGTCCAAATCTCTAGTTACGGTCCTGGTAAGACATGTTAAAGCTAATCTAAAGCTAAATAATGTATACATGTATTTTTCGAGTTTTAAAAGGGAGGGAGGAATGATGTTCTATAATTGGTGACAAGGGTGCATAGGGCAAATTTTGTTGAGAACCATTCATGGATGGTATGCACAAATTACAAAATATCCGTACAAAATTACCAATTGTACCAAGGTTTACTTTAATTATGCTCTGAATGCCGACTAATCGAAATTGTTAGTACGTATCTTAGTTCGATAATTGGCCTGATGTTCTAAAATTTATTGTAGACTAGAGCTACGTAGTCTCAAAAACCACTCAGGAAAACAACGACACTAACTTCCTTCGAAAATGCAATATTTTTCTACTTTAAACAGATTTGGCCATAAATGATTTACGATTTAAAATTATTAATGATTACAATATTAATATTAATTATTACAATATTAATGGAAAACTTCATTTAATATAATTTTCTTTTATTTCCGTCAATAATTGAAGAAATTACTATGGATTCATCCCGAGAGTTTCGTGTCCTGGCAAAAGAGGAATTGTTGCCATTTCATTCGTCAAATTGTGGAACTTAATTTGACATGCTATTATTTAGATTTATGTGCCAATGGCAAAAGGTAGGCTCAACATGTCTTTAAAAATTAGGCGCCTGCATTTTAAATAAATGCACATTTTTCCTGGTAGATACCAGTAAATATCTCTAATTTCCTGAATTGTCTCTTCTACTTCTGTTCAAAACTGAAAAATGTAATTGCATTAAGAGTACCTGCAGTTAGTCAGTCTTCGTTGAGATATTTCTATATTTTATGACCGGTTGACATTTTTGGTCACTTTGATTTATTTACAGCGAGTATTTTTGACATGAAGTTTTTTCCTCTTTATTGCGTGTCTAGAGACAGGCAGAACGGATTTTGTTCTTGATCACCAAGATTATGGGTGAGATTCCTAGAATAGTCGAGCTAGCTATAATCTCTGCTTTTTCTGACTTCTTATCAACAGTAGGCTCTTTTTATTTAGTTGAATTCCTTTTGTTGCTCTAGGTATTCATTTGCGATGGGTTTGAATCCGTAAACTTTGCAATATGTTTTGTAATTTATGTATGTGTAATGTAATGTGTTATGTAATGTGTCGGCATGTTATTATATACTAGCAGCTATGCGGCCAGCCTTCGTCTGGCTTTTAAATGTACTGGAAAAATGCATAAATGAAACACCAAACGTTAAATTTAAAAACTGCCGCAGAATTTTACGCTGCAGAACTACTTCATAGAATTTTTTTTAAATGTATTACATATACAATTACAGTCACAACTACAGTCAGATAAGCAATATACCTTAATACAAATATTAATTATCCTAATAAACAAATTAACCGAGTTCCGTTGCCTTCTCTCAACAAACATCCAGTATCCAAGAGAAGCATTAAATTTAAAAACTGAATAGAATTGTCGCCCTCATTTTTTCCAAGTGGCAACAGTGCTGATTTTCAACAGCCAGCAGTCCAGTATACAATTGAACGAAAAACTGTTGCCAAAACCCCATTTCTAAAAGAATGAAACTATTCAAAGTGACGCAATAAAATCGAAAAGATAAAATTAAAAAAATCTGATATTTTGAAAACATCGTTTCGAGGTGCACTGGCTCTTGTCTATATGGACCTATATACCAAATTTCGTAGCCCTGGGTCTATTAGCTTACGTGCAGCACGAACGAAAGACACACAGATTCTTTCTTTTATTATATGTAGATATTGCTGTCTTGTTGTCATTTATTTTCTGTTAATAAATATTTGTTTTCATCTGGTCAGACTTTTGCTATGGAATCGCTAATAGAAATGATGTTCTTGAGAATTTCTGTAAATTAATTAAATTCTATCAATGTCGCTTACGACACTTACAAAGCATTTAACTCTTGTAACATATTTTTATAATATTAATAGCGCATGATACTGTTATAACTCTCAAAAACTCTGCAGGTTAGTGCTTCCTTTTTGGAAAATAACGCATAGCACTTTTATCTTTTATAGCTCATTTTCATAACGCTTAAATGTTTAATCTTAATATACAATGTATGCTACTCTTATATATGTGTGTATATATAAACCAGAGTTTAGGAAATACGAAATTAAAATTATTAATTATTAAAGTCACGCAGTATGTTGCGAAATATATATATATATATATATAGAGAGAGAGAGAGAGAGAGAGATTTTAGTTTATCACTATGCTTCTGGTTTTTGCATATGGTTTATTTCGAATTAAACATGGAATGAATTTTAAGCGTTTTATTAATTTATTAGTCCAAAGGGGCTTTGTCTGAGGGACTATTGTTTGCGTTTTGCGATTTTACATCGGATCACTCTGAATGTCCGTTTCACTTTTCAAACTGTTCTCAGAAAATATTATCTACCTGTATTATACTGAAGGAGTTAAATAATGAAAAATCTGCAAAAATGTATGTATGTTTCCCGCACTGTGATAAAACAGCGGTACTTGAGAGCCATCCAGTTTCAAATGAGGTAAACCTCCTGGGAATATGGGCATGTGGAAGACCAAATTTGAAATTTGGAATCGATTTTATATTTTGCAACACTTCAACGAATTTTTGATTAAAAGAACTAAATGATTTCAAAGCGAGCAATGGCAACGTTGCTTAAAAAACATTTTTATCTCCAGGACGCGAGACTTTGTATCAGAAATTCTAAAGACATGCTCAATTTAAAACTATTTTGCGATATTGCTGTTGAACTGAATTTTATGGTTTAAATGCGAATAAATAAATAATAATTTAATAAATAAATGCAACCCACAAAATGTTAAACAAACGCCCCTATAATTTAAAATCTGAATCCTTTCAGATATTCTTTTTGGCTTTTATTTTATTTTATTTATTTATTTGTTTTTGCATTATTACCACCAAATTGTTGCTGCTTTCAGCGCGCAACTGGTTTAGGTTTTTGTACAGATTTTTGTATATGTATATGGGAAGTATACTCATCGACGACTGACGCTGAGTCATTCAACACATGATCTTCTGCCAGCGCAGCGCAGCTCACAGATCAGTGGAGGTGTAGAGACAACAGAGACGAGTACTAGACCTGGTACTGAACATACGGGTTCCTTCAAGGCTTTGATTCCGGTGCTCGACGGTAGCTAGCCATGGAGTAGAATAGACGTATTCTCTCGAGGCATGAGCTTATGTGCCTGTAGGACTGTCAGAGACTGATAGTGTGCGAGAATTATGGGAACTGTTATGGACTTCCAAATCTTTTTGAGGTTAATGAATGTCTATGTGAGTTTCATCTATTAACAGCTATATGTTCATTTCATATTTTACCATCTTTTTATTCCATCTTAGTAAATTCATAAACAAAGTAGATTAGTTTATACTTATCTCGTGCTCGTCAGTTGGATAACTCTACATATATATGTCATAATTTAATTCGTAGGAGATAACACTGGAACTCTTAACATCTTTCGATATCCGTTATGGCTGAGGGTTGAATGCGTACAGAACAAGATGAAGAAACTGGTTTTTACAAACCACTAATCTTTATTTTCGCACATATTAAAAATCATTCTTTTTGCAGACATTATTTTTTAATTATATTTGAATACAATAACTTCTTCTATACACATATTAACGGGGATACGACATCAGTTTAGTATAAGAAGAAAGGCAAGCAGAGAAACATGAGGTTGACAGCATGGAGCTAGGAAAAAAATGACGTAGTTATTGTGCCAAGAGTATTAAGTCTGATGTATATGTAGAGCTAATCTGTGATTGGTTAATTTTAGGTTGTTATATAACATGGAAGGATCTCGAGTTTGGTAGAACAGATGAATTTAGGGGGAAAGCACCAAATCTAGATTAATTAATTTTGAAGTCGCGAATCAGCTATAGTATTTTGTCAGACAATACATATACACATATATATGATTAAAAAGTAGAAAAAAACACGTAGTAACAATGTTGATGACGTAATGTTGCAGATCCAATACTGAAGAAGAAGAATTCTGATTGCATAGTATGCTAAAATGTTGAATCCGTAGCGATTAGGAAACTTGACAACCGAGTAATTTTATATTTATTTTTATTTCAATTGACATTTGTTGCCACAACTTACTTGGCAATCTTATCGTGCCTCTTTTCAGAAAATGTACATTTTTGGTCTTATTGCTATAGATAGAGAGCGTAGGGAAATAGCATCTAAGCAGGACAGGAGTTGAAGCTAAATATGGACAAGAGCATTATCCAAAATTGCAGTCTATTAAGGAAAAGGTTTTGGTTGAGGTTAGAAAGGTGATAGCTCTCAGACTTTAGGTTCGATATTAACTACGTCATCAGCGTTACGCAAGCCATGTGATATAGATTGATCTCGAAATGACGCAGTCCGGAAATGTTATTAATTTTTTCAATAAAGAAGAAATACATTAAGAAAAAGTAATTAAGAGGCTACTACTAAAAAATTATAAAGCTGATTTATATACTTTTTATCTTACAAATTGCACTCCATTATATTAAAAAATACAAATTAATACTACGTCTTTTTCCTATTTTTTCCAATCACATATGTGATTTTAAAAGCGAATCCCTTTCAGGATTTTTATCTATTAGTTTATCTTTAAGCACCTCGAAAGTACGGACGCCCAGATGCTTATGTTTTCAAATTTGCAGATCGGGAGCTTATGAATATATATTAAGTATTACTACTTGAAGAAAATAATTTTTGCAAACATCATGCTCAATCATGCTATCAAAATTGCTTGTCGAATATTTAGGGAAAGATATTATAATTAATTTTCTGCTCTGCTGCCGCAATAACCCAAATAAAAGGTACTATTGAGAATTTGACTCTGATGTGCCTTAATAACCAAAAATGAGATAAAAGAGAAATGTTGACTTGTTCATGTATAGTACGAAAAAAGAACACGTAATATCTTCATTTGTGAAATACTTATTTATTCAGAACCTAAATACTATAGAAGGAAATTTGACAAATATTTGGCTTCAAGAAATCTACATAACATCATGCACAAAATAACTGTTGCGAGTTCGTCCTAGGAGAATGTTATATAAGAGGAAGTGCAATCTTGAAACATCGCAAAAGTCACTAATTATTTTTCCATGCCATGCTTACAAAATTCTAAAGGACTTGGTAGGAAAGAAAAGTGTTTAGCTATTTCTTTAAAAAAATGCGCTGATTGATCAATATCGCGACTTCTTCCCACTGGATTTAAGTGGAATAAATTCCTAAATTTAAATCTGAATTTAGGAATGTTTCTTCCAACACACTCTGTCTTCTATCGATACGACATTTTCGAACGCTTCAATAATAGGGTTTCGATAGTATTGAAGCGTTTTAAAAAAGTGCTTTTGTTTTTCTTTATTTTATTTTATTAGTCCAAAGGGGCAATTTGCCCAGAAGGACTATAAATTTCGTTTTAGCATTTTGCGTCTATTCACGATAAGCGTTATTTTACTTTTCCACACTGTTGCCACCAAATGTCATCTTCCTGTATTATATTTAAAGAAATTAAATAATGAAGAATCTGCGTGAATGTATGTATGTTTCTCACATTGTGATAAAACAACGGTACCTAGAGCCATCAAAATTTGAATAATGTAATCTTGCATAGAGTATGAGCATGTGGAAGCCTTAATTTAACTTGAAATTTGTTTTATTATTGATTTCAGATTTTGTAACATTTCAACGAATTTTTGATTAGAAAGCTAAAACGACTTCAAAGCGAGCAATGGCAACACTGTACGAAAAAAAAAAGCGCGCGAGATTGTGTATTGGAAATTTTAAAGATATGCTCATTTTAAAATTAATTTGCGATATTGTTGTTGAACTGAATTTTATAGTTTGAGTACGTAGAACATGATATTTAATAAATAAAGGTAACACTCGTTAAAAAAACGCCCTCTTAGATGTAATTTAAAATCTGAAACATTTCAGATTTTTTTACTCATTTATTAACTTTTTTCTAAATTTCCAGCAAATTTCTTTACTCTGCTCCATTTATTGGTGAAACCATATAACAACATGAGAAGCTGGCTATTTAAACTCTTCACCGCGGTTTAATTGTTATTTAAAATATTGCTTATTTTAACCTTGTTGCGAGATGAACGAAGTCAGCCTGGCTTCCACCTGTGACCGAGTGGTTAAACCTTTCCGGCACGCTACCTTTTAATTTTCGAGTTTTGATTTAAAAAAAAAAAAATAAATAAATAAAGTAGGCAGTCTAATTAGGCACAGAGGAGCACACAAGTAAAATTTTGTGAAGATAGCACTTTTCGTTTAATTCTGTGGGTGTGCCCAAAGTGGGCACACTGATTGAATAGAGCTTCGAAAAGAGCGCTGAAACGATCATTGCTGTCAATGAACTGACCGATGAGATGCGGAGAAACAAAGAATACAGACTCTCAGTTTTCCTCGATTATCGGTGAGCCCGGTCTGGGCACACCTAGGGTTCGCCGTTTGATTTTAGGCAAGATTTCAAGGTAAAAATTTAAAAGTAATACAGAATAAGGAGATTAGCATACAGCAAAAAAAAAAAAATAACATAGAAATTTCTTTTCAAACAATTCCTTTTATAGCCTAAAAAACTCTGGAAAATTTATTTGAAAATTGAGGGTCTTAAAAAACTAAACATGGCTAAAATATGTGGACTGGTTTGTGTTGAGCTGCCATCTACTGTAAATAAAGAAGGTTCAGAGTAACCTTATGAATGGGCTGGCTGCATTGTTGGATTTCACGGGTTTCTGCATGTATAAGGGGATGTGAGCCGGTTTCTTTTAAGAAATCCACCACAAAGGCATATGATCTCAGCAGATAATCCTAGCGTGCTTTACTGTATTCAAATAACCTACGTCAGCCTGTTTCTTAATATGAAATTTCGACTTGTTTGAATTTTTCGCAGGGAATTATCCTTCATTTTTTGGAGCGTAATATCTGTCAAAATTAACATTTCACTGATTCAAGGGAGACTGAGCGGTATGTTGGCAAAGTAGGAGCTATCGCAGTTTGTTTCATATGCACTAATTACTGCCACCTTTAGTTGCAATAAATCTTCAGTTTTCCTTTGCAGTCTATCTGGTTGCTTAGAAGTTCTCCATGTATCCCAAAACGAGCAACTAAATTATTATTAATATCTAGCTCCCAAATATCGCACATGCCTAAGGCTTCTGATTTAAAGTGGCCCAAAATCATTCTATAGTTTTTCATTGTTATATTTTTTTCAATGACTGTACATTGGAGACCCGAAAAGTGTTTTGCGCTTAGAGCTTCATGCTAGCAAAGAAACAAATCTGCATTTTTGTTCTTTTCAGTTATATACACCTTATTAGTATGTATTCTGATATTTTACATAATTCAAAATTAGAGAGATGCGCACTTTATGAAATGTATAAATGAGCATTATTATGTAGATATCATTACTCAATTTTCCCCAACTACTATAAAGAAATGACTAAGCTTCGATCTGCAAATGACTTGTAGATTCTCAAGTTTCCACCAATGCTTATTCTCCCTTATATTACTTGACTATTAACACTTAATGCAAAGTTTAATTATTTTCTGTTGTGTTTGATTAAAAATATTCTTGGAATTAATATGAAAGCATTGGCGTTCTTTTATCACTATTTATGAAACTATAGATAATTTATCTTCATTTGCATAGAAATTAAATTAAAAATATAAAATAAATTGCATATTTTTTAAAGAACGAGAAAATCAAAAGTAGCAGAGGAGAAGAAAATCGTTATTAGCCATAGGTGCATGTAAATTCAGGTACTGAGAATTAGGAGCGAATTTATTAATAATGTATGAAGTCTGCTAAAATATATGTTTTATGTTCCCTTCGAGATAGGAAAATGGTTTGTGGCTCTGACTGTCGTACAGAAAGGCCCGGGTTCGAGTCTCTGAGAGCACATGGATGTAATTTTCAACGATGGCTCACCTGTTAGGTGCCTCCATACTAAAGAAACCGCCATTTCCGACCTTAGTGGCCAACGACCATAAATGGCTAGAGACCGCCATTGGGGGGGGGGAGCTATTGTTATTGTTGTAACTTATCTCACTTCTTTGACAGTAACATCATAAGCCCACGAAATTCATTTTGGTAAGGAGTGAGAGATAACGCCTGTTGTTGGTAAGAATTTTAAGCAACATACAGGTGACACTACGACTTTGCTTAGTTCTGCCAAGTTTGATGGACAACAGGACTCTGGGGAAAACGGGTCCGAGGGTCTCCCACCCCTCTTCCCCGACTACCAACATATCGAGAAGACTTCCAGGTCAACACATATTTATTTAAAATGCCCCATGCTGTACAGACATTATACATTTACAAACATCCATGCCCTCGGCTTGGCGGCTGGGAAAAAAGTTGGCTTCACTTTCCGTCATTAATTAGAAAACTTTTAAAATATTGACTAAATATTGACTACTTAACTTGGTGTAAAATTATACGTGAGGAAACAATTGATTTTTGAGTTTACAAGTCTGTGTGTTAACGCTTTGACGCGCGCGATATTATTTTTATAATTTTTTTTAACTAAAAACTCTAGAAATTGAATATTATGATCCTAGAGACAAATAATACATGAATTTACAAAAATCTACTCTTGCCCATTGTTCTGTGGGTGGTGGTCGCACTGTGAAACTACCGCGCGTCTAGAACTTTGAAACTTACTGATGTAGTAGGGGAAAAAAACTTACCATTTTCCGCGCGCGTTTCCAATAAATGACGAAATTTACGGATTTAAAAAAAAAGTATGTAAGAATTGCATTATATATAATTTTTTTATATTATTTTACAAAGTAAATCGTCAGAAAAATTAAAAAATAAACATTTATGTAATTTTTCTATAGCAGTGAAAATATAAGTACCTACATAATAAGGACATTTGGATAAATGGATTAGAAACTCAATAAAATAAAGATAAAAAAAGAACCCAGTGTTTTTTACTTTTATTTATTATTTCAAAGATTTTTTTTTTTTTTTTTTTAAGTAACACTGTTCAAAGCATGTTTTGTCTCTTTGGTACATGCATAGACTCACATTGCACGTACATCTTGTTCTATGAGGTTTCTTTCTTGAGCTACAAAATGTACACTGCCTGGATTTAAATTTCACTGGTATATGTCCAGCGTTATTTAGTTTCTTGCCCTTTACCTATATCCGTGTAAAAATAAACATTCCTATTTGAAAAGCAAGGGAACGCCATTCAGAAGCAAACGCCAGTGGTTTCAAGACGCGACCACCGAGCCTCTAGAGGATTGTAAGCATTGTGACACAATGCTCTAGTGGCGCAGTGGTCAGTGGTCGTGCCCTGAAACCACATAGCAAATGCCATACATATAGAGGATGTTTTTATATATGCAGTTTAATTACTGCAATTTTTTATTGTTTATGATAGAAATCATGATGTTGCGATGACTAACTTTTGAAATTTAAAGTTGTTTATATTAATAAAAGGAAGTTATTTTGTCTCATCGAAAACGAATTTTAAAAGGCATCCGATCTGAAGTATTAATACCTAAACGATATATGATTCTACAGTCATTTTGTGTTATTTAGATCAGTAATCAAGATCAGTAATCAATTCATTTTCACTCAAAAATTTCGGAAAAAAGAGGAGGAAAAAATTCAGAAAATAGTGGTTTCAGGGCGCGACCACCGCGCGTCAAAGGGTTAAAATGTTAAGCTTCGTTGAAAGCTGCTTAATGTCGCGTAACTCAATATTGAATGTTTCAAAATAGGCACTACTAAGAATAAATAAATGTATTTTCCGGGTTTGGGAGAAAGAGATGTTGTGACTAAGATGGCAATGGCCTGACTTTAAAAATACAAATAAAAATGGAAATATAAATAAAAAATCAGAAATTTTTATGTAAAATAATCCAGCCCTTTTAAATATTTACACAGCGATTTGTAATTCCATTTATGTCATTAACTAAGTCACATATATTTATTTACGTACTATTTTTCCTTTCATTTATCTCAAATAATTGTAATAAACCTTAACAATTATGTTCTTATTAAATTTTAAAATATTTATTACTAAAGAAACTTTGTTTTTAATCTTTTTCCTGAAATGAATTTTTAATCTTAAAATTTTCATTTACCTTAAAAATGTGTTTTAAAAGATATTAAACTTTTCCTTCCGTAACATAATAAACTAAATTTATTAAAGGAAACTTTATTTTAATCTTTGATCCATTCTTCCTCGTTGACGGTGGAAAGATTTATTAACTTCTTTTTTAAAGTATTGGAAATTTTATAAGGAAACAAGGATTTCAAGTTAGAAATAAAAACAGGAAAATCTATTTCATTATAATCTATTTCTTAAACCAAAAATTGTTTTAAGTCAGTTCTTCTTCACGGTCTGATAGCCAGGATCTCTGTGAACTGTTTTATTACTCGCAGAAAAAACACAGCAATGAATGAAACAGACAACAATACAGAATGAAGAAAAGAAAGCATACCGTAATAAAAACGTATCATTTTTATCAGATTGAAATGAAAAAAGCACGCCTTGACACCCGACACCCATAAATATATTTCATGAGGTTTTCTTTAAACATTTCCTCCACGCTTTTAGCGGCAACTTCGTTACGGACTGAGAAGTTTCGGAAGAATTTTCGAAAGAAAACCAGAAAGCTTAGTTCTTCGAGAGCATTGAGGGGAATGGCAGCAGAACTGTGTATTAAATTATCTGTGGGGAAGCAATATTTTTCGGAAACTCCCATTCCGAGTTTGTTTTATAACTATCAGAAGTTAGAATAATATTTTATCTTTTTCTCACTCGAAAGGATTTTTTTTTTTCTAATTTTTTTTTTTTAATTTTTTTTATTTTGCCAGCATAATTTTTATTTTACATTTCGATATCGTGTCAATATTTTGAAAGATCTTGGAAAACGTTTCGTTTTAGGGAGAGTTTTGAAATTCATTTATATTGTGAGGTTCACTTCGTGAAAAAAAACACAATTTGAAAAATCTGGAATAATGAAATACTGTACTTTAGAGAAACACACATAAAGATTCCCACAATCCTAATCATTTTCCATTGTAGAAGATAAGATGCTTGATATTATTTCTACGGTCATATTACGCCAAAATATTAATCTTTTTGCTAATTTTCCCTAATTTAGTATTAAGTAGAAAGAATACTTTTTTGGTAACGTATCCCTGTTTTATAATTTGAGCTAAATAGAGGCTGTCCCTACATCTTTCAGACGATTTTTCGTTGTAATCACAGAAATTGTTTACATAAAATTTTTGTGTTTTAAATGTTGCATTTGGTAACTCTTATTATTCAATATCTTTCTACACCACTTTTTCTTAAGTCAATAAAGCCTTTTGAAATATCGGAAGAGGTATACTTTCCCATCCCTATTGAATAGCTTTCCAAAGTCTAAGGCTGGTTGCAGTTCAACGTTTGAAAAATCCGCTTTTAAAAGGTCCAAATGTGCTAAATTCCATGGGGGTTCAAGAGATTTAGTAGTGATACAAGTGAAGGGTGTAGAGACATTAGGTTTTTTTTAAACAGGAGAAGTAAAAAATGAGCAGTGCCCTCGCCGGGACTCGAATCACGGAGCTCTCGAATACGCGTCGAGCGTGCTGATCACTACACCACGAAGGCATGCTAAGAAGGCGGGAGAAATGCCTTATATACTCCCGTTTTAAAAGGCGACTGGGGATTAGGGGACCCAATCGCCAAATCCTGGTGTTAGAGAATCATCATCCACCTCCTTTAAGTTCTGGCGCCACTGTAGAGGCATTAGTTTTTTTTTTTTTTTTTTTTTTTTTTTTTTTTTTAACAAGAGAGATGAGAAATGAGTACGGCGGGACTCAAACCATGGACCTCTCGAATACGCATCGAGCGTGCTGACCACTACACCACGAAGGCATGCTAAAAAGTCGGTAGAAATATCTTATATACTCCCTCTTTTAAAAGGCAACTTGGGATTAAGGAACCCATTCGCCAAATCCTGGTGGTTTAGAATCATCATCCACAACCTTTTAGTTCGGGCGCCACTGTAGAGGCATTATGTTTTTTGAAGCAGGAGAGATTAGGATTCGGAACGGGGAAGACCGGCACCAAGCCTTTACCATTTGGTTAATTGGTTTAGCGCCGTCTCCCCACTACGTGATCCCAGCCGTTTATTCAATGAATACATAAATTACATAATACATAATGCATAATATTAATAATACATAATAAGCTATTTATAAAGCTATTAACATCTTCTGTTGTTTCACATCATTGAATCTATGGTACCATACTGGAGAGGTGTCCTCGTATGCTCTCTGTAAGTATTTGAATTTTCTTGCCAGGCAATTTCTATCATTTGATTATTACGGTAGATGAAACTTGCGCGATTTGGAAGGTTATATATTTATGATCTGAAAGACTATATTCATCAGAGACTGCCTATTTTTTAATATATGGTGTAGATGATTGATTCGATATTGTCAAGTCAGGCCATCCTATTGCAAAAATACGGTCAAAAGAAAGAGAAGCGTCTGTGCAATTGTGAATTATAAGATTTTTTGAGGCGATATAATTTTCTAATTGGCGACCTTTCGTATCTGTTGTATTGTAACCTCAAATGGTATTGTGGGCATTTGAAATCACCGACAATAAGCTGATGAGCTGAAGTTTGAGAACGTTGAATGGAATCTAAAAATTGTATATCTCCATCAAGGGGGTGAGTAGATTGAAATTACAGCAATTGAAAGCCCAGTTATTTATAGCAAAACCGCTACATGATTTCTTTATATCTTCAAGATTGACGGGGTCCAGTCAGAGTTAGAAATCACTACGGCAGCACGCGGAGGTTGCTCTAAATCTGCTTTTCGGAAGATACTCTATTGCAATGGCAGACCAACTATTATTCCATCTCTAGTAAACGGCTCCTGAAGAAATATGATATCAGCCTGATAACTGACAGGAAAAGAAATGACATGTGCAGTTGCGGCTCTAGCTTTTTGTAAGTTTATTTGCAGGCATTTTATTTTATTGCGAAAATTTGCTTGTATAATATTTGTAGTTATTGTATTTGATCAGAAGTATAGAAATATTCTATTTAATTTTGATATTGAGTTCTACTACGGATATTTATTACTTCTTCTTGGTAAGTTGGACAATGCGGAGCTTATGCAGGATGATCACAATAATAATGCGTAGCAAAATGTATATTACTTATCGTGCAGTTTATACAATTTGGTTTATTGGCAGGATATTCCCCTTCTCTGTGTTTTTCGCCAGAGTAAGCGCAGTGACAATGATATGGGCAATTATTCGTTTTATGATCAAAAGCTCGACAGTTGGCACATCGTCTGGCACCTATGAATTCGGAGATATAGCAAGTATGCCAGCCATACTGGATTGTTTTCAATGAAATACATTTATGAAAGGTAACAAGTGTACATTCGATAATCCATTTAATTGTATTATTTCGATCTCGAAGTTTAAATAAGGGTTTGAATTCTGAAATATTATGGTTTGTTATTCTTGAAAGAATATTTACAACGGATTCTCCTGTCGCGTTTAGTTGGAGTTGATGAATGGTAGATCTTGGTGGTCGCTTTTTTTGGAATTCTGGTATGTATGATATCGTGTGCATATTCAGATTGCTAGAGTAAGTTATTTAATTCTTCAGCGCTATTTTGGGTCTTCCAGTGTACGGCAATTCCTCCTTTTTTAATAGAACCTATTTTCTTAACTTGAGTTTACACTTTTTCAATCGGTAGTATGGTTTGCAAGACTAGAAGAGAAACACGCTAATGTGACAATCAAAATCGTAAAAACAGCCTTGTATTTAGCGTAAGTATATTGAAACACTCAATCCATTTCGAGGGCAGCTAAAGGTCCCTCCTCATCAGGAGAAAGAAACACCTAGAAAGAAGAAAAATAAAGGGGAAGGAGTCACAGAAACACGTGGTCTTCATCAACACTGCACTTGGTTATAACCGGATTTTTAATCAGAGTTACACTGGCCGCCTACTTTTACTGAGCCAGGCTATCTGATCAAATATATAACACAAAGGACAAGAAAATTAGCGAAGTTAAAAATAGGGAGCGAGGGGCAACTTCAACTTCACGCTCAAAATCTGAACTTCGAATAATGGAAAGCTTAGACTTAGACTTAGACTCTATAATTGACCGAGCTATTGCGAAGAGCAATGTTGCCGGTTCCAAAATTAAAGCCCAAGGGCACTTGACATAAAAAAATCCGGACGTGGAGAAAATCTCAGATGAGAAAACGGAGATAAGGGGAAGAAAAGTACCAAAAGGAGCAAGACAATCCAATCGGACAAGTTCGCAAAAGGTGACGAGCGATCATAGCTTTCAAGGAGGACCCAAGACAATGGAAAACAATGACAACAATACGAGAAGATACACTACAGCAATAGTTCCAATGACAAATTCAAAATGGAAAGCAACCACTGAACGGATTTTTATACCCTCTGGTAGTACCAAACGCGAGGAGGTAACGCCATCTATCGGCAAAAATAGTAACTGAATTAAGATAGTAGAATTTTAAAGGAATTAGGAAGGACTGGATTGAGTGTTTTAATATACTTACGCTAAATACAAGGTTGTCTTTACGATTTTTAGTATGGTTTACAGTTTATTAGGTACAAGTTTGGAGATGTATTGTGCGTCGTTTCCATAGATTAGGAATACGTGATCATTTTGCTTTGATTTTAATGCCTGGGCACATGTACGTCGGTGTTGTACTTCTTGGATATGATTTTAGCATAGAGAAATGAAAAATAAGCAATGCCCTCGCCGGGATTCGAACCACGGACCTCTCGAATACGTGTCGAGCGTGCTGACCACTACACCACGAAGGCATGCTAAGAAGGCGGGAGAAGTACCTTTTAAATGTACGGCCTTGATACTCATGTCTTATTCCATTTTATCCAGCAAATTAACAGTGAATTTTTACGTGTAGTTGCTTATTGTCTTGATGCAATTCTACTGATTGATCGCATTGTGGCTAAAGAGAAGGTACTTCCTGTTTGGAAATTGGATATTAAATATGTTTCTGATAGTAATAATCTAAACATTTCTCTTCATTCTCTATATTTTTAATTTTTCTGACATTTGAAAACCACTAACAATCTCAAACGCATTTGAAAAACATCCTTGATATTCTTTGAACCATGTTTAAATTTTTTCTCCTTTCTTTTTATTTCAGTCGTTTAAACGTACCCAAGATTCACCTATTGTGACATTATTTTTCCATTTTTGTCTGGATAAATGTTTCTCATAAATAATTCTGCAGTGTTCTTGCTGTGTTCAGCGATATGTCATGGAGAAAGACATATTATGTTTCTGAGCATTTTTATACTTCAAAACAGCATTAATCAATTCGTTTATAGCTAAAACTGAGCATTTTAATGATTTTGCAACTTTTCTTTTGAATTCAAGCAATTCCAAACACAGAGGGAAAATGCTTTCTTTACGCATATTTGAATCTCCTTTAAACGTTTGCGTCTACAGAAGGTGAACTAAACATTATGTCCTTTTTAATGCTAGAAAGCGAAATCCTAGTTAATTAATTTACAAAATGGGAGATCAATTATAGAATTATTCTTCTAAGAATGGGCATGATGAACGTTACTGAGAAGCTCAATTCCTTCAGCACCCTTCCGGAACACATTAACCAAAAATATGGCATTTGGATATGATTTTAGCATAGAGTGCGCTTTATAAAGAGTGCATCATCATTAATATTATGTGAAATCTGTAAATAATAGACAGCATTTATTAACCTCCACAAACGTCTAAAAACTTGCTCATGATTCCTCAGTCTGCGTGCTGCTCTAGAGAAATGCATTTTTACTCTGATCTGTATGACAGCTTTCATAATTTCTTTGACTTATGAATCTGCTCACATTTTATTTCATCAAAAGCTGACGCCTTTGCTAATTTGTGTATCTCATAATCTATGGGCCCCGAATTCTTGAATTTTCTTCAGATTTGTTTTTGATTTCATTGCACTGCTTACCTTGAAATTGCCATCTGACTTTTAGTGTAAGATTTAAAGCTCTACCAAAACAAATAAATTAAATAACTTTCATTATAATAGTATATGTTGTTTAATCTAGTCTGTATGGGAGTTTTATATTAGTTTGTATTTTCTTTTTAATATAAAAGTACTCCGTGTTATTGCAATGAAACTTCGTACTACCTTTCATTCATGAATTAATTAATTTGTATGAGCATGCCGGTATAGATATTGTTAAATCTTAATTACCAATAATAATTAATATTTCAAAAATCAAAGGTATAACCATTACAGTGAGGTAAAAGAACTCGGTTTGGGGAAGAAAAATTAGATCATTCATGCGTGGGATCGTTGTCTTTCCTTAAACAAGTTTATTGAGCAAAATTTCTCTCATGTTACATTTGATCTTTTGGTGTCAAATTTAAAAACAAAATTACACCAGTTAGTTTATAAGGTATTTCTCCCGCCTTCTTAGCATGCCTTCGTAGTGTAGTGATCTGCACGCTGGGCGCGTATTGCAGAAGTCCGTGGTCCGATTCTCGGCGAGGGCGTTGCTCATTTTCCATGTCTCCTGCTCCCCAAAAAATCCTAATGTCTCTACAATTAAGATTCCAGCTGTGCAAAATATCACACTTTTCATTTTTAAATGAAGCTATGATAAGCTTATTAAGCAATATAAGCCATTTGAGGCTAATGTTCAGACTGCCGGACATAAGCCGCCCATAAGTAAGACGGACATAAGTATTTCGAGTAAACCAGTCACCAGCTAGCTGGTTTTATGGTATTTAATTTTTTCTTCTGTGTGAGAACATTCAATTTGTGACTTTTATTATTAACACTTTAAAATTTAAAGACGGTTTTATTATACTTGGATTTGCCATTTTGTAAATACCACCGAAATAGTTATGTGCTTTGTGCCTAGAGTTTGGAGCACAAAAAATTTCAATCAAAATGTGCTACCATGATATGTGAACATATTAAAGCAGTATTTGTTTAATTAGTAAGAACTCTTAATTCTAAATCAGCAGGCAGTTTAATTATGGGATGCTCACTATAATAAGAAAATTCCAAAATGTTTGGTAAAAGAACTCTATTCCTTTTGTTTCAGATAACAAATATAGCATAAAATGAGAGGATTTTATGGAAACGCCACGTTATGAAAAAAATATAGTAGACTTACAAATTCAAAAAGAGTTGTCTCATTTAGAAAATAGGCCGAGAGAGAGGATTTTTGTTTTCATATTTCGTTGTATAAACGCAAAAATGCTTGAAATGCAAAGGAACCTGCAACCCATAGAAGTCTATTAATAACAGAACGTTAAGGAAAATTATAATAAAAGTAAACTTACCGTAAAATTACAAAACTTCTTCAGAAGTGCTTGCGGTTGAAAGCGAAGACGTAAAACCCAAAACCATCAATTGAAAGAAAATAGAACTAGCAGGTGTGATTTTTCGTTTTTCCTTTTCTTTTTCTGAACAAATCATCTGTTTTATTTCATCCCCAAGTATTCAGACGAAGATGAAGACGCTAAACTTATTTTTGAGGAAGAATGGAAGCTTTCAAAAATAACAAAATCTCCAACTTCTTCGATGGAAATTAACCCGCGGGAAGGCGCGTGAGGTGTATCATACCTCAACCCTACATAAAAGTGGAATATTCCTAACTTGTGAAACTGAAATTCTGTGCTGCTTTCAGTAGCTGAGTTTGAATGAAGCAGTGGATATGGGGGATGAAATGTCAGCCAATTATTCAATTGCCAGAATAACGAGAAGGTGGCCAATGGTAATTTTCTTTCCTGCACTGAATGTTGCTGTAATAAATGCTTGAATTATATAACATTCAACTGCTAATCCACCAACAAGAAACAGAAGTCTGTTTTTGAAGGACTTAGCATAACAATTAATGAAAAAAAGTATTGAACAAAGATCAGAGATTAATACTTTTCCAAGAAATTGACGTACTGCATGCAGATCAAAAGCAGAAGTTTCGATGAAGAATTAAAACGAATACATGAAATTAGAAACAACTAAGTATGAAAGATGTGTTAAATTTTTTGCCCTCGCGCCAAGAACAGAAGAACATGAATGCAATGTTTAAAATGTGAAAACATTCTGTGCCAAGAACACATGAATGTATTTTGTTCAAAGTGTGAAGAAATAAAAAAAAGCATGGTGTATTAGAGATGCAATGAAACTTAGAAGCATGATGTTTATTATTTTCATTTATCTTAATTTTAACTCTAAGATTATTTCGGAAATTAACTTTTTGAAACCCAATTATTATTCACTTATACACGAGAACAAAAAAAAAAAAAAAAAAAAAAAAAAAAAAAAAACAGTTTTAAAACTAAATAATACTATTTTTTTTTTTATTATTTTAAATATTGGGGTATATGATACCCCACGCGCCCGTTCTATTAACTTTTCTTGGTGCGTCTTCCGCCGGGTTAAAGAAAAGGTTTAGCTCAGACCTGTGACGGAACTGGAAGTTCAGATAAGTTATCTACAACTATACTCAGTGCTACCTCTAAGTTTGTGAAGACTTTTACCAGAAAATGTAAATTTTATAAGTCGTAGAAATATCACGAGGGAAAACTAAAAGCTAGAAGTGATCTTGTAACGAAAATTAAAGAACAGATCTTATTAGCAATTTATTTTGATGGCCGGATGAACAACACTTTGAACTCACCACCTAATCGTGACGAGTTCTGGGCAATTTTTATTTAAGAAACATAAACAAGCTAAGAACGACGTTGCTTAATGAGGTCACTTAAGGTTAGAATAAATGTGGTTGGTAATTCAAAGAAATGTGAATTCTGAAACCGAAATAGCAGCAAAGACATCGTCATGTGGACTTCAAACTTTAAAAAAGGAGTGAAATTGAGAAAAAGAAATTTTTCGACGCATAGGTTATAACGTTGCGCGCCTCTAACTAGCACGCAACCAAGAGGTGACTGTGAAAGCTTGTATAAACCACACAGTCTTATAAAGGGTTTAAGTCCCTTTTTATTCAACGTACTAAATTACAATTGCGTCCTCTTGACGCTTACAAACTGTGCCAACTAGGCAGTCAAAATAAAAATAATAACCTGAAAAGAAAATAAAGACAATATTCTAACTACGAGGCTCTCTAAAATAACTAACTCACCGCGTTTTACAAAAGCCGCAGCTAATTCAGCAGACTTGAAGCTCACTGGAACAATTGCAACTACTTCCCGCCAAGCACATAGGCCGCAACGCGGGGTTCTTTAATTCTCGATTTCTACCTCCGCGCTCGCGAAGTAAGAATAACTCTCTCTCACCGCACTTGTTTCCTTCTATTTAAATCATACTACTTCCGCTGATAATTTGAATGCTTGCGCGTTCTACTCAAATTTACATATTCTGGCATTGGCAATTCCAGGGGAAAGTAAGGCTTGACAGAAAAGATAGTTTAAACTTAAAATAAATGTTAGTTAAAATAAATATAAACCCTACATTTGCCGCTGCCAGAATTTGGAAAACTTGGAAGCAGGTCCTACAAACGACCTGTTGTAAGTTTATCTAATTCTGAACTAACTGGCGAAAGCCTCGTTTACACAAAAAAAAAAATCTTATGTAACAATTAAAATTCTGTTAGTCGTTACAAAGCTTTCTTCTTACAGCAACTTTTCCTGGACTTCATCAATCAATCTTGGTCTTTCCTTCCAGCATCTGGAAGGAATAAGTATCAGTATCTTTCTACATACATTATAATTTACACTTTCTTGACACAATAAATTTTTGTTTTTAACGTTTCGTTTTTCTTAGTTATTGCTTACTTCACATTCATTCAATTTTTCAAGCATTAATTTAACTTTACCCTGGCTCTCCACCGTGTGTGGTGTCAAACGGGAATATTCGTGTTTTAGTCTTACAACACTTCCCCTAATCACCATGATTAGAATTCAACAACCAAATAGACACACCTTACTCGACATTCTACAACTCAATGAGCTACTTTAACAGTCTTAAAAATTCAAATGTAGGTGGAGAACCCTACAAAACACATTCATTCTAGCTTCCCCCTCATTCATCTTTAAACATGCAGGCTTTCGCTCTAAAGCATGACTTTACAGTTTAATACTTAAATTTTGACTTCATTGCTTTTAAGCATTCACTTTTAGCATCTACAATTTTATGCTTCTAGACTAAATTCTACTTTTACATAACATGCAAGTATTTACATACATTTACAAAAGTTTAATACATATGCTTTTTACAATTTACCATAAAATGAATAAGAGAAAATAAATTTTTACTTTACTCATTCTTCGCCAAGCTGGCGGTACTGGAACTAAAATTCTTATTAGTACAAGAATACGAAGTTATTTTTATCTCCGGCCAAATTTTGGCTTTAACATAACAGAATTAGTCTTTCGACCAACAGAAAATGCTTGTTTTTAGCTTTTACACTTAAAGAAAATAATACTTTTGCCTTAGCTAAATAAAGTAAAACAAAACTAAGTCTCAACCGAGACATATTGACTTTCGTCAAAACATAGAACTTCGTACTTATGCATAACATTTCGGAACAAAAGAGAAAAAAAATTTATAGAAGGTTTTAACTTATCTTTGAGTTTTCGATGCTTGAAACTCCGTCATCCGTTTTTGACAAAATTGATCCCAAGTTAGAGGTGTCATGGATGTCAATCTTCTCCTTGTTGATCTCCGCGTGTCGTCCCCGTTGATCTTTCTTTTGCGTCCTCTACATGCTGGCCTCTTGACGGAGTAATCGTCTGGTTGTTGGCCTTTGCGTTTCTGCCTGGGACGGCTAGTCTTGACGTCCTCCGGTCTGGAGTCCTTGAATTTCTTCTGTTCCTCGTACTTCTGTGCCTCCTGTTGGCGTTTCAGTTTCCGGAACGGCGGCCTTGCTGGCACCTGACTCTGTGGCCGTGTGCGCGTTCTCCTTGATGTGTAATTTCTCCTGCCATCTTTTGTAGGTGGTGTTTTCGTCTTTACCACGGTTTCTTTACCCGGTTCATCTGTATTTTTGTTTTTCTTAAACGCCGGAGTTTGAAAATCCTTTTTTCTTTTTGATACCGACGTCCGGGTTGTAGAAGTGCTAGGTCTCTCTTCAGTTCTCCGTTTCTTGGGTGGTGGAATAGTTGTTGCAGTTTCTGGCCCTTCTATTTCGTTTAGACTTGAGTCCTGCAAGAAACTTTTAAGGATTTCAAAATCATTTGGATTATAATATTTTTTCACCTGGTCGGGACTTGCTTTACAGATTTCCCCTCTGTCGTTTTTAAGATATAAGACTACTCCTTTGATTTCCTGAATTACATAGGGGCCTTCAAACTTTGGAGCTAGCTTTGCCATAAAATTGTCTGGGGCACTTGATAAAGAAAATTTCCGTTTCAATACTTTATCCCCAACTTTAAAATCTGCTTCACGGCGTTTTCTATCGTAATATAACTTTTGTCTATTTCTTGCCGTATCCGAAGTTTTAAGCGCCTGATCAATTAGTTTTTGCACGTCCTTTTGTCTAAATTCCTGCTCTCTTTGTTGCACAAAGAATAATTTATCTAAAGGCGTAATTAACTTTCTGCCTAAAAATAATTCTGTTGGAGTTTTTCCCGTAGTATCATGATGTGCCGTTCTTAAAGCATAAGCTAATTCATTTATGTAGCCATCCCAGCGCTTGTGATGTGTGCTAACGTAACTGCGAATTATTTTTACAATGTTTTTATTAACTCTTTCTGCTATGTTAGCCTGTGGTCTATACGGAACCATTTTGATATGGCGTATATCAAGTCCATTGCATATGTTTTCAAATATTTGACTAATGAATTGTTTTCCGTTATCGCTAATGACTTTTATCGGTGCACCGTATTTTAAAATGTATCTGTGTAAGAATGCATCTGCGACTGTTTTGGCTGACGCGCGTTTAAGTGGAACAATTTCTATCCATTTTGAAAAATGATCTACTATTACTAAAAGAAAACGATTTTTATTTAACTCGCTCTGGGGGAAGGGACCAAGGAGATCTATGCCTAAAATTTCATTCGGAAATGTAGCGCGAATGCTATTTAAGTACCCGGCCGGGCTGTAATTAATATCATTTATTAACTGACATTGATTGCAGGACCTGACATACGCCGTTACTATTTTGTATAATTGCGGGAAATATACCGCCTCGCGTACCCTTTTTAAAGTCTTTCTGACCCCGAGGTGGCCCGCTGTTTTTTTTTTCGTGCAACTCCTTCAAAATGCTTAATCGAAGCGAGGCTGGGATGACTGGCTTATACTCAAGATTTTCGTACGTTGTTTTCGTATAGAATAATAAATTATCTATTATTTCATAGTTTTTTGCTCTATTTCTTATCGCATCGATATCTGTATGCTCAAAGCTTTCGGGGTCTTTCAAATAAGCATAGATATTTCCAAATTCAGGATCAGCTTTCAGTTCAGTAATAACCGTATCTCTAGAATCTAAAATTTTTGAAGTCAACACAGCGCATTTAAGTTCATTACCTTCATCGTCCAGTTTTATACGAGAAAGTGCGTCAGCTACATTGTTTTCCTTACCCGGTTTATATTTTATTGTGATATTATATTCTTGGAGTTTTAAAGCCCATCTTATTAACCTGGGCGTTAGGTTTTTTCCCGAGTAAAGTCTACCAACCGCCGCATGATCCGAAAAGACTGTTACTGGCGATTTGCCGAAATAAACTCGAAATTTGTGTACAGCCATTAATACGGCTAATGTTTCTCTTTCTGTAGCTGTATAATTCCTTTGTGTTTGATTCAATGTTTTACTAAAAAATGCCAGCGGATGGTTATTTTGCATAAGAACCGCACCCACCGCATAGTCTGATGCATCTGCCGCAATTTCCAGGTTTTCGTCCCCCTCAGGGAATTTTAAAACAGGGGCATTAATAAGCGCTTCTTTTAATCTTTCAAAAGCCGTGTTAGCTTCCGCTGTCCACGTAAATTTACTCTTTTTTCTTTTGATTACTAAGAGTGGTTCAACAATATTAGCGAAATCTTTTATGAAAGATCGATTGTAAGAACATAGTCCAAGGAAAGACGAAAGTTTCTTGGCGGTGTTGGGCGGTGGGAAATTCTTAATAGCTTTTATTTTTGAATCTTGCGTTTCTATACCCTTTTGCGAAATTTTATAACCGAGATATTTAAGTTCTTTAGTTCCGAACTTGCATTTTGAGGCGTTAATTGTAAGACCGGCCTCTTTTAATAATTTAAAAACTTGTTCGAGGTCATTAACGTGTTGTTCCAACGTACTACTCGTTATAATTATATCATCTAGATAAATTAAAGTTGATTTTCCTAGGACAGGCTTTAGAACAATGTCCATAGCTCTCTGGAATGTTGATGGGGCCCCACACAACCCAAAAGGCATGCGTAAAAATGCATAAGTGCCCGATTTTGTTATAAACGCGGTTTTATGTATATCTTCGGGTCTCATAGCTATTTGATAGTAGCCAGACGTTAAGTCCAAAGTAGACATATATCTCGTCGATTTGATCTGTCTAATGATCTCGTCTATAACCGGCAAAGGGTAAACTGGGAATTTAGTTATGCTATTTAGTTTTCTATAATCGATAGCAAACCTCCAAGCCCTTTTATCCGAAGGAGGAAACTCGTTCTTTTTCCTACATAGTACGACTGGACTCGCGTATTCACTATTTATGGGCGTTATTATTTTATTCTTTAACATCTCCTGAATATGTTCTTCGATGATTATGTCTTTTTGTTTGTCATAGCGGTAAGGTTTAGTCCTACAAGGTTTTTCGGCATTTAATTGAATCTTGTGAGTCACGATCTGACATTTCCCGGTTTTTCTGAAAACAAATGAGAAAAATTACTCACCACTTGCTGTATTGCTTTACTTTCCTGGTCATTCAAAGGGCTAAGGTCCAATTCAGGTGTCTCCACCGGTTCCACCACCCTCTGGTCCATCTCCAGCACCACGGAACTATCTTGAAAATTTAATTTGGCCCTCGCGGCCCTTAAAAAGTCCATACCTAAAATAAGAGAGTGTTGGAGGTGTTTCACCACAAAAATTAATACTTTGAGATTTTCCTCTTTTACCTGTATGTTTAATGATACTTTCCCGATGCAGTAACATGTTTTTCCTTGCGCCGCTATAATTTCCGTATTTCTGGTTTTAAAGAGTCGTATCCTATAAAAATTCTTTTTGAAGAACTTTTCACTCATGAAATTTCCTTCTGCTCCTGTATCGATGAGGGCTTCTACTGGTACATCGCCAACCAGGACTTGTATAATTGGTAGCTGTGAGTTTTTTACGATGACTGTATTTAGATGTCTATTTGAGGGTTTTTCTAAAACTTCCGGGGTCTGGACCCTCCCTTTCACAGGCCCCTCTAGTCGTTTAAAGCTTTCCTTTCAATCTGTATCTTCTGGGTACGCGGATGTTTATTTTCAAATTTTCTTTTTGGGCCTTGACCTTCGAGTTTTGATGCGTTAGCTTGATAGTTGTTTCCCCCATATGAGCGATTTCTATTTCTTGTTTCCTCCTTCCTTCTGGTACTTTGAGAATATGTTTCCCCTCTCGCTCTTTCCGCGATTCTGCGATTTTGAAACTTCACCGCCAATTCGAAAAGTTCCTGCAATGTGGTTGGGTTTCTAATTTCAAAGTAGTCTTGGACAGCGGGTAACAATCTTGGTAATATTATTTCAATTATCTCCGCATCGGGTTTCTTGCCATACAGCATATCCGTTAGCTTGATTTTTCGTAAAATAAAGTCCGTCAATTGTGCTGTATCCCGTTGATAGAAACTATATAGCTCGGCTTCCAGCCGTGCGCGATCTTTCACTATGGGGAAGGCCTTTACTAACGATTTTTTGAAATTTTCAAAAGTATACGTCGGGCTTCCAAATTCACCTAGAAGAAATTTGCCTATATTTTTCCACCATAGCGCGGCCTGTCCTCTTAGTGCTGATGTGGCGATGGCGACTTTTTGTCTTTCAGGCACAGGGTAGAGCTGAAAGTGGTTTTCTATACCTTCTAAAAATACGGACACCGAATTTTTTCCGTCGAAATAGACGTTTGGCTTGATTGATGCTCTCAAAGTCTGGACCAGGTATCCAAATCCTTCTAACTGAGTTGTCATTTCTTGGTGTTGTCCAGAGGCTTCCATCCAGTTTTCGGCCATTTCAGTTCGATAAGTGTTCGGGCGCCAATATAACGTTGCGCGCCTCTAACTAGCACGCAACCAAGAGGTGACTGTGAAAGCTTGTATAAACCACAGAGTCTTATAAAGGGTTTAAGTCCCTTTTTATTCAACGTGCTAAATTACAATTGCGTCCTCTTAACGCTTACAAACTGTGCCAACTAGGCAGTCAAAATAAAAATAATAACCTGAAAAGAAAATAAAGACAATATTCTAACTACGAGGCTCTCTAAAATAACTAACTCACCGCGTTTTACAAAAGCCGCAGCTAATTCAGCAGACTTGAAGCTCACTGGAACAATTGCAACTACTTCCCGCCAAGCACATAGGCCGCAACGCGGGGTTCTTTAATTCTCGATTTCTACCTCCGCGCTCGCGAATTAAGAATAACTCTCTCTCACCGAACTTGTTTCCTTCTATTTAAATCATACTACTTCCGCTGATAATTTGAATGCTTGCGCGTTCTACTCAAATTTACATATTCTGGCATTGGCAGTTCTAGGGGAAAGTAAGGCTTGACAGAAAAGATAGTTTAAACTTAAAATAAATGTTAGTTAAAATAAATATAAACCCTACAAGGTTAACAAATTACCAATAGAAATAATTTTGAGGTCTTTTTATACAGCCTTACTTTTCATGCTGAGTCTAATATTGAAGTTCGCTTTACTTTTCAATACAATATTTAGGCCTAAATTATTAATTACTAAAGCACAGAAATTATTAATGAAAAATTACATGCACGCATACAATTTTATTAGTATCATGGCAGACTTCAAATAAATGTTGAGGAAATTATGCCAATTTAAAAGAAAAAATTAAATGTTATAGACAAATTCCTGATACTAGGTGCACAAGAATAAAAATCATCAAACGCTAGCAGTCCATTGTATGACCGAAAATGAGCAAAACTATTCTGGAAACATCTATCGTGGAACGCATAATTAACGAATTAACACAAGTTGAATATGAACGGCCGGCGAGAAGATGTGAACAATAGTGTAATATGTCGAGTATATAAGAAAATAAAGAAGGACGCATGAGGCCAAATAATGTTAATTTTTACTTGATGAAAATCTTGCAGTTTATAAGTAGACATTTTTGACATATGAAATACTGGAGTAACAACAGCAATTTTCACAAGGTACTGAAGAACATTTCTATCCTTTTGTTAAAGAATATCGTTTTCCTTTCTGAAGCACAATGCATAAACATATTTTTAAGGCATAACCGCATAGTTTTTCCCTCCTCTCACATAAAGTGAATTTATTACCCTCACAACGTTATTTCGATAAAACATTCGCGCATATCTTTCTTGAATACTTTGATTATAATTATTACAAGTTATATAATTAAAGATGTTAAATAATAATAGACTAAGTTTCACCTGATAATGGATGATAATGCATTCCTTTGATGGTAGGTTTCAGGTTTAATTTTTCATAGCTAACAAGTGAGCGCTTACCTGCTTAAACGTAGGGATGGCTTTGTGAAGGATCCAAGGGATATTAGTTCACATTATATAGCATATGGGAGAAACCAAGAAATTCCTTTGCCACCACATACCCCCCTCTGAGCTAATCACTTGCTCTGTCCATATGGTGAAAGTGGAAAATATGAAGGAGATTAGCTACCTTCACAGGACTAGAACCATCGTTTCTAGGGCAGTCTGTCTAGGTGCTGGTAACGGTATTAATGTCAATATTAACGGGCTTATCCCACAGCTCACATAGCTGGTATGAGCCGGCCATATGACTAAAAGGAGGACCGGCCAAGCCAACCAAAAACGAGGAAGACAGCAGCTCTGCTGCGTCCCGCCCCCACGAAAAAAGAAAGAAAAAAAAAACTTCGCTTAAGCAATAACGTTTCGACTACGCTTAATGAAGAATTATCTATCAAAGTCTAGAAATGCCTTCATGGATGTTTTTCTAAGAGAAACCAGATGGCATTGACGTTACGCTTTGAAATATTATGAAAACAAACATTCCGTCAGCATACTTGCTAGGATTTAAACCCAAGTCGTAAGTTTTGTAATAATATTATACAATAGGCCAATTATGGGCGTAAAAGTTATTGCCTTCTTAGAACTTCGCAAGTGAACTGCCTCAATGGGAGGAAAATGAGCTAAAAATATGAAACTGGATGATTGCTTTATATTTTAGATTTTCACTCTTTTTTTTTAATTAAGAAAAAATGGGAATTTGCAACAAATTAAGGCAAGATATCCCTGGAAGGTTTTTAACAAAAATCTCTAATGAGCATTCTACCTGTAGATAATCTTTGAAGACAAACTTTCTTTTCTACTTGAGTTTGAATAGGCGATTTAACGTAAAGATATATGCAGATAAATAAAGAAAGAAATACCGGTTTTACAACCCCTTCAAAATTTATGTAGAGAGACAAACGCGGTGCTCAGAGACACGAAGAGAGATCCAGATGTAGAATTTACCGTATGTTCACGAATACCGCGCGCAGTTTTTTTTTTTTTTTTTTTTTTTTTAAGTAATTTTAATCCGAAAAATCGAGGTGCGCGGCTTACGCGAAACAAAGCGATATAGGCCAGGTAAGCGTAAGTTGGTCGGCATAAATTTATGTCGTTTTGAAGCTACGGTATCCCCCAAAAATATAACGTTACATGATGCTACTGTACCATCTCTAATAATAAATCCTGGCCAGGGATTTGTAGAGCATATACTGCCACTAGTAGTCGCTAGATATTTGTATTAATCTCCCATTTAAAGCAACACTGAAAATAATGTGAACGGAATGGCTGGCTGCTGGAAATTACACTCTGACACCTACTGGTCGCATCAAGAGGCCCGAAATAATTCGAATCTGTGGATGGATCAAAAACGCCTGGGATGGCATTTCACTAGAACTGGTTCTTAAAGGCTTCAAAAACTGCGGAATATGCAAATACGATGCACGAAAGTGAACATTGTGGAGTGTGCGATGACGAGGGAGAAGAGAATACCGGCAGTTCGGAGAGCATCAGTGATGACAGCAGCGCAGCGCAGAAGAGCGTGGAGGAAGGGTAATCTACTTTGTGTTTCCAAACTGAAAAAGTGGGAAGACATGCCATGGTGTGGGTAAGTTATCTGCCTTTGTTAGATTACCGGTAGATTTTGAAGGATCATTTAGGATCACTTTTAAATCCGTATTTAGTCCAATGAGCTTTACTTTTCAATCCATATTTAGTGCAGTGATTATTAATTTTCAATCCATATTTAGTGCAGTGATTATTACTTTTCAATTCATATTTAATGCAGTGATTGTTACTTTTCAATTCATATTTAATGCAGTGATTGTTGCCAACTGAAGCTATTGTTTAACGAATAAAATTTTACATAACATACTTAAATTAGCAATTTTTTTCTTTCTGCCTTAACCGATTTATTTCCTTCCCATTAAAATGTTACTGGGCATGTGTTGGTACGTACTTAGGCAGGGTTTGCAAGAGCTGCAGAAGTTAGTTTAGGTTTCTTTACCGATAACCATCGTTAGGTGTCATATTTCTTTGTTTCTTTGTTCCCGTAATCCGGAAAAAAGATTTTTTTTTTCTGTAAATTAAGCTTTCAGTAGAGTTGATGAAAATAGCACGCCGTATTCGCGGACATTTTGTACTTTTTTGGTGCATCGAAAAAATCGGGTGCGCGTCTTATTCGGTGGCGCGTGGTATTCGTGAACATACTGTATATATAAGTAATGTTGATGACTTTATTTTTCGTAAAACTAGAAATGTTTTTGTGGTGTTGTTGCCAAGTTTTCTAATGTAAAGACTCTAACAGATTTAATACGCAATTTCATCATTTACTCTTTACTTCGGAGAATTTCGTGCATAGTTTATATAAAAAAAAAAGAATATACTTCGAAGTCGTTTACACTTGTCTAGTTTTAATTTATTCTCCTCTATGAGATTCCAAATCGGTTACCTTAAATGCTTGTAAGAGTTTGAAGGCTGTAAGAGGTAATACCATACATTGCCAAAAGCACAAGATACATCATATATGTTCTTTGATTGTGTAAATCTCACAGATAACATTTCATTAACTTATTCTCATCCATAACAGAACAAAGAATTATCAAAAGCTCGAGAACTCATATCTGTAAGATAACTATGTGGTGATTTTAATACTTATGAGCGAAGATAAAACTTTTCAAAGCATGAAATAAAATTTAAAAAATAAAAAGTGTAATGTTATGTTTCATTAAAACATTTTTCTTCCTAGTTGGTTAAAACTCCTTTCTTATCAAGACTTCTCTAGTTGCAACAAAAACTTTGTGAGAAAGAATATTTGAAGCTTTTCCAACTTACAAAGAGCTATTCAACCCGGATTAGTGACACACACATACCAAAAAGAAAAAAAAAGTCTCTCAACAAGATCTAACGCATAGTGAAAAAAAAGTGAAGTGCACATATTAAATTGCTTGAGTTTAAACTGACTAAATGTAAAATATTTTTTCTCCTGGGAAAGAAACGGTAATGGGGTTCCAAAATGAAGTTATGTCGGTCTAAAGTTAGCTTTATTATCCATTTCGTGTGTGATGTTATTACATTAAAGAGAAAATGTGTCCTTACTCCAAAAAGGACTGGATATTGAATCCGTTAAGTCCTCCATTTCGAAGTACAAAAGGAATGAGATCTTGAAGTAAAATTCCTGAATGTTTACAGCAGCATTCCTTTCTGTGCCTTTTTATTTCTGGAAATGCTGTTTTAAATGTGCCTTTTGATAAATTTATAGCAAAGTACGAATTGCTGAAGAAACATCTTTTAAAGAAAAGTGTAACAGTCATAATGCAGTTTAAAGTTTTACGCTGAATACTAGATATGCATTAAAAACAGAACTTCAGCAGCTTTTTTCAATTTTCGCAGATTATTTATTAGCAATTTATGGAACGTGTATTCAAAAGTGTTTAGGCAATTTGCTATTAGTTAATTAATTATATTATTGATATAAATTTAAATAGTTAAATCCAAGACTCTTTACACTTGTGTCTCAACAGCAGTTACTCTAAATGCCTAATTACTCTAATTGTTTTGCTTGTTTTAAACCAGAAAAATTCCGTCCGAAAAAAAGAAAGTTCTTGAAATACCTACCCTTACGGATATAAAAGAAAGTTGATGCGGGAACACCAAAACTTATACCATAATAAATTAATCTTTACAAATAGTTTCTGTGTACTTTTGAGTTAGTCGTTTGTCGAAGGTTATCTGCTTTATGGACCAAATTTGCGCTCAGTGTTACCAAGTTGAATTCTCATATTAACGGAGCAGATTAAATGAGACAAAGGCAGTGAAAATTATTGGAGCACTTGCTTTTATGATGGCACAACTAGGATCAAAGTTTGACCTATCTAGAACAACTTTCGGGTGCGGATCACAGCATATGATCACAGCAATGGATGATAATGCATGAGTTTTCAGAAACTTTAGAAGTACACAACAGAACATGGATCGACCTGTATAAAGGCTTACGAGTATTTGATTTAGAACGAACTTTTAATCAACATGATGATCTATGGGCCGAATATCGATATTAAAAAGTCACTGTTTCTCTCTTCCTTTAACTCCTAGGATACAGCTAACTGCATTTTATCATGCACAGCATTAAAATGGTATTTTAGTTAAGCATCAAACCGATGCGAATTTACATGAAGAAGAGAGAATCAATTAGGAATCAATCCAAATGAGGGTCCCCTTTACCTAAAGTGATGTTGTGAACTGATTGGCTTCACAAGTCATAATATTTTGAACAATTCTCCCACTAATCACCAGAATCTTCGCTCAATTGTTACTATTAGAATTTACAATAACTCGTTAATGAACTTAATGAAACACATCCCTTTTGAGATATTATACAAATTATACAGATTATTTCAGAGTCATATTAGACTGTAAGCAGCCTTCAGGGCTGCTTACAGTCTAATATGACTTAATCGACCTTCAAATGTTGTTGCATCTACACTAAGATTTTATATCTTATCCACTGCAAGCCCCCTTGAGTAACATATTAACCACCACCTTGAGTTGCAAGCCACTTTGAGTAACGATACATTTTGCAGTAGAACTCTAGATAGGTACACTTTCTTTAGGTGAATGAGCTGATTTGTGCTGAGATCAATCAAAAATCAAATTTCTGTTTATTAACATTTGATTTATGTTATAGTGGACGCTTAGTGTTTTTCTTATAACCAGCTTATAGCTTTGTACTAAGTAATATGCTTCTGAACATTCCAGGTACAACCTCAGTAAATTAGTATAATAGTTTAATTATTCAATTCGTAACTTTATAGGCAAAGATTCATAATACTAGGCTCTTAGGACCTAGAAATCTAGGAAACTAAAAAAAAATAATCAATTAACTGTATAATTTCTGGTAAAATCCCATAATAATGCAACTGAAAGAAAATTTCAAAGAAATTGAATGGTAAATCAATACAGTTATGGTATGGAATCTGACAAAAACGAACATCGTTTAGGATATTGGCATCATATTTTGACTCAGCAAGGATTTATACAGCAAGGATTGACTCAGCAAGGATTTTACAGCAAGGATTTATAGTTCTGTGTCTTACATTTTCAGCTGCAATTATGGTATGATTGGATTTTTAACTTTCTCTGTTTTCTTATAAACAACTGAGCGATTAATACAGAATTAGGTGGACTTAGTCATCTCAGCGTATTTATGTCGATACCATAAATTACCCTTAAAAATTCAAGTTGTTTTAGTTCTTTCTAATCCATACAGATTTTTTCCATAGACTTCCATTTCTGTTTATCACTTGCAGAAGTTTTTCTAAGCTCTCCATTTTGCCATAAACTGTGAAATTTTCGTTTAGCTCAATTTTATTTAGAAAATGAAATGAATAATTCAAAAGCAAAGAAATTTCTGAAATAATTATTTTTAAACGTGAAGAGTTTTACATTATTGAAAATGAAATGAAATGTGAATAGTTAAGCAACATTATAGTGTACAAGATCTTCACAAACCTATTTCTAAGGATGACTTTATGTCGAAAAAAATATGAATAGGAAGTGAAATTACAGTCTACACTGTTTGTAAGAGGACAAAAAATCTACTTCTAAAGGATTTGCATCCTAGAGCAGTTTTATGATAGTCATCTTCTGTGTAAATGATCGCAATTGCCCGAGAGAAAATAAGAAATGATATCCTTATTTCTTTCGTCTAGAACTTGAAATGTGCTATTAAAAGAAGAACTTAAATTTATTTTTTCCGTCTCATAATTGGCATCGTATTCTGAGTTGTAGCTTCAGATCTGTAAAAATCAGTGTTTTCAGTGATACACATTTTCCTTCTAAACTTCAAAAGCAATCACCAATAATTTTCAACATAAAGGCAAGCTGGAAAAAATGTCAAAAAGAATTTTAAGGGAAAAAAGTGACGTCTGAATTGAGTACTAAAATTATATTTCAAATTTCAGTGACTAAAATTTTTAATAATTTTTATATTTGTTAATGTAAATTTTATTATGTATACAAAATGATATAATTTTAATATTTATGTGCATATATATTTTCGTCTCGTAAACCTGATATGAAAATGTGACATACAAAGCTCCTCGAAAAATAATAATAAAAAAGCTCCTCGAATTTTTCTCGCTCTTTGGGGTATATTCTTACTTTTTCTCAGACGAAAGACTTGGTACTGATTTAAGAAACTGTTTTATAGTAATAATAAAAAACACAAAACCAAAAAAAAAAAAAAATCTGAAAGGTAAATCTGAAGGAAATCCCCCCCCCCAAAAAAAAAAAAAATTCTGAAGGAATTTTAAATTACGTCCTCGTACTCGTACGTCCAAAGGGACGTTTTTGTAACGTTTTATGAATTACATATACTTATTAAATATCATTATCTTTGCATTTAAAACATAAAATTCAGTTAAATAATTCAGTTAAACGTCTAAAATAATTTTAAAATGAGCCTATCTTTAGAATTTCCGATACACAGTTCCGCGCGCTGGAAATAAAAGTGTTTTTTCCTTCTCGTAGAGTGTTGCCATTGCTCGCTTTGAAACCCTTGAGTTTGTTAGTAAAAAATTCGTTGAAGTTTTACAAAATATGAAATCGATAATAAAACAAATCTCCTATTTGGTCTTCCACATGCCCATATTCGTAGGAGGATGACGTCATTCAAAATTCGATGGCTCTATGTATCGTTGTTTTATCACAATGCGAGAAATATACATACATTTATGCAGATTTTTTATTATTTAATTTCTTCAAATATAATGCAGGACTCTGACATTTTTAGGCAACCGTTTAAAAAATGGAACGGACATTTACAGTGATTCAACGTAAAATCTCAAAACGAAATTAAGTCCTTCAGGAACAAAGCACCTTTGGACAAAAAAAAGTGAAAGCTTTCTGATTTTACATTACGCCCAAAGGGCGTTTTCTTGATGTTTTGTGTGTTACCTTTATTTATCAAATATCATGTTCATCGCACTTAAACCATAAAATTCCGTTCAACAGCAATATCGCAAAATAATTTTAAAATAACATATCTTTAGATTTCCGATACACAGTCTCATACGTTGGAGATAAAAATGTTTTTTTTTTCGTACGGTACTGCTATTGCTCGCTTTGAAATCTTTGAGTTTGTTAATAAAAAATTCGTTAAAGATTTACAAAATATAAAATCGATAATAAAGCAATTCCAAATTTGGGCTTCCAGGCGCCCACATTCGAGTGAAATGGTACGTTATTCAAAATTTGATGTCTCTAGGTACGGTCTTTTTATCACAGTGCAAGAAACATACATACATTTACGCAGATTCTTCAATATTTAATTTCTTTAACTATAATATAGGGCTGTAATATTTGGTCTCATCAGTTTGAAAAGTAAACCGACATTTAAAGTTTTCAACGCAAGATAACAAAACGCAATTAATAATCCCGTATGGGCTCACGCTGTTTGGGCTAAATATAACTTGCTACACCTTAAATTTTCTGTTTATAGCTATAAGTAACTATCGCATTTTTTCGTGAATGCTTTTACAGTTCAGTTCGTTAATACGTCCTGACAATAATTAGAAAATCCATATTCCAGACCTAGGAAGGGAATTTTTCCTTTGACTTTTACAAATGTCATATCTGTATATAATAAACATACGAAAGTGTGAAACAGTTTTTAATTATGATAAAATGTGAAAAGATTTTATTTAGCTAAACACATGATTGAGTATTTTATAATTACAGCACCAACCTGGATTTAATTTTTGCGAGTAACTAGCTTGTATTTATGCGACATAATATAAAAATCATGAGACTTCCACGCAGGCATCCACTTAACCAGCATAAAACAAATCCAGGATAACTATTTGCTTTAGGTGTTTTTTACTTCCTTGTACGAAGTGAAAAGGAAGTATTGTAATCGCGAAAAGTTTCAGGCAGCATATTTCAACGAAAATATCCATTTTGACCGCTATCGAATGCATTTTAACGATGTTTTTGCGTCATATCTGTACGTGAGGACAGAATAAAATACTCTTTTCCTTCAAAAAATTCTAAAATTGCTTTAAAATTAATTCTGAAGAGAGTTTTTCGTGGCGTCTGTACGAACGTATGTACGTACGTGCGTACGTACGTACGTATCTCGCATAACTCAAAAACGAGTAGCTTCAGAACGTTGAAATTTTGTACACAGGGACCGCTATAACATGTAGATGTGAACCTCGTATTTTGGTTGCAATCGGCCGCACCAAAGGTATATAAATATATTTATATATATATCCACTCTGTTACCCGGTTCAGTGATCTCAGTTTCTTTACTCTTATATGTTGGTAAATTGTACATTTTTTTCTTTAAAAATGATTGTATTATGTTGTTTTTATCTTCCGGTTAAGGTTTTTATGCCTTTAGTAAATCTGTATGCAATATTTTTAGAATTATCAACAATTTTAAAGTTGTCTAAGTGCCGCTAAGCCTTTTTTTAATGGCGGCC
Organism: Stegodyphus dumicola; assembly: GCF_044657685.1. Classification (NCBI taxonomy): domain Eukaryota; kingdom Metazoa; phylum Arthropoda; class Arachnida; order Araneae; family Eresidae; genus Stegodyphus; species Stegodyphus dumicola. The sequence continues at coordinate 21,220,796 of NC_140771.1, read as the reverse complement.
ATTGATGTTTACATTTGAAACAGGAGATTGTGGATTTGTTGCCAATCTAGAGAAAGATGGCTTCGCAACAACAAAAATAGCGCATTCATTTATTATTGCCAATTAAATCATGCTTAATTCTTTCTGGAATTTTTTCGCGGAAATAAGTGTTTAAGATTTACTTCGTAATTTTTAATATAGATATTTTGAGTTTTTATGTATTTTTGCCTTCTTGCAAAGTGGGAACTGAATTAATTAAATGAGAAATACTCAATCGTCTGCAAAAAACTGCTTCTTTTTTGTTTTGTTTGCTTAAATTCTTTTATACATCCTTCTAGCTTTATTATAGTATTTGAATAGAATATGTGGCAACGATTATATAGTTCTATTCTTTAAATGATATAAATTTTGTGAATTATGAGTTATAATATGAACGAAATATATAAGTTAATTGTTATACGAGTATGATTATTGGATTACATAACAGTTAACTTATTTTCCGTTATATAATTATTATATAAGTTAACTGTAATATAATTATTAATACTGTTAAGTGAATCTAGCGCCAGAGTGTCGCTATGATAAACAAATACTAGAGTGAATTTTAAAGAATGCATTTATTCCATTGTGGTTTATGCGCTGTCGGCGAAGTAGATTTAATTCAATCCAATAACTTTAAATGAAATGCAAGAAAAAATGCGTATAACTTAATATTCCAATTTAATATTCCAATACAAGGAAGTCATGTGGTGTACACATCAGATTTTTTTAATTCATTAATTTAGTGCGGAAACTTTGCATGGCATATTTATCCTGAGTTCAGATTAGATAAACGTAATTTAGAAACTTTGTGAACAAACAGCGGTGGAAGTCCGCTGTAATATAATAAGATTATTTTATATCTCCTAATTTACACTCATGTCCATAAATTAAGGATAATGCAAAATCAGGCAAAGGAAGAGTTAGAAGCAAAACAAATTTGACTTATTTGTAAAGCTTATTTATTAAACAAAAGGTAAAGAGCAAAAAAAGATGTTATATGTTTGATATTATTAAAAAAAATTAGCGATTTTTCTCCCTAAAAAAAAAAAAAAACCTATTTACAAAAACCCAATATTAGATGGTTGGTATGATTGTTAATACATTGTATGTCTGCCAGATGATTCAATACAGTCCGTACAACGCCTAGGCATGCTGAGTATCAAATTATCGATCTGATCTTGGGGATATTACACCACTCAAAAAGCAATGCTCTCCGAAGTTCCGGTAGACATGTAGGAGGAGGTTGACGAGCTGCAAATCGTTGGCCAAGCATGTCCCACACGTGCTCTGCTGAATTCAAGTCCGGTGAGAATGCTGGCCAGTCCGTACGGGTGCGCGAACGGGCTGGCTGCATCGTGGTTTTCCCCATGTGTAACGTGTATACGAGCCAGTTTCCCTTAGAAAGTCCTCCACAAAGGCATCCCTCCCCTTAGGCAGATAGCCCTAGTGTGCTTTGCCATAATTAAATACACCACACCACACCAACATACGGGTGATATCTTCCGACTGAATGCATTCGCTTACGATGTTTGCACGGTGATGACGGGCGTTGTCATCCATAAACACAAATTGTGCGCCCATGGCGCCCCGAAGCAAACGTACATGTTGTTCCAGAATGACGTCCCGATAGATTTGGCTTGTCATGGTTCCAATTTGAACATGCAGGTCAGTTCTGGAACCCGGAATAATTCCACCCCAAACGAGCAATCCTGCACCACCGTAACGGTTTCGTTCAATGATGTTTTCTTGGTGGTAACGGGTACCTGGAGCTCTCCATATGAATGTCCGGCGAGAATCAGACTGCAAGCTAAACCTGGACCCGTAGGAAAACATCACACAAGCCCACTGTTGCAGTGTCCACAATGCATGCTCTCTACTCCAGGCTAACCGCAGGCGACAGTGAGTTGTTGTAAGTGGAACGCATCTGACAGGTCTACTGGCATATAGACCAATCTGCCCTAAGCTCCTGTACACGGTCTGCCTTGAAATTGTCGTACCAGTGGCTGAAGAGAGCTGACAAGACAGGTCTGAGGCTGTGCTCCGCCTGTTTCTTTTGGCAGTAACTGCCAAATACCGGTCCTCATTCGCCGTTGTAACTCTGGGCCGACCTGTGCTGTAACGTCTACTCACATTACCATCATCTTGGAATCGTTGCCAAAGCCTGAAGATGACACTCTGGGCAATTCCAAATTCGTCTGATACTTCCAGTTGGGTACGCCCACATTCCAGACGGCCGAAAATTCTACCACGTAAAAAATCATCCAAATGCGTCCTTTGTGTCATAACTATTCGGTTATTGCACTGAAATGCTTATAAAGCGCCTGCGAACAATTTTACTTCTTTGCCTGTATTCCTTATATATCACTCTCTTATACTCTCGTTATTGTGACGTACCATCGGTGTTATCTGGTTACTTCCTGAAATTTGCATATGATTCTTGAAGATGTGTGTAGTGATTTTACAGGTGATATATTTATTTTAGAGTTCGACTTCCGCGTGACTCCGAATTATCCTTAATTTATCGACATGAGTGTAGTACGAATAGTATTCACAAATACTCATATAAAACTGATTAAAAAATTCTAAAATTTATATGAATAAAATTTTTGATTGTGTTTTCCAGGCTCTTTTTACCTTGATCATGCTTTGTACTTCATTCTGCTTTTACTTATAGTCCTTCATACTTCACTGTATTCCATTCATATATTTCGCAGCTCATTCCCCTCTACCAATAGTCTTTCGTATATTTTAAACTATTACAATACGCAAGTATGCGATTATAGACCTTTTGAATATCACGAGTTAATATTAATTTTCCATTCCACTATAGATTCCAGGCGGGTTAACTTATATCTGTATACTGGAGTAGCAGGAAACTATATAGCAGCTATATTATGTAGTCAGCTGTAAAAAGTTGGGAGTAATTGCTTTTAAAATAAATAAAATATCCCAATTCTTGCAACAGTCACATATTCAAAGATCATAACGGGTTTAAGGTGTATGAGCCTCCTTAAACAAATCATTTTGTTCTAGACTAAGATGCAAAACAATCTGTATTTGTTTATAAATTTCTAGTTAATTTTTGTGTCCTTAGCTACTAGAAACTTTAGACAAGTATCTAGCGACTATTCGCTGGTGTTCTTACAGCTATAAAATGGAAGTCTCAAGAAGGGTTAATGTTTTAGTCGCTCAAAGAATTAGTAACAGACGGTCCCTCTCGCGCTTAAAGGAAAGCCTCCACTTGGGGTTTAACTTAAGATAGGAAATAAAAAACTAAACTAATTCTAACTAGCTAAAATTTAGCCGAAGATGTACAAAAGTAACTAACCGAGTTGACCTGTAATTAAACCTCATTAGTGAATACTAACAGGCACCTCAGACTACGGCTGCACGTCGTACGATAAGCTAAAAGCAAAGACGTGGCCCGAAGGCAGATCACCTTCCTCTGAGTACTTCTTAGTTCTTCTCCGGAAATGAATGACTTCCCATTAAATACTGATACTACTTCTCATTTACATAAAACGCGATACTGAAATCTCATTCTGACAGGGAGATTTAGGTGAAAAACAAGAATTTAAAGGAACGTATTTAAAAATTAAAAATACCTATTAGAAAATTAAATTAATCCCAACATCTTTATAGATATATTTTAATTGCCCAATCTTATTATGAATATAGCAGGTTGTAGAGTCCAGATGGGTTAACTTCTATCTGTATACTGGAATAGCAGGAAACTACACAGAAGAAGGGTTTAAACCCTTTAATTAACTCTTTAAAATTTACAATGCGTCAACTCGACACTAACAAACTTCGCCTCTAGTTGAGTGGTAAATGAAAGTCAGATAATTGAAATTAAAAGTTGAAACGTTTAATAAGCGATAAACTAGCCTGCAGGGATCAGCGAGATCCCGAACTTCAACCCTCTTCTAAGCTAGTGGCAGCAAAGCAATGCAATTAGACCACTTGAACCAGCAATAATCAAACGTACCTACGGCAGAGACGGCAGCTAAAGCCCAACTCTCTCTTTCTCCTACCGAAACTCGGCTTTTAACTACTTCCTACAGCATAGAAAATTTGCATGCGTTCACGCGCGCTACAACATTTAACTATTCTGGCTCTGACAATTAGGGGAATGAAGGCTTATAAGGAAAGTTTCAAATAAAACTTTAAATTATTAGTTAAAATAAATATAAATCCCTACACCATTTCAAATTTTAATTAGGGAACCGTGTAACATTCTCTTCCAATGCTCTACTTTATAAATATATATTATTCATTATGTTAGAAATTAAAACAATAAATCAGAGTGACATGAGCAAGGAAAAATTAGTTTAACATTTCATGTTATGTGTGAATTTGAAATGCTTGTATAATCCTATGTAAAAAAAATAAAAGTGAAAAATAGAAATAATTAAACGAGGTGACAATGAAAAGCTTTCCAGCCTTTTTCTTTCTCTTCATTTAAAGTTTGAAATAGTATATTATTTACCCGAAAAAGAGTTTTATTCTTTTAAATCTTTTTATCAATATTTCTCTGTCACTCTCTCTACTCTGTTGTAAATAAGACCAACATTTCCGACAATTTCTGCTGTAAAATATTTCATAAAGATCGGTAGATATAATAACATAATGAAATGGAGTAGACTATGAAAGTAAAATTTAACTCAAGCATAAAAGTATGAAACGATAATGTTAAATTTTATCAGTTTAGTCTTAAAAACTGAAGTTCGAAACGATAATTTCGCTTGTTTTTGATAAATGAGCTTGACAATTATTTTACATTTTACATCATTATTTTTTATTTGATAATCTCTGAAGTTGTATAGAGTTGATACAGTACTTAATAATTTGCAGTGAGGCTTTCCAACACCATGAATGAGAGGTGTTTCGAATAAAATATTCCTTCACTTTTGTACTTCCTTTATTCGACCATGACATTTTTCTTATTATTTGTTTAGTTTCCGCCGCTTCTGGCCTCGCGTCGATATGTTTGATACTTTTATTCTTCTCTTTCTTGTTTCTTTCCGCATGAACGTCCCCCAGATCTGGGGCAAAAGTTCATCTTAATGACCAATAAATATGGTATTTGAGTCACATGGTGTTCATGTCACCCGATCAGAAAGCGCTATTTTTAGAAGGCATTATTTCAACAGACTCTAGTATTGAAAAGACAAACAGTAAATCTGGTAAAATAAAAATCCTAACATAGTAAAAGAATGAAATTTGGCCTGGATGCTTGACTCACAGTCTTACCAACACTGGTTGATGTAGCTACGGATGGATTGAAAACTAATGAAAATATTTTTTTTTTTGAATGAGAAAAGCGTCATGGAAATCCAGTTCAACATATAAAGATACTTTATAGATAAGTTTTGCAGAACCAAAATCATAGTTAAGGTTCCATCTATGATTAGCTAACGAATATGTTTTTGTTCTTTTCATTTTAACATAGGATGTGTGTTGTTTGATGTTTAATCCCCTTTTAGCTTGGCGGATATGTGACAAAACACATTCACAAGATGTGGTATGAATTTCCAAGGAATTAAAATAAGAGATGAGATTTTTAAGAATCGCTTGGGTGTTCCAGGAATTCAACTTCTTTCAAGTCATTTTCTGACCTGACAATAAATTGTTGTTCGATTATTAAAGCTACCATCATCTGCGATTTTTAACTTTAGGGGATTTATAGAATATCCTGTCAATGAGGTTTGCCATTTTGACCAGTTTATTGAAAGAGTTAAAATTTTACTCCAAGAAACATGTTAGAAAATAGAAATAAGTAAATCTCTCATAGCTAATCATTGTTGGACTTTTAATCACAAATCTGACTTTAATTCAGCAAAGGTTGTAAGGTCCCTCACTTGAAATTCTAAGTTAATGTTGGAAGTGAGGAACCTAGGAACTGAAAAGCGAATAATCGCTAGAGTTCGAAGACAGGAAACAACAAGAGAGAAGGGTAAATAACACTTTATTATTTCTATAAGATTTAACAAAACTCCGCCTGGGAGTGAACGAATAAAGTCCGCACTTTGGACTTGAACTTAAAAGACTAAAAATTAAACTAAAACTAAGATTAACTAACTAAATATAGCCAAAGCTATCAAGGTACAATGAGAGTTGGCCCCTTAACCTATTTTACTACGAAGCTTAGCAAGGGCCTGAGTACGGCCGAGCGTATAACAGCTTTGAGAGAGCGAGTGGCCAAAAAGGCAGACGCGCGTAGTTCAGAAACTCTGTTTCTCTCTCTGTCTCAGTAAGTAACTTCGTGGTTTAAATACCGCTCCTTCTCATTAAATATTCAGCAAATTCCTAAACTACGTTCTGGCCGGAAGTAGTAAGTTGAAGTTAAGAATTTGACAGGAAAGGAACATTAACTTAAAATTTAACTGTTAATAAAACTAACATAATCCTTACAAGGTTAACCTTAAAAATCCTCATTTGGTAAAGTATAGACCCTGAATCTTTTTTTCGCACAAATTTATCTTCTTTAACGGCATTAATTCCGTTTCGCTCTTCTCTAACGCTTTTGGAATTTAGATTCTGAAGCTCCATTACTGATCTGCTCGACAGTTAGCTTTACTGTATTGTCCGCTTTGTTCCGACTATTGCTTGCAGTATAAAAGCGGTTGTCGCTCCTCCCATTCTGCAAAACGCTTGTTCTTCCTATGTTCCTGAAGAAAAGGACCTGTGTTTGACCCGTTTCAAATCAAAAACGCGTTTTTTTTTTTTTTTTTTTTTTTTTTTTTTTTTTAGTCCAGAGGGGCCTTTGTCCCTGAAGGACTCTTGTTTTCGTTTTGAGATTTTGCGTTGAATCACTACAAACGGTGAATCTTTTTTCAAACTGTTGCCACCAAACACTATCGCCCTGCATTATATTTGAAGAAATAAAATAATGAAAAATCTGCATAAATGTATGCATATTTCTCACATTGTGATAAAACAACGGTACATCCTAGGCACGCAGTCGTAAATTGCACGAGAAAAATACGTGCAATTTACGAACGGCACTTCGTATAAAAAACGTTCAAGTTGAACGTAAAAATATTATAAAAAGTGTCCAGAAAAAAATAGTAGATATTTACGGATATTTTTACGCTACAATATAGGTAAGTTTTACGTAAAATTTAGATATTTTTATGCGAAAGATTGCGGTTCCTTCGTGACTTTAACGTATAATATACGTAAATCTCAGGAATTTACGTATACTTTTAGTAAAAATTTACGTATATTTATCGCATACACGTAAATTTCTCCAATTTTTTGCTTCACATATGCGTATATATTTAGTAAAATCTTGAGTAAATCTTCCCGATCTTTTACTGCATATAAACGTATATATTTGACAGGAATTTACGTAGATATTCCCCGTATTTTGCGAAAATGTGCTTATTTTAAGCTCATATGTTTTATATAAATCTACGTAAAAATTTTCTGCATGTTATGATTAAAAGTAAAAATGTCATTTTTATGTCAAATTTTTACATATACGCCTTTTAGGTACGTACAACAAAATAGAATATATATGTAACTGGATAATTTAATGCGCTAGTAAATGCAATAAATAAATAAATAAATAAATTTCTATTCAAAAATCACGTTACACTTAAAAGCTGAAAATCAATTTTCATATTTCATTTCAAAGTGACTATAAAATATACAATAAATTTCGTAAACATGAATTCTATGTTTTAAATCAATTAATGCTACCGTTCATTTACATGGCATAAAAAATGTCCTCCAGAAATTGGAGAGTTCAACTCAGTGCTTCTCGCATAATAACTGGCTTGCGCAACAGTTGCCCGAATAAAATTGCGTTGTATGAAACAGACCTTCAACCCCTCAGTTTAAGAAGAAATGCAGGCCTCGTAAAATATTATAATAAACTTCTCGGTTACGGCTCCCAGAATAGAACTTCAGAATTTCTGCAGCCCTGGAGTAATAACCAAAGACTTAAAAAAAAATAGTCCACTTTGTCAAATTGAGTATGCTGGTATAATTGACCGTAATGTTGAGCAACATTCCTTGAAACAATGTTTAGATCCGTCTGAGGGACTCCCTGGAGTCGGGTTCCATGCGGAACCTTCGTCTCTAGTTTCCAAGAAAAATGATATTCCGGCCCTGTTACGACAATCTGCCTTGGAAACTATACATGCAATTCCCGCTGAAGCTACCCTCATCTATACTGATGGGAGTTAAAAGCGAGGACTCTCTCTCCGGTAGTGGTGTTGTCATTAAATGCACAAATGGAAATATTGTTAAAATAAAGAAAAGAAATTCTGACTTCAGTTCGGTTTTTAAGAGTGAGCTTATAGCCATCGAAGAGGGACTAAATGCTGTTTTGTACTTTACAGATCTTAGGGCAGTGTGGATTTTGTCTGACAGTCGTAGCGCTATCAAATATCTTTCAAACTGGCAAAGAGTTGGTGATAGGGCCGGAGCTGCAATTCTTAGCAAACTTAGGCAGGTCTCGTCACTCTGTGAAGTGCATCTTCAGTTTATTCCTTCCCATTTTGATATATGGGGGAATGAAATCGCAGACATTCTGGCGAAGGAGGCTTCTCAAGAACCTTTGCCAGTTATCAATTCACTGACATATCTTGAACTGCATTCCATTAGAAGCCATGCTGACAGGCAAATTTGGCTCGTTCCCCCAAGTCATCCCTGGTATCAAGCTGATTGTCCTGGAAGATCCCTTGCTATGGATTGCGAAAGATGTGTTCAGACAACACTTTCCCGATTCTTCAGCGAGCACCTGAGGGGACTTACTTTCGAGAGTGGTATCAAGATGCTCACAATTTGTTCTAAGTGTCACAATGAACCCGCATCACCGGCACATATCCTTGAGTGCCTGGAGTTGTCTCTTGTGGACCTTTACTGGTCTTCTAAGCTTGTCTTCGATTTTTTAAAGGTGAATGGACTCGTGGACCTTGCCTAGTATATACCTAGGCATGGAGATTAGTAACAACAACAACAACAAAAAATGTCCTTCGGAAAAACAAATAATTTAAAGTGTTTAGCGAAATTCGTTTATTTAGCGTATTTTAAATCGGGAAGCTTTCAGATTTTTTTTTAGTCCGTGTACATTTAAATATCTGTAAACTTCGTGGGGTCAAACAATGAGTGTCGTTATTTTAAAAACGAAAAGTCTGACAAAGCTCTTCTCATATAACATATTTAGGGGGATATGAATCTTATTTACGAGTTAGCAAAAGAAACCCGAATAAGTATTCCACTAGCATTCTAACACAATTAATTGATAGTATGCATCATCTACAGTACAGTAAAACAAATTAACTAAGTAAAAATATTTCTGAGCGTTTAACTAACTGCTTTTACTTTTTATTTCAATGAATCGTATTTCAATGAAAATATTCATTCTGCTGCCCTCGAATTCATTTGAGCAATGATTTTACGTGACATCTGTACGTACGGACATAACAATGAACCATTTTCCCGAAATGAGTTTTAAAATGAGTTCCAAAGTGATTTTTTCATGACGTCTGTACATACGTACGTATGTATCTCGCTTAAGGATTAGCCTCAGAACAAGTTGAAGTCAAAAACGATTAGCTTCGGAACGTTGAAATTTTGGATTTGGGACTGCCATAACATGTAGTCGTGCACTTTTTTTTAGTTTCAATCGGCCACATCAAAAGTATATAAATATATGTATATATAAATAAACCCACTCTGTTGCCCGCATCGGTGAGCTCTGTTTTTTTTATTCTTATATGTTGGTAAACTGTGCATGTTTTGCTTTAAAAGTAATTGAATTATGTTGTTTATATGTTCCAGTTAATGATTTTATGACTTTAATCTGCATGCAGTAGGTGTAGAATCATCAACAATTTAAAATTTGTTTAATTAGCACTAAGCCTAACGAAACCGGTATTTGTTTACATTTGTAAACACTTAGAATTATGAATTAAGTCAGTTTCTGCGCTTTCAGTGTCTTTTTGCCAAAAGGGACCAAAAGTTTCATTTTCGATCGCCGAAGAATCTACTTTCTTACCCGCTGACTCCATAGCTTGTTTTTTGTGCAGAAACTTTAGTTTTAATTGAAAATTTTTTTCAGCTTCTTAAGCTGTATTTAATGTTTTATGTTTTTCTCCATTTTACTATTTTTAATGAAGATGTTTTGAGTTTTGTGTATGTTTGCCTTGCCCCGAAGTGAGAACTGAATTAATTGAATGAGAAATATATCTCCAATGAAAACCGAGGAAATAAGGTTAAATGAAATGCAGCAAAAATATGTATAATTTAATAGATCATACAAGGAAGTGACGTAATGTGGTGTCCACATGAGGTTATTTTTAATTAATTTTTATACATAATTTTTTATTTCTCATTGACATCTTATTTGACATAATTCTTTACACATTTATTATTCTTAAAAATTAAATGTTTGTATATTATTTACTCAAAGCTATAATTAACTGAATAAGAGTAAGTTTCATTATATTTTATTCAACTACTTAAAACTGTTACTAGTAATAAACAGCCGCTAGTTATAGTCTATTGAAAAGCATCATTTTTATGTTTTGTGAATTTCTCTGACATACATAAATGAACGAATCTAATGTCCTTATTATGTAAGAAACCCCGAATGACTTGGAAATCCTGCCTTTTTATAAAAATCATATGTTAAAAACAAAACATTAAAATCCTACCTACAGCAGCATTTAAATCCATTATTTTTTCCAAATCATTGGGGAATGTAGCAGATGTATATTAGATCGATTTGAGTGGAAGTATGATAGAAACATTTGAAGAATGCGCTTTATTTCAAAATGCTACAGAAAATAATCGCTAAAATTCATCTCTGAGAAAATCGATGCATTTGCAATGGTAAAACATAGTTTTCCATTTAATGAAATACGTAAATACCGTCGAGAAATAAACGTACATTATATCGACGAAAGGAAAGTGCAGCGGTAGGCGGTTTTATTTGTTTTCTTGTTTCTTTATTTTTAATGAAAAGGTATGTCTAGGTAAGTGCATCTCAGAATTTTCGAAATGTTTCTGCAATCTAAGTAGAATTATCAATGCACAGATATTTAATACTGCCACGTTATGATATTAAAAATCCTGTCATGTTATAATATAGAAAATTGTGGCATGTTATAATACATAGAACACACTAGATTATTCTGATTTTAAATCAAGAGTCACTGATTTGGAATCAGAACTATCTACAAAACTAAGAAGTGTTCTAAGAAATATGAATTAATTTTCTCACGTTTTAAAATTTAGTACCGGGAAAGCCCGTCTTATGAACATGGCGTGGCCAAAGCAAAAATTATAAGTTTTATGCTGTGAAAAACTGAAAATAAAATTAACTTTTAATTTAAGGGGACGGTGTACTTTAAAAATTAGATTTTTAAGTTTTTGTGTTTTCAACAAGAAATTTTACATATACGTATTATAACATCAGTTTATAAACTATATGCTCAAAATTTTAATTGATTTTGAATTAAAAATTTTTAAAACAAATAATGAATTTTTTATTAAGTAAAGATTTAAAGTGCTCCTTGCGCGCTAATTTTCAGTATTTTTTCCTAATGTTTCCTTTAAGTTTGTTATAAAGACTTGACAAAAGTTTTTGTGCATCCGTTATTGAATATGATAGATCAAAAATTTTGAAAAGGGATTTTTGTGTACTTAAACCCAGTGTTCGGAAAAATATCACCTTCTGTTAAACATTATTACAAATTTAAACTTCTTAATAACCTCACATCTCAAAACGCATACACAGATCTATTGTAACATATATAAAAATAGTTTCTTCCAAATAGCATTCATTTTTAACTAAAAATGAGACGCATGGAGCATTTTCAAGACATAAGAAATGCGAAAACTTTTGTTTTGAGAAAGACCAAGTTTAAAGTTTTTCTTCAAACTTACCTTTAATACATGGTCATAAGAAACAGGACATTAATTTCAAATATGAATATGTAGACACTAGATAACATTTTCGTATCATTTAATTATTTTTAATCTAATAATAATAATATGAGAAAAATAAACATATCGCAAATTGGTTCGTGATTCGAAGTTTGAGGTCGAAACAATTAATGCATTATATAAAATGAAACTTTTAAAATTCACTCGCATCATGTGTTTAACCTTCGTTTGTTACATTTACAGTATCTTTTAATGCTTTACAATATTTTTTACTATTTCCGTTTTTTTTTTTTTTTTTTCGAAGCATGTAAATGTCTCTTTTTGCTTTCGTTCAAGCGACGTTGATCACGCTTTTTTACAATGACTAGAGAAAACGAGATTGTTTTCTCCTGTTCTAGGTGTATAACATTCACATAACCAAAGTTAAATTCATTAAAAAATGTCAATACTAACATTTTTAGCCTTTTTCTCAGAAATAAACGCTTCTTTTGGGCAAATATATAAATTATTACAGCAGTAAATAACTGTTGATATACTACTTTTTTTTTTTTTTTTTTAGATTTTTCTCCAAAATTTAAAGGGCAAAGTTTACGTTTTTTACACATTTTAAATGCTTGTAACTTCTTTAAAAATTAGAATATTTGAACTCGGTTTTTTGCGTACGATGTAGTTACGTATATGGGATATTGTAAGAGTAAAAAAAAACCAAACCAAATTCAATATTTTGGTTGATTGTTAGCTATTTTAAAGTCCACCGTCACCTTAATGTAGTGTACACGAAGTTGCTAATTGCGACCAAATCAAACTTTATGATTTCTAGCTACACCTGAAAAGAAAGAGCATAAAAATATTTTAGTATGAATGAAGTCAGTTCATTCTTTCCAAGCAGCAATCAATTCGTAAATAATTTTTTTCGTTGCCAAAGCAGGAAACAAAACTTTGGACTCTTTACTTTAATATGCATATGTATGACGTTATAATTTAAATTTAATAAAACACATTTTTCTCAGTATCAATAAAAGAATTAACGTGACAATAGCACACCGTTTCAATTACCTTAGTATGAAACAAAGCAGTTGCCAACAGCATCTATTTATTTTAAATGCTGACATTAACGAAGCTTTTTCAACATACAATGACGTCACGTAAAATCGCGTGCTTTCGTCAGCGTCAGCAGATGACCTGATATAATAATAATATATTTAATGTTTAATAATGTTATTTTTATTCAAATTTTGTAATTATTATTTTTTTATTTAATATTATTTTTTTATTTACGATTTCAAAGAGAGCAGTGGCAACACTTTTCCAAATAAAGCATATTTTTACATCCAGCTCCCGAGACAGTTGCCACTCAGAAAAATGAGGAAGACATTTAGTATTTCAGAGTTCTTTTTATTTAATATCTCCGCTGATTAAAGTCGCACGAAGATGAGAATGTTTGAAATGCTTTCTCACGAATATTTGGAATCCGAGGGTTAATTCTCTCTGGAAACTCAAGTCCCCAGTGTTCCTGAGGAAATAACGTCCCCAAAAACAAACAAACAACCCATATTCTACATACTACTATACACTCTATACCATACATTCTTTGTTATTGCTGGTTTGTTGTGTTATCTTTCTGCTAATAAAGAATACTATACATTCTTTGTTAGCAAAAAGAGCATTTTTAAAAATTTCTAATGGATTACAAAGACATAAGAAACAAAGATGAAAGAATGTGAGCAATAATGTATGATTTAAAAAAAATAATTACAGTGCTAAATAAGAAATAAGTGTATCGCAATAATAAAATGTTCACTTATATAAGAAAATTTCATCTTCTCTTAACCAGTTCACCGTTTGCCCCGAGAGAAATACGTTCACAGAAAAGGCATCGTCATCCGTTACGTCGGCAGACTCTCGTCGGGGTGAAATTTGGTCTGAACCGTAACCCCCGAGACACATACGACGCAGCGACGTTTTTCCAACCCCCACAGAATGAGTCGAAAATCAAAAGGGGTGATTGATGGGTTACTTATCTTCTCAGCGGTGTTGCATTAGGATCACAGCGGGGCTGTTTCAGGAAAGTAAAGGATGGGGACACTTTCTTCGACAAGCTATCCCCTCAACATCTTATGGGATCCACAACGGCTTTCTCCTTTTCTATTAACGGACAAAGGGATTTGAATGCTATCCTTTCAATTCTTAACGATTCAATTCTTCTCTTTTGTTACAGGCCATCAAGAAAACAATAAAACAAAATTCAAGGATATTTCAAATACTAGCTAATGTCCTTATTTTTACGTTATATAAAGCTTTTTCTTGACAATTAAAAATTACATTTACATTGCAATAGATTTGGGGTTAGGTGCAGGAAATGGAAGTGGGGTGGGTGCAAAGGGAAAAATATCTGCTCTAAGGATTACACCAGTCTTTGTGTTTTATGTTCTTAGGGGGTCGTTATTCACCATCCTTCAGTGTGACAGGTACGCTGTTCAATCTGATTTGAACAGAACTTCTAAATAGGCTTTCACAGGTGGTGAAAGGGGGAAAGAAATATTCTGAACCCAGTTTTAGACACAAAAAGTTTACCTTTGGATGCGAAAAATAGCACGAAATGTTTACGATTTTCCTAACGGCGAACTGGTTAAAACAATTGAGACCAAATGGGTTCAATATTATTTTAAACTTATTCTAATTAATATTATAAGTTATTCATTGAAATGCAGCTCACGAAATCGTGGAACTACAACGTACACGAAAAGAAAAAAGGTGAGATGCGATTTCTCAGTCTAATAAAAAATAATTTTTCCCTACATGAGCATTGTATACAGTGCCAGCAGCAATAAACAATCCCAGCCTGTCAAGTGATAATTATAATCCGTCCATGTATACTGTTATGTCATACGAGAAACATATGTGCAGTCATCAAAATTCGTCCCAAAGTCTTGGAATATCCTGTCCACTATAATGGCTTGACCTGCGTGCGTTATCAGGTCAAAAATATTCCTGGAAGCACGTACGGAAATGTGGTACATAATTGCCTTCTCTAATGAACTTTCAGAGAATGCAATTGAGTGAATTAAGATCGGCAAATCAGGTGGCCAAGAAAGAAGTTTGCTATCTCAATTTTCAGCACGTTCGATCTGGCGCTGCGGAAGAATGTGAATGAGAAGTGCAACAACTTGCCCACAAAAGTCTTTACCCGGAATTTATTTTCTCCAAAATTGGTAGTACTAGACATATACTTTCAGTTAGGAAAACGCATTAAATGACTAAAATTTTCATGTTTTTGCATTTTTAAATTTAAAGAAATGAATTTTGTAAAATTTACAAAATTTAACTTTTTATACGTTGCACTGTCCCTAACCTTACATTTAGAAGAATTTTGTACACCTTTCAAAAAATAAGATCCAGTACGATTGTCTCTTTTTCCACAAATATTGGCTGAGATATTTGACATTAAAATCAGAGATCACAGTGCGGGGTCGTACACAAATTGAGAAATCCAAAATTTTAAGGTACAAGCACTAAAAATAAAATTTCGGTTAATCTTTCTTCAAATTATGGTAACTTGGCGATTTTTTGGCGAAAATTTGGCGACCAACCCTGCTACAGCAACCTGCTAGTTTTTTTTTTTTTTTTTTTTTTTTTTTTGGACGCCATTTTGTTTTCACGAGGTAAAGGCATGATATTTTTTTTTTTTTTTTTTTTTTTTTAATAAAAATTTTTTTCTAACAATCTGGTAGCCGAATTACTCTTATGCTAGAACTTTTATGGAACAAAAGTGCTTAATCATGACGAAGATTAGGTGCGAAATTGGGAGAAAGTGCTGAATCGCCCACTGTTTGCCGCGTTTTTTAGAACTGCACATACACGGTATCCATGTACACGTCGACCTATTTTCACTTAAAGAAAACATCCCATAATTGCACAAAAATGGCATTGCGCACACTCTTGGCTTTATCCATGTACATTGCTAAAGTCCTAGCTAGTAACCTTTATCACCTTACCAAAATGTCGCCAAACTACCTGTTACCATATTCCAAAGATTAGCCAAAATTATAGCTAAAGCATTCAGTAGTTTTTTTTTTTTTTTTTTTAACTTCATGTATTCAGTTAATTTATTCAGTAACCTTTTAACGTAATGCATTCAGTTAATTTATTCAGTAATTTTTTAACTTGATGTATTCAGTAAATAAAATTTCGGAAAGTATTTTCTAGTATTGAGAATGTAGGTGGCCAGCATTATGTACGCAGATTCATGTGAGAAATATTAATCAACATGGATGTTTCTAAATGGAAATTTTATTCACAGAATTTGTAGTCTAGAAAACTGCAATGCTTCTGAAAGCCTTGAATATTGGAACGCAGCCAAAACGTAATATTATTTGCATCAATATAAATTACAATTTTTTGTATGTAAATGAATTTTTGAACGATTACCAGAATATGACATTAAAGTGATAAAATTTCATGAGAATAACTTCATATTTAATTAATTAAACCTTTTTAGAATTTGAAACATTATAAGCAGCTAGCGGGAAAATAATTTCGGCCTTCAAAATTTAGCAAAATTACATTAAAAGTAAATAATCGGTAAAGGAAAATTAATCGGTAAAGGAAAGGATTCAATGATCGGTAAAGGAAAATAATCTAATTATTCTAATGTATTATTAACCGACCCTTCAAGTGCAAAATGAAAGAGACGTCATAAGTCACGAATTTCAGAATGAAATACACTGAAGAGCCAAAGCGTTATGGCTACCTACTCAATAACTCGTATGTTATTGAGTAGGTCTGCAAACCTACTCAATAACTGAAAGCTGCAACTCGCCTTGGCATGGGTGCCACAAATCTTGGTAGATGACTGGAGACATGTTGTGCCAAGTGTCTAAGAAGTGGTTACTCTGCTTAGACGAGATATTCCGACATAGTAGTGTTAGAGCTCTGAGCCGCTGCTCCATGACATCCAAATGAGCTCTATTGGGTTAAGATCCAGCGCGTTTGGTGGCCAGCGGGTTAGGACATTAATTGTAGTTAACCTACATGCTCCTTGAACCTCTCCCAACGCAGTTCGAGCCTTATGAGTTGGGGCGTTGTCCTTCTTGAAGGTTCTATTTCCAGTTGAGAAGACAGACGCCATGTAAGGGTGCAACTGATTGGCTGGTATGTTCAGATTGTTCGCAGATTTCATAGTGTATTCTGCCACAACTAAGGGTCCCAGAGCCGTCCATGAGAACGCCAAAGCATAATATCGCCGTTATCAGAATATCTATGATCTGTTGCACAGGGTAGGAGCATCTGTTAGCCTGGAAGGTGGCACACGCTGGAACGTGCATCGACGTGATGAATGAGAAATAGTGATTCATCCGACCAGACAACCATGGTCCATTCTCGATGTTCCCGAGCCCACTATAGGATTAGTTGACAAAGGACGCTTGGTAAACATATGCAAATGAATGAGACATCTGCTGCGTAGTCACAGAAACATTTTTCACTCAGCTGTATGTTCCGAAATACTTGCATTGGGCTTGCATTGTATTAGGCTGTCAACTGAGCCACTGCCGGGCGCCTATTTAGCTGTATAAGGGGCACAATCTCCGACGTCTTATTTTTATTGACATGTGGATGTTCAAGTCCTTGGCGTCTATTGCTGGTTTCACAGTCATTTATCCATTTTGCTTAAATACTAACAACGGCAGATCATGAACAACCAACCTACCAGTCGCGCAGTTTCGGAGACAGTCGTTCCGAGTCTTCGGGCCATTACAATCTTCACTCTATCAAATTCTCTTAGATCAGCAGCCTCTCCTGTTATTCGCAAAAGTAAATGAAAGAATGAGTTCTTACCTTCTTCAGCAGCAGTTAAATTCCATTCCCACTTAATCAAACTCCACATTAACCAGACAAATTCATTGGAAAATTTGGGGATGAGGGTAATAATATGGCTCGTCAGTAGTTGTTTTCGTAAGGGAGTTAAGCAATTTTCATTTTATTTTTATAACTAAGACAAAACTTTCTTAACTATAAGAACAGGGAGCGGAAGAACTTATAAAATATTAAATTTCGTTATTTTCACAACATTGATTCCTTTAAACATGAAAAGACCAAAAGATGAATCTTTGCGTCATTTAATGCATTTTTATACTTGAAGATACATCTCCACGGTTAACAGTGGCAAAAATAAATGTCGAGTAAGGACGTTTGTGGTCGCGGTGTATATTCTTCTGAAAATGATGCAGAGCTCCTATCAAGTCGTTGAAGGTAGTAGTCATACTCGTTATCCATTTTAAAAACAAGCATATTACCAATATTTCAGAAAATCAGTCATCAGTCGCAGTTACTTCAGGGAAAAGAATGTTATACATATGCTGGCGGGAAAATAAAAGGCTTTGCACTTTTCTTACTCATTTCTTTGACTCTCAAAATTTATTAATTTTTTTTTTTTTTTTTTTTTTTTTTTTTGCGCAGTGTATATATGATGGCTGATTATTTTTGAAGCTTCAAGTGAGAATGGCCACATATTAAACACTCCAGAAAAGGTCATAAGCAAAAATATTTATCTTAAATGTTTACCGTTTGGTAAAAAGTTTAAATATTTGTGTGGACAAAATTACAAAATTTAACTTGCAGTAAGTATATACAGATTTTTGTATGAAAAAAACTATTCTTTGGGAATATTATGTTTGATAAGTTTTCACTTTATTTTCCTTTATATGCATATTTTGTAAGACTTTTGAGATAAAGAGCAGATATCCTGCAACTTAAAAAGTTCACGTGTTAGACAAAGGCCTGAGGTTATTTTTAGATTCAAATGCCAGAATTTAGTCCAAATCAAATGACAGATCTAAGACAACGAAATTGCTGTTCTCTGTGTAATTAATACAACGAGATCTTACTTTTATATAAATGTATATATTTTAATACTCGTATATAGATATACAAGAATAGTATGAATCTTATTTAAAGTTCTAAAGCATCATAATGGTACTTCTATAAACCATCGTTTAAGTAGAAACTTCTCGAAATTATCTTCAGCATTAAATAAGTGTAGCATGTATATTTCACTAACTATGCATTTCAGGCAGAGCGAAATCTTGCACAAAGACAGGAACAGTTTCTATAATTGGATGCAATTTTACAGCCATTATGTATTAATTAATCACCGAGCTGTTATTTGTTTCGTTTAGTACATCCAATGTGAAATTTAGCTTATTTATTCCCTTCGTTTTTGATAGCTTAACTCCACATAAAAGTTGCAGAAGAACTGACGTGATGTTGAAATTAAATCCTTTGAAAAAGAATAAAATATCATCAAAGGAAACTGAGAAGTATAAATAAGGAAAAAAAGTACAATGATGGAAAAAAGAGAGAAACTTGAAGAGAAAAATATTGAGCAGGAAAAAAAGTGAAAACAGAGCCGATAAATTAAAATTAGGAAAAATCTCTTTTCATGCCTCTTATTTTCTGGTTTATTTAGCAATAATTTTTAGTAAGCCTAAGTTTTTTACGTATACCTTCAAATATTGATTTTTGGGATCGTTCGCATCTCTGATAAGTCTTTTGTTGCATCATTATTTTTTCCTCCGCATTTCGATTATTTCTTTATATCAATCTTGTTATTCTGTTATTTGACCAACTCCATTTACTGTATCGCAGTTATTACGAAGTAAAAAGTCTTTTACTTTTGTAGCTAAGCTATCAGTTTTAAATAAGTATAATTACCATGCAAGAGTGATAAATATAGAAAAAATATAATACAGAAGATTTAGAAAAGGAACTGTATTAATATGTATAAATAAAAGGAGATGAAACATAATACCAAAGAAAGCAACGAAGAAACAAAATATATTTCTAAAGCTCTTTTTCAGTTTAAGATGGCGTTGAAAATGAAAACGGTTTAATAATTTAACACAAAAAACAAAGCGATAGTTTCTAATCGATTTAAGGCTTTGAAGATGAAATCTCTTAGAAAGCTTATTAAAATATTCAGCATTGTTCTACTCGTATCTGGAGTTATTATTGTTTTCATTTGAAGCTATTTGTATCTGTTTGGAGTTAATAATATTTTTATCCGTAGCTACATTTTAAGTACTTTAAACTAGCTAGTAAATTACCATAGTCCCATTGGTAATGGAATGAATAATGCCATCAAATACAGGCAGTGACAAACCTTCGTTAACGAATAGGTCACTTTACTAGACATTCACAAAAATCTACTAAATCTCTAGATAAGGAATGGCCAACCTTTTTGGGAAGAGTGCCACTATCTGAAAAAAAAAAAAAAAAAGAGTTATGTGTGTCACTTCCATCTTTTCTAACATACTAAAAATATAGAGAGGAAAAAAAAATATTTATAGGCTGATTATGGGATTGTATGCAAATAGCATATTGTTTTATGTAAGTCTGAGTAGTGGACATTTAAAAATAATGCAATAAATAAAACAAACGTACAAACTAGGGTTTTACTGTTAATAAGTATTTTTAAAGCTTCAGTGAGTTAGATTTAATGTGGTTTTTGAATATGTAGTCTTTTTGACCCGGTCGTATATATTAGAAATAGTTCCTGAAAATGCTAACAAAATAAGATGTTTTATGTGCATATCAGCTAATCTTGAACGATATTTTGATTTTATTATGTTCAAAATTAAAAACGTTTGTTCACAAACATATGTTGCTACAAAATTACGATAATATCTGACAGCCAAATGGTGTAAATTTAGGAAATTGCTTGTTGGTACAAATTTCCAAAATTCAATATATAATTTGGATTACTTGCAGATAAGTTCAATATATTTGCTTTTCAGTGTAGTATGCTGCTGTAGGTCAATAACTACGATTTGGATTTCAGCTGGGTTACAATTAACGTCTTGCAGAGAAAGTGAATTATTATGTTTATTTTAATGTGTTTATGTGTGCATCTGTCAACGGAGTTGATACAGGCGATATTATTATCTTTTCAAATCTTTTAATTTTTCAATAAATATTCGCGTGCCACTGTTAAAACTCCACCGTCCCCACTGTGGTACTCGTTCAGCCGGTTGGTCATCTTTGCTTTAGATCGCTGAATGGGCTACAAATACATACCCATTTGGCCGACACTCTCTTAATAAAGACCAGAAGTGGGGTTCCGTTCGTTTATAAGTCCATCTTGTATCCCTAATATTGCTGAAATGGTAATACGTAGTGTAAGTAGTTTATTACGCAAATGTTATTTTAAGTTATTTCTTTTGCAACAGCAGATAACTCATATTAATTTGACAAAGATGTCGCAAGAGGTAGATAGATTTCGAGTTCTTTTTACCGGTATAAATTAATTAACCTCTTACATTTCAAAATGCTTTCTGGTTGGTAAGTTAATTATCGAAGGGATATCCGATAGCGATACTTCCCATCCAGAAGCTTGGGATAAGGCTGAAGTGTTTATTATTTTTCTTTTGCTAGCGTAATATAGGTCACTTTCCGCTGTTCGTTGTTGTTAATGCTGAGGCCGTGAAATAATTAGAGAATTTAGCCATTTTTGGTAAATATCTAATCTCCAAATGACATTCTGATCTTTGGAAAGAGAATTCTTATATTAAATATGTTGTTATTTTTCTATTTAAAAAAAGCTAAAATGTCTTTCACTGTTAAAAATTTAATCACTAATACGATTTCTCACTTTTGTCCATACCCGTAACAAAAACAACTGCCAATTGCTTGGTTTATTAACACACATCAATATATAATTAAGAAGAAAATCATATTTTTTTTTTTATTCGCAGTGGCCCAAACTTTTCCACCTTTACACTCTTTAAGTATTCATACAAATCGTAAATACTTTTAAAATTTATTTAGGTTTTAACACTGTAGTCTTCTTTCGTTCGATTCTTTGACATGGCGTGTAATAAACTGAGCATCTACAGTGAGTTCAGCTTTACGAAGAAAAGCGCGAATAAACCTTAATTCTTAAATACGAATTTAGTTCTTGGAAAATTAATAACTACAGTTCAATCATGATTTAAAAGTTTTGATTAACGCGATTATCTTTCTTAGGATTATTATTTCAAACCAGATTTATTGCAAGTGTCTCGAGTATATACTCAAGAGCCAAAACATTATGACAAGCCCTACATTTTGCGATGAACGCGCCTGGATGACCTGGAAGGCACGTGATCAGGTGGAAGTGGTATTTAACTGCTGCTGGAGAGTCTGAAGAATCATTCTTTCACTTACTTCTGTGTGTGATGGGAAAGGCTGCGGATCTAAGCAACTTCGATAGAAGGCAGATTGTAATGGCTCGAAGGCTCGGAACAAGTATTTCCGAAACTGCACGACACGTGGGTTGTTCACGATCTACAGATTTTAGCACGTATGAAATGTGGATGAATGACTCTGAAACCAGCAATAGACGACATGGTGTTGGACGTCCACACGCTATCAAAGCAAAAGGTCGTCGGAGACTGTCTCGCATGGTGAAGCAAAACCGGAGCCAGATAGTGGCTCAGCTTATAACGTTGCGCGCCTCCAACTTGCACGCAACCAAGAGGTGACTGTGAAAACTTGTATAAAAGATAGAGCCTTGTGAAGGGTTTAAGTCCCTTTTTATTCAACGTAATAAATTACAATTGCGTGCTCTTGACGCTCACAGACTGTGCCAACTTGGCAGTCAAATAAAAATAATAACCTGAAAAGAAAGTAAAGACAAGATTCTAACTACGAGGCTCTCTAAAATAACTAACTCACCGCGTTTTACAATACCGCTGCTATTTCAGCAGACTTGAAGCTCACTGGAACGATTACCACTACTTCCCGCCAAGCACATAGGCCGCAACGCGGGGTTTTTCAATTCTCGCTAACTACCTCCGCGCTCGTGCAGTAAGAATATCACACACCGAACTTGTTTCCTTCTATTTAAATCAGAATACTTCCGCTGATAATTTGAATCCTTGCGCGTTCTACTCAAATTTACATATTCTGGCATTGGCAGTTCCAGGGGAAAGTAAGGCTTGACAGGAAAGATAGTTTAAACTTAAAATAAATGTTAGTTAAAATAAATATAAACCCTACAAGCTGACAGCCGAATACAATGTAGGGCCAAGTAGAAAAGTATCGGAGCACACTGTTGGATATGGGGCTACGCATCAAACGTCCCACTCGTGTGCCTTTGCTGACCAAGCGTCGCCTGCGCTGGGCTCAGGAACATCGCGATTTGTCCATGGATCAGTGGGAGAGAGTTGCCTGGTCAGATGAATCACGGTTTGTCATTCATAACGCCGATGGCCGTGTCAGGATACGCCTTCTTTCAGGCGAACAGTTGCTCCCTCAATACACAGTAGGTCATACACAGGCCGGTGGGGGCGGTATTATGCTCTGGGGGACGTTCTTTTGGGCGTCTCTGGGACCCATGGTTATGATAGAGCAGACCATGAATGCTAAAGGGTATCTGAACATCATTGCGGACCATTTGCACTCTTACGGCCTCTGTTTTCCAGCTGGAAATGGAATGTTCCAACAGACAACGCCCCGTGTCACAAGGCTACAATTGTGTTGGAGTGGTTCCAGGAACATGATGTTGATTTTCTAGTTAATGTCCTGGCCGCCTAACTCACCGGATCTCAATCCGATAGAACACATTTGGGATGTCATGGGACGGCAGCTCAGAGGTCAAAGACCACCAATTCGGAATATCTCGGATTTGTGTGACCGTTTCTACAACATCTGGTACAATCTGTCTCCGGCCAACTATCAAGGACTTGTGGCATCCATGCCAAGGCGGGTTGAAGCTGTGTTGCGCGCCAAAGGTGGCCCAGTGGTGCATCAGATAGGTCGCTAGGAGCAGTTTTCTTTATGACCATTCTGTTTTGTCAAGAGATCAGATAGTCAAATCAAATTTTAAAATTTATTATTTTATATTTAACTTTAAAAATCAAGCTTTTGTCAGAAGTTTAATATTAGGGAGCACAATTTTGAATGCGATGTCGTGACAGATTTATTCTTTTCAAAACGAAGAAAAAAATGAAATTGGACACCAAACATTAAAGACTGCTAGAAAAACGAATAATTTCGAAGGAAATGGAACTAAGTGTCTTTATGTACGCATATAATAATCGAAATTAATCTTCAGTTGCTCATAGATTTAAGGTCATAGGTATGGCATGGTGTCTTTTTACAATTAGTTAAAATTGCCCCACTTAGACTACGTTATTTTGCCTTTTAGTTCGTTTTACGGACTATTAATCGGTTATTCCCTTTAATCAAAATATTTTATGTGTCACAATCTTTAATGTAAAATCGAATAACCAAATTAATACGAATGTCTTTTTTCTTTGGCCTTTATCAAAACATTTGAAAATATTTATAAAATATTAGAATATTTTCTTTTTCACCTGAAGAAAATTAGTTATCCTTATAGAAAACTTCCTTTTGTTTTAGTGTATGATATAAATGCATGTGAAATAGCAGTAGAATCAAAAAAAAAATTAAGGAAAAAATTTGAAAACAGGAAATCTCCAGAATTTCCGATAGACAGTCTCGTGCGCCGGAGATAAAATGTTTTATTCCGTACAGTTTTGCCACTGCTTGCTTTGAAATTTTTGAGTTTTTTAATCAAAAGCTTGTTGAAATGCACAATAAAACAAATTCAAAATTCCAAATTCTGACTTCCGGGGGCTCATATTCGGGTGGAGATTTACGTTATTCAAAATTTGATTGCTCTAGGTACTTTTTTGTTTTCACAAAGGCAGAAGCATACATAACTTAATGCAGATTATTTATTATTTAATTGCTTTAAATATAATACAGGGTGGCAATATTTGGTGGAAACAAATGGAAAAGTGATTCAGACTTTTATAGTGATTCAATGCAAAATCTCGTTTTGAGAATAATAGACTTTCTTGGCTAACGCCATTTGGGCTGATACGAACATAAACAAAATTCACCTTGTTTTAACATGCGAATAAACGGAACTGCTATAAATTAGATTAGTTCAAACTAGGGATTAATCGAATCGTTCTCCCATAACTGAACTCTTAAGCCTCAGTTTTAGTATTTGCTAAGTATAAATGAAGAAGGAAAATCCTAACCAGCTCTAAGATTTGTTGGGGAACAATATTTTGTTAGATCAGAAGTTTATGTAGAAGTATTTGAGTGTAAAAGAGAAAAAGTCATCATTTACATCCATTACATCATTACTTTACAGCATCTCCTTCTGTTAGCCTTAGTATCGTAAGTCGAGTTTTATTGTATACTTTGACTAAAATGAATAATTTAAAATAGGACAGTATACTCGACTGCTTAGATTGACACATTTTTCTCTTATTGGATTGTTATATGTAATGGAAATATTCTGAAAAACTGCCTTAAAAGTGAGCTTAAAAATTAAAATTTAACCTACGTACATTTTCCCAATAAAATTCTGAAATTTCCTCATACATGGCATAAAATAAATGCTGAATTATATTTTCATTTTCGTTTTTGCTTTTCTTCATTTTTATGAAAAAAGTGAGATCAGTATATAAAAGGGTAATGTCCTAAGCAAACTTTTGTAAAAGCCAGTAAAACCTGTTCTTATTTAATGAAACGGATGCTACTCTAAACAACTCTTGACAGATGATCTTTTATATAGTAAACAGTCATTCTACATAGTCATAATACTGAACTTTATTTTCAGTATATTTTTTTCTTTTCCTTTAACGAAAACAAAAATAGTCGCTCATTCTTAATATTGGTATATAAAAGCGAAATGTCCTAAAGCAGACTTTTGTAAAAGTCAGTGAAACCTGTTCTTATTTAATGAAACGGATGTCACTCTGAACACCACTTGTACAGATGATCTTTTATATAGTCAACAGTCATTCTACATATTCATAATACTGGACTATATTTTCATTTTCTTTTTTTCTTTTTTTTCTTTTTTTTTCTTTTCCTTTCCCCTCTTCCTTTTATTGAAAATAAAAGTGATATTTCTTTCTTAGGTATGTAAAAGGGAGATGTCCTAAGTAAACTTTTGTAAAAGCCAGTAACACCTGTTCTTATTTAATGAAACGGATGTTACACTCAACAACTCTTGACAGATGATCTTTTATATATATAGATATCTTTTATCTTATTTATATTGTCAACAGTCATTCTACAAAATCATAATACTAAACTATATTTTCATTTTCTTTTTCTTTTTTTTTCCTTTCCTTTCTTCCTTTTAATGAAAAGAAAAGTGATCTCTCATTAATATTGGTATGCAAAAGTGAAATGTCTTAAGGGGTATCAGAAACTCCTATACCAACAATGTTAAATTGGCCATTTTCGATGTACCTTTTCTCAAAATCTGCTGTAGATACAAGCTTGAAATTTTTTCTGTAATTAAAGTATACCTATCTGATTATACCGAAACGAGCTTTTGAAGCATTTTGAATTTTAGAGTAAATTACAGAATATTTTGTTAAGCATAGTAAAATTTAGCACTTTTGTCACACAAAAAAAAATTAAAAAATTTTTTTTAAGGTTTATTACAAAAAGCTCATTTTAGTAAATATTAGAGAACCTAATAAATAAGCCATAAAAAGTTTAGATACCTGTGAGCAGTAGTTCCTTAGAAAAGGTACATCGATTATAAAAATATCACGTTTGGAGAAAAACGCGTTTTTATGTAAAAATCCTCATTGATCAAAGCAATAGATGACAAATTAAAACTGGATTTTTTTTACAGCTCTAACTTTCATAGAGATTAAAGAATGGTATTTTTAGAAAGATAAGAGTGTAGAGAATTTGAAAATGAAAAAATCCGAAATCACAATTTTTTGAAGAAATGAAACCGATGTCACTCTCAACATCACATTTGACCTTGTACATAGTCAACAGGTGTATTTTCCCGAACTAATTAACAAGATTAATGTAAGGTTTGAAAGGTAAATGTATGCACACAGAAAACTAGCTGCTGTTTGGATCTTTTACAATGCAACTATGTGGATCCTTTTTTACCGAAAATATTACTAAGTCAAACCAGGAGACAAAAATCTGCGGTGTTCATTTTTGGCTACATTTTTACTTTTACGCAAGGAACCAGAAATATAAATCACTTCAAAATACCATTCACTGGCTACACTATTCTATACCATACAATCATTCACGGCAAAGATCGAAAGATCGAGCTTTATTATACCGGTTTCTTTTATTAAACGTTTCTATTGTCGATTTCTGTGAGATTCGTTCTTCATCCAGAAAATGTCTTTGTTAACGCACAAGTAATTTGGTGACTAAATGGTTCGAACTAAGCTGATAATTTATAAAATATGACTTGCCATTTTTCACTGGATACATACCAGCAGAAAAATTGAATTTGAGAGATAAATAGCTTAATATATAAAAGTAATGACCGCCAATTCATCACGAAGATATAGTTCAAATATATTAAATGAAACATGTGACATACGCTTTACAATATCTAAAAGCGTATCATTATTTGCAAACAATTATAGCTGAATGTGTTGCTCTTGACAAAATCATATAAAATATAATTTTACCACGTCCTGTGGCATTTTAGTGGATAGCATTTCATATGTCTTATGATTTCTTAAAAGTATATCTTAAACTGACAATGAATAATTTAACTTTCAGAATATTCGGCCTTTAAAGAAATTATGTTTTAGTTCTGGTTTCACCAACAGATGGCGCCACTTGCTTATTCTTGTCCAGGCTTTCTTATCTTATCTAATCATTATTTCCTATCTTGTTCATTTGCGGTTTTGCAGCTGAGGATGGTGGTTCGGTAAAACCATCAAAACTAGTCCTGTGAAAATTTTGCAAATATAACGCTGATTTTTGTTGTTTGACTTCTGAATTTCAGAATATTCTCATTCAGTGCAGAATTTAAAGGCATTTAAAACTTATTAAACGATATTATAGATACTTATAATGCGTAATACCGAATGTTCTTGTCGTTAGATATATGGCGAGTATTGTAAACCAGACTTTGACACCGCTGGATTGCTGCAATTGCTACTCATGAGGATATCACAGTTTTTAGACTTTCAACATACATACGGAAATCTTGGTTGTGTTTTTAATGTCTATTTTTGCAAGTCAGTATGTAGTATCCTAGCTAAATTAGTGTTCCCTGAGAGCTAGAGTATCGAAGACCAGTGTGGCGACTATTCGCTGAATTCTTGTAAGTAACAAGTTCAATGAAGTGAACTTGAATTTACTCTTTATTCCAACTCAAAATAAATGAAGAGAGGGCCCCTTCTTGGGCTTACAAGACGCCTCCACTTGAGCTTTATCTCAAGATAGAAAATTTAAACTATTCGAATCTTAAATAAAATTAAATAGCCGAAGCTGCACAGTATCAACTAAGTTAGTCTTTATTTTAAGTTCGCCAACGTATAAAAGAAACAGAAAGCTTAGACTTGCAGCAAACAACGTGGCCGAAAGGCAGAACACGCTGTCCTACTAAAGTGATCCAGACTTCAGCTTAAATACTCGTTTTTACCTCGTTTATATAAGCCGTAATCTGGAAACTCATTTTAAGAGGGCAACGTAGATGAGAAATGAGAAGATGAAGGAAAGGCTTGTTCCAAAATGAAAATATCTTTAGAAAAATTAAGTAAACTCTATAAGTAATTTCTGGAATGAAAAATATGAAATCTACATCAGAGGATATCCTGATACCAGAATGAGTGCGTTGATTTGTAAACCCTAAGACCATATCTTGCCAAACTTTGTGAAACACATCAAGAATTGATTTCTGATTCATAAATTGATGGTTGAATTACTTTTCAATGCAGTATTCTGATTCATAAATTGATGGTTGAATTACTCCTCGCAGTTTTCCCTGCAAATATTGCATTTAAGTCCTTTATAAGAATGAACGGTATTAATCAACAAAATTTAATATTCTAATTTTTTGTGTGCTATAGGTTTTCTCGTCTTTCCTTTCTTTCACATCACTAGAGCAGTAGTCAAATTAATCCTCATGCGGTTGTTAAAAGAATTTAAGTGCAAAATTTGCTCTTAGTACTATAAAATGTTAAATGTACAAAAAATTTCGATACATATTGTAGGTAAATTTATTAGGTATTAATTTTATTTATTGCAATTTGAAAGTGAAATATAAGCAATTAAAGTCAAATAAATGATATTAGAGAGTGACGATTATTTTCTTCAGCTGGTATGACTGCAACAATAGCGGTGACACTTTCTAAAATATAAGCGGTGATTATATGAATTTCTTATTCATTAAAATTTACCAAAAGTTTTTAGTTAGTTATTATTTCTTAAAGACTTGAATACAAACTCCAGATTTTTCAACAATTTTTAAGCAATTCGCCTATACCTGCATATAATTAAATATTTATTTAATTTATATTCCATCCATTCATACCTAATTTAAAGTAAGTCTTCTAAATGTATTTAGCTATTATTAAATGCGCATATTTAAAACGGCAGAACTATGAGTAATTTATTAATTGACACCATAAGTGTTATCATGTTATTCCCATCAAAGATTCTTCTGATTATTCAATTTTAAGTCTCTAGATCTGGCCCACTGTAATAGTTAAAAACTCGTAATTAATTTACATAATAAAGGAACTGAAAAATTCATATTACTTTCTTTCTCTGAATAATACTCAACAGGGGACGAGTAGATTGAATTGGTACACCATGACTGTTCTAATTAATTCAAATCCCGTCAAACGAGCTTGCTGAATGGGCAGTTTAAGTGCTTTCCCAGTATGTAACTTGAATACAAGTCAGTTTCCATTAGAAAGTCTTCCACGAAATCCTTCTCCTTGGCAAAATTTCTAGTGTGCTTTCCCGAAATCCAAATAATCCAATCGCATCCTGTTCTCTGAGTCTTTGATGATGAACTAAATGACCTAAATTTTATAAACAATTAATTACTAACATCTTGTTGTTGATCTGACTAATCTTGTCTGAACTCAACAGAAGAAGCCCACGAAAATGTTCGTTGCAAAGACTATAAAATTGCATCTGTCTTTGGCAAAAGCCTTGGCCATCATTTAGGTGACAGTAGGATTTTGCCCAGTTTCCCCCATATTTTGAGAGACAGCATCTTGAGAGATGGCTTTCAGGGTCTTCTGCCCCTCTTCTCCTACCATTAAACCACTCGACAGGATTTTCGGCTCGCCATATATTTAAAGTGCCCCCCATGCCGCCAAGATACTAAACATTTGCAAACATCCATACATTCTTCAGGATTCGAACCCGGAATCTAACCTGTCAATTACTAAACTACTATCCCGTTTGGGTGACTTGTATTTATGCATTATACTTGTAATTGTGGCGACCTGTAAGTTGTGCATTAAACTTGTAATTGTAGCGACTTGTAAGTTGTGCATTAAACTTGTAATTGTGAAATCGACTGTAATTGTGACTTAAACTTGTAATTGTAGAAAGCTAAAAAATAAACAAAAATATTTTCTGAGATACAAATAATCATTCAGAAGGCCCACCAGCGGCCGAGCGGTAAAGTCGCTGAACACTGGTAGTTCGGTCCGAGATTCGAATCCCACTAACGGGCTGGCTGCATGGGAGGTTTCGTGGTTTTCGCCATGCGTAACGTGTATACGAGCCAGTTTTCCTTAGAAAGCCCTCCACGAAGGCATCCCTCCTATTAGGCAGATATCTCTCGTGTGTTTTTCCATAATTGAATAATCCAATCCGATCCAATCATTCGGAAACATTAGAACACATAAGCTGCTATTTATCACATGGTTTAAATCTACTTACTTGATTAATCGATAGTTTAAGACTTCAGTTTCTGATTACTGCATGTTACTACACTACATGTAATCTGTATCATATATTTAGTGTAATCATAATCGTCAAACGCTAAGTTTCAAAATAATAAAGCTATGCAGATCATTTGGCTTGAAAAAATAGCTATAGGCATCATGTTGCCATTGTGATATAGAAATTCTATTCGGCTTCACGTTACTGTTAAGTAAATAAGGAGAAAAAGAAAAACGAAACGCTCAGTTAAAAATGAAGCGACAGGATCGCAGTTGCAGTAGATCCTTATAGCATTATTTACCTTTTGAAAATACTTAGACTGTAGAATTTGACATAGTTAATCGATGCGTACATTTGCAAGAAGTGCTAGAAAAATCTAGTCTGAAAATATACTGTGGGTAAGTTGAAGAATCGAGCCTTTAAATAAAGATCGAACGATGGTCCAAGGACGTACGTGGCACCTAATTCCTTCCCTGAAAAGATGATCAATATTTACGTGATATGGGATTGAAATGCTTCATTGAGACCTCCTGAGGGCTCAGTTAAAGCTTACTAGAATTTTTATAGAATACACTATTAAGGTGGTTCATAAAACCTAATTAAAAACTCATCGATGGCAAAAGCTGTAAGTAATTTAGAGGATCTAGATGTACGCAATACAGGTGTTTATATGGGTACTATATATATTGTTTCGTACAATGTACTCTGTAGAGAAGGTGATACGGTTTTCTTTAACCTGTAATTATGTAGGGACTGGCAGGATTTTGATATTGCACCTCCTATCAAAGAGCTACTTTTCGTCTACCCGGGAATCATATATTGTTTGCAGAAACTTGAAGCTTGATATTAATATCGTGAATAATCTTAAGTCTAATCAGCGTTTTGAAACATAGTCGTGAATCATACATACTTTATGAGACCTGGGAAGTATTGCTGCCGGAAAACGTTTGGTATGTTTTTATAAGCACATCATCCATAGATCAAGCATTGGCTAATAAAAATATCTATAATATATTTCAACAAATACGACCAACCAAGACGGATTTGGATTACAGACCAACTCTGTACGGACTCGGATTTTTCTGAAATGTATATTTTCTTTCCATATATTTTAATATTTTCTCTCGTTCCAATTTTAGCAAATGGATCTTTGTGCGGTTTTGAGTTTCTAGCTAAGTTATTTTGCTGAATAATCCTCAGAGCTGTGACTCAGTAGCCTAGATATTTATATTTCTACTGTATTCTACTTTATGAAAGGGCTGCATTTCTTAATAAAAATGAATTAAAATCATAAATGCTTAATTCAAAATCATTTCTAAACAAAACGTTCAACCATTTAGTTTTATTATATCTTAAAGCATAAAGTTTCGTACTAAATGAAAATGACAAGTTTAACAATACTGCATTAAAAATACAGAACATACAGAATCAGTAGTAAACTTTCAACATTTTTAAATAAATTGGTAAACGTTCAGTGAATTTCTTACATATGTGGCAGCTTACGTCATTTATACTTTATCTTTGTGTTGTGTTGATGAGCCAAATGTTAAGTATATAAGAGAATGGAAGTTCTCTTAATACTTCAGATACTTCATTTTAACCGACATTCCTTTTTAAAAGAACGTTAAGTTCTACTTTATATTGGTATCTAATGTTCAACATTGCCAATTAAGCTTTCTTGCTCAGGCTGAATTTTAATTCCAGTTTTTAACGCAGTATAATATTAATTTGTATTTTCTGAAATAAAACAGCAATCATAATCATTTACTCAATTAGTGATTTCCAAGAAATATGTTTAAAAATGTTTTATAAACAGATGAACTAAGTCACAGGTTTTATGCCTCATATAAAATGCCTTTTATGAAAAGCTTCCGGAAACTTCAGAAACTTAAAAGATTGGATTTAGAACATTGCTGAAAATCAAAACATTTTATTCGCGCTTTGATGCTTCAAAAACATATGTTTAAATTTTAAACCATAAAACAGAAATGTATTGGTTTGAATGCAAACACATATCAACATGTAAATATTTGCACAGAAAAGCATACAGAAAATGACCCGAAAATTAAAATTTGAATACTGTCAAGAAAATTATATGATAACTAAATACTGGTGAATATAAAATTATTATTCCTGATTTTCGGAATAATATAAAAAGAAGAGAAAAAAATGATAGAAATGAGTTAAAGTGGAATTCTCCAGATAAGGTACAGCGGTGAAGTATTTTCTCTCCTCTTAATTGCGAGCCACTGTGGTGTACTTAGAAGCATATCCGGATGACGCTATTATAGCGGCTCTTGTTTATCCTAATATTCGCATTTTCAGAAATTTAGCAAAATGATTTCGAAATAAAATATCTCAATAAAACATTATTCAGGATACAACACCTGTTTTCAAATATTACGAGGGTCGATCAAATGCAAATGAGACAAAACGCTAATAAAATTTATGTTGTACGAAAGATTTGGATTTCTAAAAATTATTTTTCTATGTAATATGATCCGTTTTTTATGCTTTTTTCCCAACGTTTCAGTAGACGTTTTCATTTCGATATCGTAGAGCGAAGCTAAGTGTATATCTAAACACATGCGAACTAACGTTTCCACAAAACCGTTAGTGTCAAATCGCTCGCTCAAATGTGCTTTTTTGAGCGGACCAAACATGCGAAAATTTAATCCCAAAACTCCTAGCCAACGCTTTATAACAAAACAATAGACTTTTGCATTTTAAGAGGAGTTGCCTTCGCCTTTTTGTCCTCTGCTTCATAATTGCATCCTCATAAGTTTGGGATGTAATGATGCACCGA
The DNA here is from genome assembly GCF_044657685.1 of Stegodyphus dumicola. Taxonomy (NCBI): domain Eukaryota; kingdom Metazoa; phylum Arthropoda; class Arachnida; order Araneae; family Eresidae; genus Stegodyphus; species Stegodyphus dumicola. The sequence goes on along the minus strand of NC_140771.1, from coordinate 21,187,351 downwards.
CATCTCGTCACAGACGATTTTATGCAACAAAGCTTCCCTATGTTTTTCAAAACGAGTTTGAAGCAATTGGTAAGTACAAATTTGTGCAGCTTTTCGATAAGCATTCGGGAGCTTTGATCATCATTCAGCAATAACAGAGCTTGAGCTTGATTTGCAACGCATTCACTAAATTCCTCGCTCCACACCTGAAGCATTATCTTTGAAAGATTACCTGTCTCCATTTTACCTTGCAATTTGAGGCAAATTTCGCCTAGTTCTTATTTTCGCCGGTGAATGGGTGAGGAGCTTTGTTGTTCAAAAGAGATCACACCCTTCTCATCGCGAGAACTACTAGACTAACGAAGCACTAGATAAGCCGGTTGGTTTAATTCTCTCACTCCAGATAACCCAATCTTACGAACCCAACAGTCTGGTCACACACAAATATCTGTCCTGACGCTCAGTTAGTAAAAGCTCCTTCATACATTCTATAACATAAAAAAGGACGAACCAAAGCAATTATCCGAATGGGACGAAAATCGGTAGATGTGATTTACATGTATTGAAAACGGAACACCAACAGTACCAAAGGAATATAATATTTTATTCAGAAAATGTAGCTACAAGATGGGAAAAATCAATAATGGGTCAGCCTAAGTTTGGCTCTGATGCATGTTGTTATGCGGCTGGGCACTGATTCGTGCAATTTGCAGATGGTCTCCTACGAGATTGCTTACTATACACGATCTAGCTGCCGAGTTAGATCGGCGCGATCCAGGAATGTCGGAGACGCCTGCTTATGAGAGCCAAAACATGGTCTGCTCAGGAGAGATCTGGCGATAATGCCGGCCAGGCAAATGCTAGAGAAGCGCGAAGACACAGGGAATTATTATGTTAAAATATATACCCTAAAAGAAAGAGAAACACTACGGTGGTAGAATTTCGTCGTAGTAACTGTGCTGTAAGTGTATTACGGATGATAACAAAGGGATTCCACTATTAATCCAAAACTCCTTATGTCGGCATATGTGCCAGACGACAGTCATGTGACTATCCCACCGTTGTCCTGGAACATCGTCGCTGGTGATTGAGGCTCATTTCGAAGAAGTTGCTGAGACAATCGTTGAGATTGATCGCTGAAAATAATTCTATTCCACGCCGTGAGATCCCAGGTCGATTGCTCCTGGTTCGATTGCTTTCTGAAAACTTTCTGGTTGGTGTTGTATCACTGATCTCGTTCAAGAAGTTTCTGGTGTATATTATTTTAATGCATTTGAAAAAATATTTGTTAGTTATGTTTTTTGTCATAACTATTGCTTCGGAAATTTAATGTTAATTAAGGCTTTTATACTCAAACGAAATGAAAAGAAAAACTTAATTTTTTCTGCCGATAAACTTCATAAATATCTGTCACAACAAAGGAAAGCTATTAAGAAATATTTTTAAGGGCAGAGAACTAACAAACATTTGTAAACAACAAGTTATATGTTCAATTTTGTATTATTCACACTCGTCATGCATGTCAAATTGTTTTCTTCTCTTATTTCTGTTTCATCACTCATTAAACAATAATGGACGTTTTTGTTTCAAACAGTTCTACAAGATTTAAACAGTTCTGTATTATCTTTTCTGAGATAAGGCACTTTCAACAGATGCAGTGCATCAAGGAGCCTAGTTTTCCTAGCAAATCCAACTTGCCTTTCATCCATACCTTTTATGTTAGCGAGATATCGTTGCTTATTTGATATTAGCCTTTTAATCTCTATAAATAATATATCAGCTGCAGATTATAAATCTAAGCTTCAGAGAATCCTATGAGAATAGCCGGATGGTAACATTAAAATCAATTAAATTAAATGATGATTACTGCAAATAAGTAACATATTTAATTTAACATCTTAATTAATTATTTTATGTTTTATTTATAGATGTTAAAATCTGGCAAAAGTACTGTTTACCTTCGAAACTTGAGTCTCGAAAGCACCGGAAATTATACGTGTCAAGTGTCAACTGACAAACCATACTTCAGATGTGTTCAGACTACAGGGTATTTGGAAGTTGTAGGTGAGTAAATTTCCTGTCTGCTATTTACTGCTTTATTAGAAAATATTTATATACTTCAGTTGCATTTGCAAGTCTAATACGCAGAATTATCATTAAAATGTCCATATATAACAGCAGATTCCTGAGTAAGTTAAGAAGATTGTCTATCAATGGCAGCATAACTTGTAGTTATCAAAGTTTAAAATAAAATATTCATTGTATTATAAAAATATAAATTTAAGAGTGCATATTATAAATTAAAAAAATTATCAGATGAAAATTATTAAAGTTTTGAAAATCTAAGGAAGCATGCTGCTGCTATATTTTTAATGCGGACATCATTGATAACTAATAACAGATGAAATTATCAATTTTACTGTTAATCCAAAAACGTCTAAATTCATTAAAAATTAAATGGTATCGGGAATTAAAAACGTTATTTCTGAAAAAAAGTAACTTATTTGGCTCCCTCTAAATATATATATAGAAGGAAAACCAGAAAGATTTGGACTAGTTTAGATTCCAAACGATTTCATTTCATCAAAAAACAAACTATCTTCTTCGCTTACGAATCACTTGATTAAAATCACTTACAAATCACTGGATAAATGTTCGACGTGTACTATATATGGATGACTATAGTATAACTATATCAGCTATCAAATGTGAAAATTTATAGTATTCCACATCTACACTGTATAAGTGTTAAAATGAAACTTAACGAATCAGAACGCAAAAACAATTATAATTTTTGAAGCAGCATTACTGATTTTATGATAAAGAAGGAATTATTTATTTTACCATGAAAAAAAGGAATAAAATTATTTAGGCTCTGTTCATTACGTAACTAGTCAAACTCATATGCAACTAACGTTCTACAAAAACCATGTCAGTTGGTCTAGTCGTCAGGTATAATAACCCCATTAAAGTAAATTATATGATTATATGATTTGTTACTTTTCGGATTTATGAAAATGAAAGGTTCGAGTAAATTGCTGTATACTAAATAGTTATAACGACTCTGACATTACAAATCGAACAATTGTGGCAGAAAAGGTGATTTGATTGATGCAAGAGTCGCTCTCTATTTCTCTTAATTTCTGTCGTACAAATTACAGTATGACTAATATATTACGTCATAAACTTACAATAAAGGATTTTTTCTTGATAGTAAAATGCCCATAATGCAGGATCTAAAAACTCTTGACATAATTAAAATATTTATATAAGTACATTTAGACAAGAAATACATAATACAAAAAATAGTGCACCTTTTTCCAAAACTAGAACTTCAGTATTGCATCTGCTAAGCTTCATAACATCACCTTGATGCTTGATGAAAATGATTCTTGCAGGCACATGAAGAAACACAAAGCACAAGGGTACAGTTTTAAAATTTTAATACTCACACTCACTCTCACTTTTCTTGATAGTAAGTAACTGTCACATTAAGTCCTATAAATTTATGCAAGCCACATAGTTCAGAAATAACTGCATTGTTTTCATACATAACAGAGGAAAAGTGCCAATGTGCTATCATATGTGAGTACTTGCTCTTATGTGAGTTTGTCTAGAATACTCACCCCTTCAAACGCCAGTAATGCGAAGATCGGGCTATCGTGATATGGGGTTGAAATGTATTCATTAAACATAGCGATTTGTAGATCGTTTAGGACAGGTTCTCGACTGTGGCAAAACACTCTAGGTTTATCCACTTAAGGCCAGGAATGCCTTCTTTGAGGGCTTCCAAGAGAAACCTGATTCGTATTCGTTTTACTCTTAAGTAAAACTCTGAAAGTCAAATATGCAGACATCCGTTTGCTTGGGATCGAATCCAGATCCAAAAATTACGCTGTCTTAATGACTCAGAGACTGGTGGGGTGGCGAGTTGTCGAAGTTATATGATTAGAAGCTTTGCCTAGATGTGGAGCAATATGGGCCAGTGATGTTGCGAAGAATGTCTATGGTATCACTAGAAGAACTAAAGAAGAACTATCACTAGAAGAACTAAAGAAGGCTGGCAGCCCGTTGAAATTGCTTGCTCAAATTTCATCCGACTTGATGAAGAGTAGTTCGAAAAGATTTAGTCTAGTAGCGATGCGTTTACCTTCAGTTAAGTAAAATGTCTTGGCGTGATATTATCCATATTAAACGGAACAATTCAAGACGGCTGAGGATTTTCTCGTTCTTTCTGAACGTAAAAATATGCGAGAACTCTAAAGCTGGACATCTAAACATTAAGCTACTGCCGTGCAAAAATGTTGGGACTGGAGTCAAAGTCAGAATGCTGCTGCAAGATTTATGTATAAATACTGAAGTGAAAGTATTGCAAAATGCTTAGTAACATGCAAGATGGCACCGTCAACAATTGCACTGTATGTCAACTTTAAGGTCGTTCGTATTCTAAGGAGAACTATTCACAATATTTCAGTCCATCTAAGGTTCCGATGACACTCGTAGATCTTATTTCAAGGAATGTGAAATCTCTTCACGGGCAGTTGCCAACTGAGTCTTAAGGAGTGGTCAGAATATATTTGATACCAGACAGGGGAATAAGAGTTGGAAATAAAAGTAATTAGAAATGGACTGTTACGGGCGGGAATCACAGAAGGTGCACCGAAACTAGAAGATCTTTGCTCAATTAAAGTACGAAAAACAGTACATATAGAGGTGTTTGTGATAAGAAACATTCCTTCGCTTATGTGATAAACTTGTCAACCTAAATGAGGAGGTAATAAAAAATCCATTTAAAGGTGGAGGTGCTCCAAAGATATCAAGAAGAATGTGCTCAAATCGTTCAAGTAGTAGCCACAACTTGCCGCTGTTGTTAACGCGTATGCCGATTTATTTTTCATCTTTGACACTAGAGCAATGAAAAAGGCTCACGCTGTAACATCGATTGTAAGGGAAAGATAGATATAAAGATCCAGCACAAGACTTTTGATCTCAGAGTTCCTGAAATGTTAGGTCTGCGAAGCAAATTAAAAGCCTTTTACTGGAAAGCATATATGGACGAAACTTATTTCCTTGGTTTCGTCTAGAATCCGGAGTTTCGTCTAGAATAGGTGCAGGTTAATTGCAATAGCCACAGTTTTAGAGAACATTTAGAATCGAAAATTAAGCTCTTGATTTCATCGTCGCTTTGCTGAGCTAGACCAAGTCAGAAAAGTCTAATGATGATAAAACTAATGAGGATTTACTCTTACATAACTTGATTAAAACATATACTGGAAAGAAGTACCTTGGCATGGCACTTGACAATAAACTCAAGTTTAGGTCTCATGTTGCCAAACTTAAAAATAAATTTAATAATTTCTTCGCTAACTTAAGGCCTCTTCGCTGGAAACAAATCAGTCTTACACTTCATTACAAAATGATATATAAAACAATAAGCCTATCACCTTACTTTACGCTTTAAATTGTGCAGTGTTGTAATCACCAAGAACAATGAAGATGCAAGTATCACAGCATGCAACAGAAATTACAAGATTTCGATTTCTTTAACCAGAAATTCAAAATGCATATATACATGTCCACCCCATTTTTTAATATTAAGGTACATTCTATTATCATATATCAGGAATAAAATAGAATAAAATTTCCAATTACGGGAAGAAGTATTACTGTTGAATTTTCCTTAAATTCCTACAACAGGAATGATATCTTTTATAAGAAGTGAATTCTCTTAAAACTAACAAACAAATAATTCTCTAAATTAAAAGAAGGTTAACTTTAAATTCAAATATTTTAAGAAATAATGATATTCATTGTTAAATTAAGCAATTATCAAAACATGCACTTATGTAAACAAAAAGCGGAATCAATCAGCCTGGAACATTCAGTCAGATTAAAATATTATTCCTTTTATTTCCTTAAATCCCTTCAAAAGAAACATCTCAAGTGGACTTAATTAAAAGCAAATCCGAATCGTTCTTCAGCTAATATTGTAGTAACCTAAGGGCAAGTTGAGAAAGCAATTAGTTTAAATATAATCGCTTTTAGTAAAAATATTAATATATTTTTCTGGGATTAAACAGCAGTATGATAGTAAATAAATTCCCCTCGAAATCTTACGAACGTAAAGAGGAAAAAATAATATTTTTCGTTTCATGTAGCTTCCTTATGTACTGTAAGAAGTCTTATATGTAACTTGACAAGTAAACTAAAAGGTTTTTTGGAAAACATAAAATAAACCTAAATACAGGAGAGTATTTTAAAGGATAGGCTAACAAACCTTTCCGATCACTTTAGTAATAGTATCATTAGACTGCAAAGTTGAAAGTTCTTCTGGCGGGGGGGGGCTATTTGAATCTCGTAGTTTACTACATTGGATAGGTGTACATTACTTGCTTGGATTTATTCTTTACAGCCATTACACAAATAAACGTATCCAGAATACTGATGTTCCCGAGTTTGCTGTATTCAAGTCAGCAAAATCAAGACAACGTGGATAGGATTTTCTTGATTTGATTGATTTTCAAAACCTGCCGCCTGAAGTAAAAACTAACATTCATTCTTAAAATAATGAATAATTTATTCGCTTATTCATTGTTGAATACGAGAGAACATTTGCAATTTTAAGTCTTAATATCGGGAGAAATGAATGCTTTTTCTTGATTGTAAAAGACTGAGCTAATGCATCTGGTATCAGTAGAGAATATTTTGGGTTTATATAATGTGGTAGCGCTTGCTATGACGAAATGCAGTTTAGTAGAGCATTTCGTCATAGCAAAATGACGAAATATTTTATTTTGTCGAAATAAATATTTTATGGGTCAGTGAATTTGGGTTAGAGAAATCACGCAATGTAAGCAACTGTTAAGCATATCTTGCGCAAGTTAATTGAAATACACTCATGTCCATTAATTAAGGATAATTCGGAGTCACGTGGAAATGAAACTCTAAAATAAATATATCACCTGTAAAATCACTACACACATTTTCAAGAATCATATGCAAATTTCAGGAAGTAACCAGATGACACCGATGGTACGTCACAATGACGAGAGTGTAAGAGAGTGATATAAAGGCAAAGAAGTAAAATTGTTCGCAGACGCTTTATAAGCATTTCAGTGCAATAACCGAATAGTTATGACACAAAGAACCCATTTGGATGATTTTTTACGTGGTAGAATTATCGGCCGTGTGGAATGTGGGCGTAACGAACTGGAAGTATCAGTCGAAGTGGAATTGCCCAGAGTGTCATCTCCAGGCTTTGGCAACGATTCCAAGATGATGGTACTGTGAGTAGATGTTACAGCACAGGTCGCCCCAGATTACAACGCCGAATGAGGAAAGATATTTGGCAGTTACTGCCAAAAGAAACAAGCGGAGCACAGCGTCAGACCTGTCTCGTCAGCTCTCTTCAACCACTGGTGCGAGAATTTCAAACTTTGGTCTATATGCTCGCAGAACTGTCAGATGCGTTCCACTTACTGCAACTCACTGTCGCCTGCGGTTAGCCTGGAGTAGAGAGCATACATTATAGACACCGCAACAGTGGGCTTGTGTGATGTTTTCCGACGAGTCCAGGTTTAGCTTGTAGTCTGATTCTCGCCGGACTTTCATATGGAGAGCTCCAGGTACCCGTTACCACCAAGAAAACATCATTGAACGACACCGTTACGGTGGTGCAGGAGTGCTCGTTTGGGGTGGAATTATTCTGGGTTCCAGAACTGACCTGCATGTTAAAAGTGGAACCATGACAAGCCAAATCTATCGGGACGTCATTCTGGAACAACATGTATGTTCGTTTCGGGGCGCCATGGGCGCACAATTTGCGTTTATGGATGACAACGCCCGTCGTCACCCTGCAAACATCGTAAGCGAATGCCTTCAATCGGAGGATATCACCCATATGGACTGGCCAGCATTCTCACCGGACTTGAATCCAGTAGAGCACGTGTGGGACATGCTTGGCCGACGAGTTGCAGCCCGTCATCCTCCTCCTACATGTCTACCGGAACTACGGAGAGCATTGCTTTTTGAGTAGTGTAATATCCCCTGTTATATAGAAAATTTTTGTTTTTAATACTTTAAACTTTGATTCACGGTGCCATACAAAATTAACGCAAAAAATATTAAAAACATTCAAATATCAAATAATTCACATTCAAAATATATTTCATAATATTCATGTATCATTTCGACATTCTTATAAACATTCGTATAGTAAATCTATCAGTCAATCGTGTAGTGGTATAGTACAATTTGACCTTTAGGTTTGCGTTGTGAGTAACCTATGTAAAAGGAAATATCAATAACCCCAATTCAATTAATTACTCTATGCTTCTTAAAAGCCTTCCGGCTCAAACAAATGGAGGGACATGACAGACCACAGTAAAATATACACAACATAAATACCCAAATGCAATTAAATTTTAAACACACATTTATTAAATTCTTGACTATTTTATATAATTAAATAATGGATAACTGATCAGTATCCAGCCACATATTTTTCTAAGCCAAAATAACACATAATACTACACCAAATTACAGCTTACATTAATTAAGATTAACATTATTTTTTTTTCAAATTAAGTAGGTGTAACAAAATTTAATCCTCCTAAAACTGGCATTCACTTGAAATTATAAATAACTTCTCAATTTTTCTAACTGTAATATTTAATTTATATAAGCAATAACAATATACAGGTAGATAAATCATTATTAACTGTTCTGCATTCGGGAAAACTAAGAGAGAGAGAGAGAGAAAATATACTTAAAATTTCACTCACAGATGGAAAACAGTTTTTCCTGATTGCAAGATCCTTAGTGTTCAATCCACATGGAAATGAGCCAAGCCCATTTTTCTTTCGGTGACAACCCTTTCTAAACCGTCTAAAAATGATTAGGAATTCCGAGTGGAAATAACAGTCTAATAATTCTTCAAACAGCCAGGAATCGCTTTAACTGTCCATTAGGTGGGAACCAATAGTCCAATTCAGAAGGATATATATTTCAATTCAATAACAGGTAGCTGAATATGCACCAGTTTTTAGCACAACCACGTGCATCTTGGAAGCGGCGAGGCAACATTTTATGCTGAATGTTTCGGAAAAAGGCTCTTGGAGATTAACCGGTGATTCAGGTGAAGAGAGAAAATCTGTGCTAAATTTTCTTGGTAGATTTTTCTCTATAAGTCTCAATCAGCTCTCAGTAAAAATGCTCTTTGCAGCTCGCAAAAAAAAAAAAAAAAAAAAAAAAAAAAACTTTTAAGGTAAAGAAAGTCGCTGAACACTGGTAGTTCGGTCCGAGGTTCGAATCCCGCGAACGGGCCGGCTGCATGGGTGTTTTCGTGGTTTTTCCCATGTGTAACGTGTATACGAGCCAGTTTCCCTTAAAAAGTCCTCCACGAAGGCATCCCTCCTCTTAGGCAGATAGCTCTCGAGGCTTTGCCATAATACACACACACACACAAAACTTTTAAACATCCCGCAGAAAAAGAATTCTCTAGAGCAGTGGTGCGCAAACGTTTTTCGATTGCTACCCCTTTTGTAGAGAGAATATTTTTGGCGACCCCTAGAGATAAATGTTCACAAATACGATGCATATTTCTCGCATTTCTTTCGTTTCATTGAATAAAAACATCATCATATCTAACTCATATTAATTTTATTTATAACTTTAAGAAAATACTTTTTCTATAACACAAAAATCAGTAAATTGCCCTTTAATGACATGTAGGTGGCTGCAAGTTTCTAATTATCTCATCGGTGTTTGGATGTATATTGCTAATTGCAATTCGCATATCATCTTCAGGGTTTAAACGCGAGCGGTATTTAGTTTTTATTGAAACTAGTTTGCTAAATTCAGTTTCACATAAATACGTTGATGCAAATTGTATTAACAATCTGATGGCATTCTTGCATAAAACGGGATATTGTTTTTCCACGGATAGCCAAAATTTTTGGCAAGGCTGAGTCTTAAATTGATTTCGAAGAGTAAGAAAATGGATCACGAATCTAACCAAGATCGTTTTCAGGAAAATCCTCGATCCTTCTCGAAAATTTTTCCTTTAACTTTTCAATGTGATTGGAAATGATGTTTTTAAATGTAAATATTTCTATATTATTTTCCTTGATAAAATCGTTAAAGCAAGGGAACATGTAGGTGTTGTTTTTATTCAGCTCAGTTTACCGGAGACTAAGCTTATTCTTAAAAGCTTGAATTTTACTGGCTGAAGTTATGATAGTTGAATTCTCATCCTGCAAGCTCAAATTTAAGTCGTTAAGTTTTTCGAAACTATCAACTAAATAGCTCAGCTTCCCTAGCCAAACTTCATTGATATAATAACTTGCCAATCTATGTTTCTTTTCGATTAAAAACATGTACACTTTATTTCTCAAATCAAATATCCGTCGTAGTATTTTCCCACGTGAAAGCCATCTGACTTCGGTGTATATCAGTAATCTCTGATACGTTGAGCCCATCTCATAGCAAAGTATTGAAAAGAGACGGCTGTTGTGGCTGTTGCATTTAATGTAATTAATTGAACTAACAGCGTCTTGTAATATGTTGTGCAACTCTTCATCCATATCTTTTGCAACAAGAGCTTGTCGATGAATCATACAGTGATTAAATACCATGTGAGGTGCCACCTTCTGAATTAAGCCTCTGAGCCCTTTATTCGAACCTGTTAGTGCTGCCGCACCATCAGTACAAACCGCAACACAGTTTTCCCAGGTAAGGGACTTTGTTTCAAAATATTCATTTATTACTTCGAATATTTTTTCTACAGTTGTTTTTCCTTCCAAACTTTTGCAACATAAAAACGTTTCTGTTATATCTTCATTAAAAATAAATCTAACGTAAATAATCAAAATCGTAAAAGCAACCTTGTATTTAGGGTAAGTATAATGAAAAACTCAATCGATTTCGAGGGCAGCAAAGGTCCCTCCTCATCAGGAGAAAGAAATACCTAGAAAGAAGAAAATAAAGGAGAAGGAGTCTCAGAAACACGTGGTCCTTATCAGCACTGCACGTGGTTAAAACTGGATTTTTAATCAGAGTTGCACTGGCCGCCTACTTTTACTGAGCCAGGCTATCTGCTCAAGCATAAAGGACAAGAAAATCCAGTTTTAAACACGTGCAGTGCTGATAAGGACCACGTGTTTCTGAGACTCCTTCTCCTTTATTTTCTTCTTTCTAGGTATTTCTTTCTCCTGATGAAGAGGGACCTTTAGCTGCCCTCGAAATCGATTGAGTGTTTCATTATACTTACGCTAAATACAAGGTTGTTTTTACGATTTTGATTGTCACATTAGCGTGTTTCTCTTCTAGTCTAGTCTAACGTAAATAATTAGTTGTGACATTTTAGTAATATCGGTAGTCTCGTCCAGTTGTAAAGCAAATACAGATGAATTTTGTATGCGTTTTATGACTTCTGACTCGATATTTCGTGACATTTCAGAAATCCGCCGAGACACGGTATGTCTTGATAATGGTAATGTTTTTAGTTCATTTCCAAATTTATCGCCATGCATAATTGATGTCATCTTAGTTGCTGCAGGAAGGATAAGTGATTCTCCAATTGTATGGGGTTTCATTGTTTTCCCTATAAGATAAGAAACTTCTAAAGAAGCTCGTAATGCTTTCTGAGGTATTGTTGTAAATTTCTTTAAATGTGCACTTTGAATTTTTAGATTTTCAGCTCGTCTTTGAAAAAAATCGGCATGTTTATTTTGAAATTCTTTATGTTTAGTTTCCAGGTGCCTTTTTAATTTAGCTGGTTTCATGCTCTCATTTGCTAATTTTTCGTTGCAAATGACACATATCGGGCGTTCTTCATCATCAGCAACACAAAATGTGAAACCATACTTAATAAATTCCTCATTGTATTTTCTTATTTTTTTAGATCGGGCATTTAGTTCAGTATTTTGCGACTCCTCATCAGTATTTGTTCGTTTGTTAGCTGAAGATGTACCTGGTGTACGTATTACCCATTTATCCATTATGAAGATAGGGGTTAAATTATTTAAACTAAAACAAATAATATATAAAATTTTATCATTTTTTTTCGATAAATTCAATAAAATTAACAGAGATCTTTCTCTAATGATAGTACATACCTGATAACAAAGAGTAGCAAAGCCCGATAAAAATATAAAAAAATCATAATTACACAACGTCACATGATAAAACTCGAGGATAAACTAAAACTATTGCAGGCCAACTGCTACATGCTACAACTTCATGGGAATACTTGACGTCTTCACTCTGACTATCAGATACACCGCGTACCTCGCCATCTGATTGGCTGATCACGGAAGCGAATTTTTCCCCTTTCCCTGCGGTTAACGTCTAGTCAAATAGGCGCTTTTTAGTAAAACTGGCGAATTAACGCGAAGAGGGCGCTTTCTACCGGAATGAAAAACTTGCGTTTTCACACTTTACATACATTACGCATTACGGTCAAAGAAATTGCAATTAAACAGCGAGTGACGGCGCATTTCTCTTTATATGTACACTGTATGGTATGCAGCATGCAGGCATAATGCATTTCATAAAAATTTGGCGACCCCCAAAAAACTTCTGGCGATCCCCACAGGGGTCGCGACTCCTAGTTTGCGCACCACTGCTCTAGAGCAAAGAAAAACGCAACCCAAGTCCTCCTGCCTCGGCAACCGGCCGCACGGCAAAGCCGGCAGCAGGGCAAAACGCCCCTCGTTCGCTTTTTTTTTTCTTTCACATCGCGGCTGCTCAAAATTCACTCAAATCAGACTCGGCTACAATCATCCCGCAGCCCGCATGTACAAGTCGCTCGCCCCGCAAAACTTTCTGCTTCTCCATTTCCTTTTCGCTCAAAAATCTGAATCAGAATGATCTCTAGCCTGGTGCAAGCACCCAGGAAATCTCTGTTTCTCCGACTCTGTGAGTTCATAGGCTTTCAAAAAAAAATCATAAAATTAAATCTTTCCAATGCCGGAATTTTATGTTATCTAAATTGAGAAAAAGACACACCCATGACGAATCAAACACCAGAAAATCTGACAATGAAATCCGAAAAACCTCTGCACACATAACGTGAGAAAAAGAAGTAGACCATCCAACTAACAAGTGAAACTAGCTTTTACGAGCATCCAGTTATCTAACTTAGTACACCTCCCAGTGTCTTGAAGTAAGAAAACTGCAAACTTTAACAAAGCGACAGGAAAAACGATTTCCGTTTCACACGCATTAGCTAGCGGGCGACAATACACACCCTCTACTGCCTCCATTGTTAAAAGGCCATAAACCAAATGGCTCCCGCAACCGTTTCCCGCCTTAGTTACAATTCCTACTCAAGAACAACAACTTAAACAACACCTTAAGAGTCTAAGAATACATTTTTTCCACATTAAAATACACATGAATACAAATAAAAATATTAGAATAATAATAACTTAAAACACATATTAATAATTGAAATTCTCGACATAACATATTCCTATTAGAATAATAATAACTTGAAACACATATTAATAATTGAAATTCTCGACATAACACCCCCAAGATCAGATCGATAATTAGATACTCAGCATGCCTAGGCGTTGGACAGACTGTATTGCATCGTCTGGGGGATATACAATGTATTAACAATCATACCAACCATGTAATATTGGTTTTTTGTAAATAAGTTTTTTTTTTTTTTGTAATTTGCTCCAGGGAGAAAAAATCGCTATTTTTTTAATAATATCAAACATATAACATCTTTTTTGCTCCTTACCTTTTGTTTAATAAATAAGCTTTACAAATAAGTCAAATATGTTTTGCTTCAAACTCTTCCTTTGCTTGATTTTGCATTATTCTTAATTTATGGACATAAGTGTAATTTGGAAAATATTAGTCATAAAAGAATTGTAATGAAACTATATATTTTTAAATTTAAAATTTCCAAGTTCACAAAAAAAATCAAAATTTTTAATATAGATTACATTTTTTAAATAATTTAGAATTATTTAAAATTGCAGTTTAATGTTACATTTTCAAAAAATAGTTTTTGAAAATATAACATTTATGACCTAAATGTTTAGAAAAAAAAAATGTTATAACCTAAATGTTTCTAAACGTAAACGTTTTCTGAACGGCTTCTATTTCTGGAAATATATTTGTCCTTATGGAAACATATTTGTTTTCTTACATTCGAATTGGTTCATTCATTACCTGTGTCATACATTTTTTACGTTACTGAAATAATTTGCAAATATCAAGGACCGCCGTACATAGTAACATGATGTGACATGGTTATGAAATGCCACATTTTCTTTAGGAATAAATGTAATAACTTTATAAAGTAGGTTCATGATCATTTAAAGGATGCTATTTGCCACTTCGATGTCGTACGCGTAAAATATAGAAAACATTTAGCTATTGCTCTGATTCTATAAATCATAATAGATTCAAGTTTGAGTGATATGTCTGAGTCTTTTCTTTAATCAATATTTTTTAATCATTTATACACGTAGTTGTATTGAATTTATCATTTTCGGTACTCAGTGTTCGGTACAAGTGTAGATCGGATATGGATATGATAAGGTAAAGTGATGTGAGCATAACCGTTTAATAACAATTTGGGTGTCGTCTATACCAATTTGTTTCTTTTGTTGTCGCGCTAAGTATCCAGAAATCTACTCTTCACAGAGTCCACATGGGATACAGCCAGGCGTTTACTGCGTTGCCAGGTCCTTACGTGCAAATCAGTTGAATGTTCTTATTCATAATAATCCTTTTCGCATACATACTACAAGTTTATTTATGGTGTATTAAACCCCTATTACCCACAGGTGTTATAAATCCCGGCCTCTTCAGGAACAGTCTTCCAAACTCGTTTTTGTTTTATTTTTATGTTCCTTTTAAAGCCATTTACACTTTGAACCTTCAGCTACATTTTCCGGAAGACTCTCTTGATTCTGCTTTATGTGCGTAAATTCTTGCGCAGTAAAATGGAATACCTGTCATTGCTATTCAAATGATTAACTTGAGTAAATTTATACAAAATATATTTATGCTATTTTCGCTGTTTCTCAAATACTAAGCCTGTGTTAATAAATCTATTTAACTAATGTAGCTGAAACTTTTGCTTGATTCAGAATTACACATTACTGTAGGCAATTCGATTATAAATTTGTGATTAAAATGTTATCGTAAATAAAGTGCATTCGGTGTATTTGTTGTACGTTCCGTCGTTTAAAAATAGTGGACTGTAAATTGGCTTGATATTCCCTCAGTGTAAAACCCAAGAAACCTCAGACATCATAATGTTGACCAAACTACTTTATTGGCTTTCAAACATTAAGTTGGTTGAGGAACGGCGAAGGTCTGCGCCGCTCCTCGATACAAAGAAAGAAATGCAATTTGAATAAAATCGAACATTTGTAATCACGTTTATATCTGCATTGCATTTCCTTCACCACAACAAAGAAACGCTGCAAGGCATACAAGCAAGCGAAACTCACATTAATAAGGGAAATGGACAATTCAGTGGTATTTCATACTTTCAGTTAGCCCACCAGCGGCCGAGCGGTAAAGTCGCTGAACACTGGTAGTTCGGTCCGAGGTTCGAATCCCGCGAACGGGCTGGCTGCATGGGCGTTTTCGTGGTTTTCCCCATGTGTAACGTGTATACGAGCCAATTTCCCTTAGAAAGTCCTCCACGAAGGCATCCCTTCCCTTAGGCAGATAGCCCTCGAGGCTTTGCCATAATTACACACACACATACTTTCAGTTAAGTAGTAAAGGTTTGGGCAAACGGTAATAGTTTTCATTATATTTTCAAGACAATATAATTAATAAATAATGAGTTACATTGGAAATTGTAACATTTATAACCTAAATGTTTAGAAAAAAAAATTATAGCCTAAATGTTTCTAAACCTAAACGTTTTCTTAACGGCATCTATTTCTAAAAGAAACATTAAAAATTAATTCATATATATGCTCTATTAAAAAGCATTTCGTCATAGCAAGCGCTACCACATTTTATATAAACCCAAACATATTCTCTACTGATACCAGATGCATTAGCTCAGTCTTTTACAATCAAGAAAAAGCATTCATGTTGCCCGATATTAAGACTTAAAATTTATATAGAATTTGTAAGTAAATACCATTTCTTACTTATAGTTCAAGCATTTTTAAGCACTGGATTTGAGATTTCGTATTTTGTATTTAATGCATTACAGTATTTAAAATACTTAGAAATACACGGAACTTTTAAATCTTGAGAAAATTTAAGACAATCTTTTGTAGATTCGCGTTTCTTTTCCACTTAGTTCTCAAGAAGACAGGCATTAAAAATAAATTTACAAAAAATACGTAGTCTAAAATTTTTTTTTTTTTGTGGATTTGGAAATTTTAAATTTAAAAATATATATTTTTATTACAATTCTTTTGTGAATAACATTTTCCAAATTATTTTAATTAACTATACCTTTAATTGCGCAAGATATGCTTAACAGTTGCTTGCATTGCATGATTTCTCTAACCCAAATCCACTGACCTATAAAATATTTATTTCGACAAAAGGGGGTTTAAAGGTGTGACGTAAAATTGATTTGAGAAAATTCAAGTTATTGTTCTTGTAAATTAACTCTTTTGTATATATGTGTCTCTTAGAATTGTGTAACATTCAAAAAACATGTTAGGAAAAAAAAAAAAAAAGATAAACAAACAAAAAAAAAAAAAAAATCATGGCATTGGGTATTTGACGACTTTAAGTCAACACTGACTTTTGCTTTCTGCTCCCCAGTCCTTTATTTATTGCTAGAAGAAGAAACACCCTCAGCACGAATCTTCATTTCAAAAACGAAATCCGAGAAACACAGGAATAAACAATTTTAAAATAGGGATATTTTGATTCTTGGCTTCGTAGAACATTGGTTTCGAATCCTGATGGAACACTATTTCATGTATTCGGATACCAAAGTCCTGTTTTATTAAATTTGAGAAAAGACTATAAATCTGATATGTTGCATTAACCAGTATAACAGAATTCTAACGTAAATATAGTCACATAAACTTTCCATCAAACATTATTTTACGATTGATAAGTAAAAATACATTTGCATGTGGAATTCAGACCGAAGTATTGCATCAAGATTACGTTTCCTTAGTTGCATCGACCTTATTCAGTTCAAATGAGAAGCATAAATCTTCCCTTTCGAAAGGATTGGCGAAGTATATAGAAGAAATGATGCCTGCCTCAGAGAATATGTTGTTTTTTTGGAGCATACATATTGAGTCAACTTCGAGTTATTTTGATATTGAAAGAAAGAAAAAAGCCTTCTGGTTGAGTTTTTGATTCCAAAACATTTATCATTTCTCTCCTATTTGGAAGAAATGATAGGATGTAGAGATATTCAAAAAAAAAAAAAAAAAACCTTTCAACTTTACATTGAAGAATGAATAAAAAAGCACCTGAAATCTCGTAAGTAAAGAAAGTAATATCACATAGACTGGATGCTTTCTTATAAGGTTTCTTTTCGAGAAAACATAATGTCGTTTGCAGATTAAAATATGTTTGCTTAACATATAGAAACGAATTTTTTACTGTAAGTTGCAGTCCAAGAGAAAATGCACCTACCGCCTTCCGTTTTTTAATAGGATCATATCTAATTCTGAAGTTTACAGCGGAATTATTTTTCCTTCCAAATTTTTTTTCTCCTTTTATAAATGATATTATGTTCTATGAGAGATATCTGCTACAAAAATTCAACCGTTAGCATTAGTAAACTCGTACGTATTTAAAATTTTATACCTTTTGAAGAGCAAAGACTAATTCCCTATATGGATATACTCATTTTGGAATTTTATGGCAAAATAATTTCCCACACCTATGGAAAACTCGCAGTTCAACCAGTAGAAAGCAATACAAAATGTTCTCGCATGTTTAAATTAAATCACGAATGTTTAATGCCTCTTAATGTATTATCAGGCGTCAGGTCTTGTTTTTGAACATCCCTTCCAATATACTACGATTAGAATTTGTTATATTTTCCTTGATGATAGTCTTCCCTTCATACCCTGCAAGGATATTGTCTGAATACTGAATATATATATATATATTGATAGTGACATATATATATATATATGAAATATTCAACAAGGAAAAAGACGGAGCACTGTTGATGCGTACTTATGTCCATATTAAAGAGGAAGCATTCCGATTGCGTCGTATGCTTATATTTTTAATTCGTAATATCTAAAAACTTGGTTGTCGAGGCGATTTTAATTCCATTTTTATTTGCAATTGACTTTTGTGGCCACAGTCACTTAGCACTCTGGTTGTGCCTATTCAAGAACATTTACAATTTTTGATATTACTACGATAAGGAAGTATGCTAGAGAAATTGCGTCCAAACAGGCTAAAGAATGAAGCTGAAGTGCGTAGTAATGCAAGATGGAAGCAAACGAAAAGAAAGGTTTTGGTCTGAGTTAAAAGTTTCAGTTTCCAGTTATTACGTTATCAGCGCTGAGCACACCATGTAAAGGATGTTTATTCGAGGAAAGTTATTACGAATTTTAGAGCAGACAGGAAGAATTAGAGTCTATCGTTAGTTTAAATTATAATTTTGATTCACATATTTTTTTTATCTTACATATATATATATATATATATATATACTACTTCATTCCTCCTCATAGGAAAGAAACTGAGAACAAAATTATTACAAGGACAAGTGATGGTGCCGTCCAAATGTGAATAGGCATTTTTCTGTCTCCGTAAATATCACGCAAAGGTGCCGAGCATTCGTATATACTATGTACGATATGTATTTAGCTGCGTTATTTTCTTTCTGCAAAATAAATAAATAAATAAAAATAAATAAATAAAAATAATAAATAAACAAAATAAAAATAAAACATAAAAAATAATGAATGGTTTCAGATTTTAAATTTCGTCTAAAGGGGCGTTTATTTAACGTTTTGTATGTTACTTCTATTTATTAAATATCATGTTCTTCTCACTTAAACCGTAAAATTCAGTTCAACAACAATGTCGCAAAATAATTTTAAAATGAGCCTATCTTTAGAATTTCCGATACACACTTTCGCGAGCAAGGTAAAAAGGTTTATTTTCACGGTATAGTGTTGACATTGCTCTCTTTTAAATCGTTGAGTTTGTTAATCAAAAATTATTTAAAGTTTTCCAAAATATGAGATATATAATATAACAAATTCCAGATTCCATATTTGGGCTTTCAGATGCCCACAGTTGGGTGGAAACGTACGTTATTCAAAATTGGATGGCTCTCGGTACCGTTGTTTTATCACAACCTGAGAAACATACATACATTTATGCAGATTCTTCATTATTTAATTTATTTAAATATAATACAGAGTGGTAATATTTGGTGGCAAATATCTGAAAAGTGAATCGGACATTTATAGTGAGCTAACGGAAGATGCCAAAGCGAAAGTAATAGTCCTTCATGGTAAATTGCCCCTTTGAACTGAAAATAAACTGATAGGTATTTTCTCTATTAATTGAGAAATAAAAGAATTAATAATTTAAGTAAGCTATCCTTTTGAGGCTGAAACGATCTGTGAACCAATAAATTAACTACATTTAAACGATGCAGTGAACTATGTCAGATTAACTACCGTGTTTATATTGCCTTGATTACTCGCATAATTATTTAATTTTTTTTGTTGTTGAAGTAATTCATTTATTAAACGCAGCACTTGTATACCTGAATACATTCGTATGTTCGGGTATCAGAAATGCATCCATTTAGAAATGAATGCGAGAGTACAATTTTCAACTTTTTCTTCATTCAAGTCATTTCTCTCTCAGGAAATATTCCAGTAAAATGTCCAATAAAGACATTCCTTTAAAACCCTCTAATTGTCTTTTATCCCGTCATACAATTGTTTTACACTTCGTACACATCAGCTTATAATTTACAGTATTTTACTTTCTTGCTTACTTTAATAATGTAAATATCATCATATGATGTAAATATCATCATATGATGTAAATATCATCATATGATGTAAATATCATCATATGATGTAAATGCCATCGTAATGAATTTAAGTTTAGAAACTAAAATAAGCAATAATGCAAATTTGTAATAAATGTTGCTTAATAGAGGTCTTCCTGACATATCCAAAACTCCGCGCCTCTCACAGGCGGTTTATTAGAAAGACTGTTTTGGCATGCTTCATCGCTGTAAGAACAGATAAACAAACAGACTGTCCAGTGCTTTCCTTTTCCTATGAATATATTATGTTATCAACTGGATTTTTATTAAAAGTACAACATCTCTCAGGTATTTCCGTCAAATATTAAACAGTCTTAAATTAAATTTTTTTATGCTACATACGCATTTTCTCCCTCGTTTCTGCATGCCTTCGAGATGTGACGGTAGCACACTCGGCACGTATTCGAGAGATCCAGGTCCGAGTCGCAGCGAAGGCATTTCTCATGTACCTTGCTTCAAAATAAAATAACTCTACACTGGCACCCGAACTAAATATTCCAGTTATATATAAAACTGGTGAATGATGATTCTTCACCACCAAGATTTGGCGACTGGGCCCCCTAATACCAGTCGCGCTTTAAAAGAGGGAGTATATAGCACATTTTCTCCCTCCATTCTACATGCCTTTGTGGTATAACGGTAATACGCTCGAAGCGTATTCGAGAGATCTAGGTTCGAGTCTCGGCGAGGACATTGCACATTTTTCACGTCTCTTGCTTCAAAATAACCTAATGCCTCTGCAGTGAAATT